>NC_041391.1:136625163-136634722 GCF_002162155.2 Triticum dicoccoides
GGGAGGCGGCGGCGTTGGGCCGGGAGGCGCGGGGGCGGAGGCGCGGGCCGCGGGGGCCGGGACCGGGCCTCGCGGGCCTGGCGCGGCCGGCGGCGAAGTGGGGCGCGGCCCGCCACGTGGCGCGGGCGGACGTGTCCGGCCGTTCGGATTTCGTCCGGCGGCGCGAGGGGAGCGGGGAGACTAGGGTTTCGTCCGGATTTCGGGGAAGGGATCTATATTTATAGGTAGAGGGAGCTAGGAGTGTCCAAATGAGGTGCGGTTTTCGCCCACACGATCGTGATCGAACGACCGAGAGCATGGAGGGGAGTTAGATGGGTTTTGGGCCACTTTGGAAAGGGTGTTGGGCTGCAACTTAAAAGAGGCCTTTGCGAGAGTGCGGTTAACCGTTGGAGTACCAAACGAGCTCCAAATGACCCGAAACTTGACAGGTGGTCTACCGGTGGTGTACCAAGGCCACTTGGCAAGGCTCGGCCCATTCCGAGAACATTCAACACCCGCACATGAAAGGAGACAAGAAGGGTTCGCCGGTGCAAGTGGGAGTGTCGGAATGCAAAACGGACAACGGGGAAAATGCTCGGATGCATGAGACGAACACGAATACAAAATGAAATGCGCATGATGACATGATATGATATGCATGACATGAACAAAATGCAAAACGAAAAACAAAACCCAACCATGGAGGGAATATCATAGCACATAGCCGAAAATGGCAAGAGTTGGAGTTACAAAGATGGAAAGTTACATCCGGGGTGTTACAACACTCCACCACTACAAGAGGATCTCGTCCCGAGATCTAGGACTGAAAGAACTCCAGATATTCGGAACGGAGGTGATCCTTGCGCTCCCAGGTGGCTTCTCGGTCGAAATGGTGTGACCACTTCACTTTCAGGAATTTGATTGACTTGTTGTGAGTCTTGCGCTCGGTTTCTTCAAGAATAGCAACGGGGTGCTCATGATAAGAGAGGTCTTCTTGGAGGTCAATCTCTTCAAAGTTGATAGTGCGCTCAGGAGTCTTGAAGCACTTGTGAAGCTGTGACACATGAAACACATCGTGCACGTTTGCAAAGTTGGATGGAAGCTCAATTTGATAGGCGAGATCGCCTCTTTTGCCAATGATCTTGAAAGGACCCATGTATCTAGGGGCAAGCTTCCCTTTGATACCGAAGCGATGAGTGCCTTTCATTGGAGAGACGCGGAGGTAGACATGGTCTTCGATTTCAAAAGCCAAGTCACGGTGCTTGCTATCATAGTAACTCTTCTGACGCGATTGCGCGGCTTTGAGATTCTCACGAATGACTTTGCACATTTCTTCGGCTTCTGTGATCAAGTCGTTGCCAAGAAGTTGGCGTTCACCTGTCTCAGACCAATTGAGAGGAGTACGACACTTTCTGCCATAGAGAATTTTGAATGGGGCCTTGCCCGAACTCGCTTGGAAGCTGTTGTTGTAGGAGAACTCGGCATATGGAAGACAATCTTCCCACTTCATGCCAAAGGAGATGACACAAGCCCTGAGCATATCTTCAAGGATTTGATTGACTCGCTCGACTTGGCCACTTGTTTGAGGATGGAAAGCTGTGCTGAAACGAATGTTGGAGCCCATGGCCTTCTGAAAGGATTCCCAGAACTTAGAAGTGAAGATGCTTCCACGGTCCGAGGAGATCAATTGAGGAATACCGTGCAAGGAGACAATTCTGGAGGTGTATAGCTCTGCCAACTGAGCTGCTGTGATAGATTCTTTGATAGGAAGAAAATGAGCCACTTTGGTAAGCTTGTCAATGACAACGAAGATAGCATCATTTCCACGCTTGGACTTAGGAAAACCAGTCACGAAGTCCATCTCGATGTGATCAAACTTCCATTCCGGAATAGCAAGAGGTTGGAGGAGACCAGCTGGTCTTTGGTGTTTTGCTTTCACCCTTCTGCAGACATCACATTCATTCACGAATTGAGCAATTTCTCGCTTCATTCGAGTCCACCAATATGACTGCTTGAGGTCATGGTACATCTTCGTACTTCCAGGATGAATGGATAGGAGGGAATTGTGTGCCTCATTCATGATGACTTTTCCCAGATCGCCTTTAGGAACCACAATTCGATCCTCGAAGAAAAGAGTATCTTTGTCATCCAAGCGATAGCACTTGTACTTGGAAATGCCCTTGTCAATACCACGTTTCACCTTCTTCACCATGGTATCCAGGATTTGTGCCTCACGAATTTGATCTTCCAAGGTAGGAGAGACTATGAGGTTGGCAAGAAAGCCTTGAGGAACAACTTGAAGATTCAGCTTGCGGAAAGCTTCACAAAGATCCGGTTGAAATGGCTTGAGAATTAGACTGTTGCAATAAGCCTTTCTGCTCAGAGCATCTGCAATCACATTCGCCTTGCCAGGAGTATATTCAATACTTGGATTGTACTCTTGAATCATTTCGACCCATCAAGTTTGCCTGAGGTTGAGGTTTGGTTGAGTGAAGATATACATGAGGCTCTTGTGATGGGTGAAAATGTCCACTTGCCTTCCCAATAAGAGATGTCTCCATGTTATCAATGCATGGACAACTGCCGCCAACTCAAGATCGTGAGTGGGGTAGTTCTTTTCGTTGGGCTTCAACTGACGAGAGGTATAGGCCACAACTTTCTTCTCTTGCATTAACACAGCACCGAGACCTTGAAGAGAAGCATCACAGAATACTTCGAATGGCTTGGATTCATCAGGAGGAGTCAAGACAGGAGTTGTGACTAGCTTCTCTTTGAGGGTGTTGAAAGAGACGTTACACTCAGGCGTCCATACATACTTGACATGCTTCTGGAGGAGGTTGGAAAGAGGCTTTGCAATCTTAGAGAAGTTCTCAAGGAATCTTCGGCAATAGCTTGCAAGACCAAGAAAACTGCGGAGCTACTTGACATTCTGAGGAGGTTCCCAATTCACAACTGCAGACACCTTCGCCAGATTAACAGCAATTCCCTTGGCGGAGATGATGTGACCAAGATAAAGAACTTCATCTAGCCAGAACTCACATTTGGAAAACTTCACATAGAATTGATGCTCTCTAAGCTTGTCGAGCACCAATCGCAAATGTTTGGCATGATCCTGCTTATTCTTGGAGAAGACCATAATATCATCGAGATACACCAAGAGGAATTCATTTGTGTAGGGGTTGAAGATAAAGTTCATCACGCGAGAGAAAGTTGGAGGAGCATTGACAAGGCCGAAAGACATGACAGTATATTCATAAGAACCATAGCTTGTTCTGAATGCTGTCTTGGGGATATCTTGTTCACGAATGCGAATCTGGTGATAGCCCATACGAAGGTCAAGCTTGGAGAAGACTTTAGCACCTTTGAGTTGCTCGAAAAGCTCATTGATGTTGGGAAGTGGATACTTGTTCTTGATTGTCTTCTTGTTCAATGGACGGTAATCGACGCAAAGTCGGTCCGTGCCATCCTTCTTCTGGACAAAAAGAACTCCACAACCCCATGGAGATGAACTCGGTCTGATCAAACCCAGACGCTCTTGTTCATCGAGCTGCTTCTTCAATTCCTTCAGCTCCTTGGGTCCAAGCTTGTAAGGACGCTTGCAAACACGTTCAGTTCCGGGCTCAAGATCAATAACGAACTCGACTGGCCTATGCGGAGGCATACCCGGAAGCTCTTCTGGAAAGACATCTTGGTACTCACAAACGACTGGAATTTGAGAAATAGCATCCAACTCGCCCTTCTCATTGAGAGAGAACAACCGAATGGTTTCATCACGAGCGGCATAGATGATAACATCCTTAGAAGGGTGTGTCAATTGAATTTGTCTGGCAGCACAATCAAGTTGAGCTTTGTGCTGAGAAAGCCAGTCCATCTCGAGAATTAGATCAATATCAGAGTCTCCAAGAACCATTGGAGAAGATAGAAATCTATAGTCGCCCATCTTGATTGTGGTATCCGGAACCACCAAACTGGAGCTCAACCGTTTACCCGGAGAAACGACATCCATGGGTTTACCCAAATGCGAAGAAGATAATTCATGCTTGGCAAAAAACGGTCTTGACATGAAACAATGCGATGCACCAGTGTCAAAAAGAACTTTTGCAGAAATATCGTTAACAGGAAGATTACCCATTATCACATCAGAAGAATCCTCTGCCTGAGCTGCATTCATCATGTTCACCTTTGCATGCTTTGGATTATGCTTGACCACTGCATTGCTTGAAGATCTCACAGGAGGAGGAGGAGGAAGGCGCCTTTGATTGAAACACTTGTTCGCATAGTGACCTTTCTGCTGGCACTTGTTGCAAGTCACTTCTGAGAGCGGACGGTGATAAGGAGCATTTGACCTTCGAGCTTGAGGCTGAGACTTGTTCTGATAGCCTGGGTTGGGTGGGTGGGAAGATCCACGACCACCTGAGTTCTTCTGTTGGTAAGGCTGACGAAACGGAGGAGGAAGGTAGAACTTTTGCTGCTTAGCTGCCACTTGAGAGGAAAAAGAAGACTGAACTACATCCCTGATTCTCTTCTTAGATGCCTCACACTTGAGCTGAGCACCTTCTTGCTTGAGTGCCATATTGTAGAATTGATCGAACTGAGTAGGCTCAACAAGAACGAGAGCTAACTGCAGATCCTCTCTAAGGCCACCTCTGAATTTATAGATCATACTCTTTTCATCAGGAACGTCTTGTTTAGCGAAGCGAGCAAGTTTCTGAAACTGCTTGTTGTATTCGTACACTGACATGTTGCCTTGCTTGAGATTGCGGAACTCCTCACGCTTGCTCTCAACAACACTGGTAGGAATATGGTGAGCTTTAAAGTCCCGACAGAAATCAGTCCAAGTAATCACTCGACCACCTCTGGAATCCTTGTATTGCTGGAACCAATCAGCTGCTTGATCCTTGAGCTGAAAAGAAGCAAACTTAACATAGTCCTCAGGCCTGACATTGCATAGTCCTCAGGCCTGACATTGCTGCATTCGAAATGCTTGTTGATATCCAGGAGCCAATCATCGGCATCTGTGGCCTCGGCACAGTAGCTGAAAGACTTCGGCTGATTTGCAAGGAATTGGTTGAGGGTAGGAAACTGAGGCTGATGATTGAACTTCCCTTGACCTTGATTCCCTTGGTTGCCTTGGCCTTGGTTGCGCTCTTGCATGAGCTGAATCATCATCTGGGCATGGGTGTTAGAGGCTGCCATCAAAGCTTGCCATGCCTCTGGAGGCGGAGGTGGAGGTGGAGGGTTCGCCTGACTGTCATCATTGCGTTCCGGATTCTGACGCGTTGGTGGAGCCATCCTGAAGAGGGTGACATCCATTAGCATCTTGATAGATAGATAGACAAGTTGAATCAATGGATAGAAATTGCAACATATAGTCTTCACAATAAACATTCGAACAGGGATGAACGAATGAATTCCAAAGTAAACATCACGTCCATTAAGGTGAGAAGCCACTTGATAAGATATTGATGAAAGAAAATTAAAAGGCAAGGTACGGATGGAACAAATAAATGGTATGGATTACCCAATCACAAACCAAATATCTGCGGGAAGAAATGCTAGAGCTACTTGAATCCCACCTATAAACTCCCGAAACTTTCTGGTTATGCAATCATGTGTTGGGGATACAGGGGAAGCAATATATCTCACCCAAACTAACAATCCCTACATCCAGCTGTATCCATCCTTCAACACATAACCAAGAAACCTTCGAAAATCGTGTACCTCAAACTTCAAAAAGCATTCGTTATACGAGTCATGGCAATACTCCCGAGCTCGCCCCAGTACTGGGTTATCGGGGTTATCTCACCAACAACTGTACAAAAGAGATTTTCGATGTCGGCAAAACTCAGATATTCCAGAACTGCAATGATAAAATTGTGACGACAACACCTCGGAGCTCAACTCCCCGGGACACTGCCACAACCCCTAAATGTCAGGAGGCACCAAGAACAATGTTCTCGTCACAAAACCATCGGAATGATTCCAAGATACCCGCGTGATCCTAATTTTTTTTAGTGAAATTTGAGAAGAGGAAAGTCAAAACATCTACGCCAGGAGACCTCACCAGAGCGACGAAGGGACTGAGGAGTAAAAAGAATCCTACTCTCCGATATATATATAATCCTAAGACTCAAAACATTTTTGTTCTAGACTCAACATCACCAGCAAACAATCAAGCAGGGGCTCCTAAGTCGGGGATGGCTCTGATTACCAACTTGTAACGCCCTCGATGCGGCTATATCTCCCACGTGTCGAATCACGACTTAGAGGCATAACCGCATTGAAAGCAATGTTGCAAGTGAGGTAATCTTCACACAACCCATGTAATACATAAGGGAAAGACATACATAGTTGGCTTACAGTCGCCACTTCACACAATACATAAATAAACATCAATCATTCAGATTACACTCAAGGTCCGACTACGGAACCAAAATAAAAGAAGACTACCCCAAATGCTACACAGATCCCCGATCGTCTCGACTGGGCACCTCTACTGATCATCTGGAAACGATACATAGTAACGACCAAGGGCCTCATCAAATTCCCACTTCAGCTCAGTTGCGCCATCTGCGCTGGCATCCTCGGCACCTACATCTGTTTTGGTAGAATCTGTGAGTCACGGGGATTCAGCAATCTCACACCCGCGAGATCAAGACTATTTAAGCTCATAGGTAGGTAAAGGGGTAATATGGTGGAGCTGCCGCAAGCACTAAGCATATATGGTGGCTAACATACGCAAGTGAGAGCGAGAAGAGAAGCAGCGCATCGATCGAGAATCTAGAAGCGATCAAGAAGTGATCCTGAAACTACTTACATCAAGCATAACTCAAACCGTGTTCACTTCCCGGACTCCGCCGAGAAGAGACCATCACGGCTACACACACGGTTGATGCATTTTAATGAAGTCAAGTGTCAAGTTATCTACAACCGGACATTAACAAATTCCCATCTGCCTCATAACCGCGGGCACGGCTTTTGAAAGATTATATACCCTGCAGGGGTGTCCCAACTTAGCCCATCATAAGCTCTCACGGTCAACGAAGGATAAACCTTCTCCCAGGAAGACCCGATCAGTCTCGGAATCCCGGTTCGCAAGACATTTCGACAATGGTAAAACAAGACCAGCAAAGCCGCCCGATTGTGCCGACAAATCCCGATAGGAGCTGCACATATCTCGTTCTCAGGGCACATCTAGATGAGTCAAGCTACGAGTAAAACCAACCCTCAAGTTTCCCCGAGGTGGCCCCGCAGGTTGCTCGGTTCGGACCAACACTCGAAGGAGCACTGGCCGGGGGGGGGGGCTAAAATAAAGATGACCCTCGGGCTCGCGAAAACCCAAGGGAAAAAGGGTATAGGTGGCAAATGGTAAAACCAAGGTTGGGCCTTGCTGGAGGAGTTTTATTCAAAGCGAACTGTCAAGGGGGTCCCATAAATCACCCAACCGCGTAAGGAACGCAAAATCAAGGAACATAACACTGGCATGACAGAAACTAGGGCGGCAAGAGTGGAACAAGTCACCAGGCATAAGGCCGAGCCTTCCACCCTTTACCAAATATATAAGGTGCATTAATTAAACAGGAGATATTGTGATATCCCAAAATATCCATGTTCCGACCAGGAACAAACTTCATCTTCACCTGCAACTAGCAACACTATAAGAGGGGCTGAGCAAAAACGGTGACATAGCCAATCAACGGTTTGCTAGGACAGGATGGTTAGAGGTTTGACATGGCAATAGGAAGGCATGATAAACAATGGCAGGTAGGGCTAACATAGCGAAAGAGCGAACAGCTAGCAAAGCAAAGATAGAAGTGATATCGAAGGTATGGTCATCTTGCCTGCAAAGTTCTCAGAGTTGTCGAAGGCTTGATCCTCGTAAAAGTTCTCAACAGGTTCCTCGTTCACATACACGTCTCCCGGCTCTACCCAAAGCAAGAACACAAGCAAAGGAACCACAATAAATCACGGTGCAATGCACAAGCAACATGATGCAAAACATGACATGATATGCGAGATGTGATATGCAATGCATATGCGTGCTCCGGAAGGGAAATGATGAACAAGGCATCAACTTGGCAAACCAAGTATGCCTCTGGAAAGATGAGATGATTTCGGTTGAAATCGATATGAAGAGCACCGGAAACAGATGCATGGTTTGCAAATGGCAAGCAAAACAATAAGGGCACAAATCTGCGATTAACAGCACGATGCTACTTAGCATGCAACAAGAAACTATGCTACATCACCCCAACATACAAATAAAGAATATGGCAGTGATCTACAGGAGATTCTTAACAAAAGAGGAACACTGAGCTACGGCTAAATCACATCATAACAGGTCCAAACAAGCATGGTGAAAATGCAAAAAATATCAGGCTGGACATGGCATAAATAGCATGAGGAAGCAATGTTCAGAGCAAGTTATCAACAAGCTACAGGAACATATAATAGCAAAACAAGGCATGGCATGAATCTACTCAAAGCATAGATCAAAAGTCCCTTACTGACCATAAGCCAAAAAGGACCAGAAGAAATAAGGGCATGCATGTAAACATAGCAAGTTTCGTTATCAGATTCAGCAAACAGGGCATGGCATTTCCAGAATTACGAAGGCACCTTCGTGAGCTCGATGCACTCACTACAGAGCACCTAATGATAAACTAAGCATACATCCATCAAGAAGACATGGCATAGAAGCTATACATGGCAAGAACAACATCATAGCATACACGGATCGACTACAACAACCTCGTAAAAATTGAATATCATGTAAGCAATCTGCCAGGAAACATTTTGTAGCAAAAGTAGAGCACGAAAAAGACATGCTAGACTACTCCATAATTCCAAACAGTGGCATTAATGGATAGAGCATAACCATATGTTAAAAACACCCTTACTGAAGTATCTATAAATATGCATGGATATCTCTGTAGCAACATGTTTACATGGCATCACAATAACAGCAGAACAGGGACTAAAATCAGCAATATCACGAAGCCTAGTTTGCATGCTTGTGCTAGTCACCACGTTGATCACAAAAATACATGGCATACACCCCTGTAAAGCTGGCATGGCATAGATCAAAGCATATGTAGGGCTCAAGTTCATAAGATGCACACATTAATCATGGCAAAAATGACAAAAGTGCAAGTTCTGTTAAGAAACAGAAACTAAGATCACATAGCCCTCTTCCAACAACATTTAGGGCATCAAGATGAGCTCAAATGTAAATGATGCAATGGAATGAAATGATGTACTCTTCGAGGCGAACAATTTGTTATGCTACACGCCCAAAACGGAGCCACGAGTGCAGAGTTATGACGCGATGAAAATGCAACAAAATATCTGACAGATAATAACTTAGACGAAAATGGGGGGCAGGAGAAGAAAGTCAACCGCTGTCTTCCCGACTGGATCTGGCGCGCGCGGACTATGAGGTCGCCGGCCGGAGTTGGAGCCGGAGGGGGGAGAGGCCGGGGCGCGGTCGCCGGCGGGTGGAGGGAGAGGCGGCGGAGCGGGCCGCAGACGGAGGCGGCGGGAGCCCGAGGCGGCGGGAGCGGGCGCGGCGGCCGGCGAT
>NC_041391.1:136635305-136643454 GCF_002162155.2 Triticum dicoccoides
GGGCCTGACGCGGTCGGCGGCGACGTGGGGCGCGGCCCGCCACGTGGCGCGGCCTGATTCGTCCGGCGGCGCGGGCGGACGTGTCCGGCCGTCCGGATTTCGTCCGGCGGCGCGAGGGGAGCGGGGAGACTAGGGTTTCGTCCGGATTTCGGGGAAGGGATCTATATTTATAGGTAGAGGGAGCTAGGAGTGTCCAAATGAGGTGCGGTTTTCGCCCACACGATCGTGATCGAACGTCCGAGAGCATGGAGGGGAGTTAGATGGGTTTTGGGCCACTTTGGAAAGGATGTTGGGCTGCAACTTAAAAGAGGCCTTTGCGAGAGTGCGGTTAACCGTTGGAGTACCAAACGAGCTCCAAATGACCCGAAACTTGACAGGTGGTCTACCGGTGGTGTACCAAGGCCACTTGGCAAGGCTCGGCCCATTCCGAGAACGTTCAACACCCGCACACGAAAAGAGACAAGAAGGGTGCGCCGGTGCAAGTGGGAGTGTCGGAATGCAAAATGGACAACGGGGAAAATGCTCGGATGCATGAGACGAACACGTATGCAAAATGAAATGCGCATGATGACATGATATGATATGCATGACATGAACAAAATGCAAAACGAAAAACAAAACCCAACCACGGAGGGAATATCATAGCACATAGCCGAAAATGGCAAGAGTTGGAGTTACAAAGATGGAAAGTTACATCCGGGGTGTTACATTGACTATATAATGTAAGGTGACATGTAGAATGCCTTCTAGCCGGATTGTAGATCGTTTGTCATAGCGGACCTTTTCGCTTCAACCTCTGGACCCAATATTCCGGAGTGTGTCCGAATACCCTCACGGTTATAAAACTGGGGCATGCGTGGAGACCAGGCGTAGGGGTCATTAGTGCTTTATCAGACAAGTGCCCAACTAGTTATGTTATATTACATGGTTAGTAAGAAACATCTTCCAGGGAGAATAGTTCCGTTAGGGGTTCCTTTCCCTGGGAGGCATGCCCTAAAGTGCATGTCTGGACTGCGAAAAGAGCAGAAAAACATCTGGGGGTAGCTAAATAAATAGGTAAGTAATCATCTTTTAGTTCACCGGCCGAGTATTCCCTTAAGAACGCTAGCTTCCGGCTTCACCCAGTCTGAGGTACACATCCGGCTGACCTGGCAGTAACAATCGCAGAGGTGCTCCCTTTACCACCTAGCCGAACAATCGGGAACGTAGGGGTAAGCACAGGAGCCAGGCAACCCAGCTTGGCCAAAACTTAAGTCATATCGATGCATATAATGGTGAATAAAAGGTACATGCGAAAGTGTGACACATGTGTTGGGCATAAAGCCCGAATTAATAAGCTTCTGTTAAAGAAGCCCCCAGGTATAATGAGCGCGGGTAGCGCGTTAAGTGTGTGCGAACAAAGTTTCGACAAGGAAGATTTTCACAAGCAACTTTTTTCCAAGAAAGTATAATGCTTGGTCGAACCGAACACAAGTTAGAAATTTTAAAACTTTGAGCATGAAGGCAACTTAGCTGGTTAATGTGTTCGGTATTGACGATGCGGTCCGAGCTTGATGCAGGACAATGTTCCATCCCCCAAGCCGGTCCCGAGGTGGCGGAGCAAGGAGCTCGGCACTCCGAAGCGGTGACATAGCACGGTCAATGCAGGACGGCAGAGTGATGCCGAAGTCCCCGGCATGGGGTAATGAAGTGTTGACGAAGCCCCCCGTCCAGCCGAGGTGATGTCAAAGGATATAGTCCGGCTGGATCATTTTCCTGTGCACAAAAAATAGTGCAGACCGGGGATAATAGTAATAATAGGAATTAAAAAAAATGTGTTGCATAATAAATAATTTATGCAAAGTGAGTAGTAAAATAAATATGGCCTGGCGCCGGAGTCGATGTCGATGCAGGTCGTCGGTGTAATGCAATAAAGGCGTGGCAAAGCCTGGATTCACTGGTCGGTCTGACTTCCGGATGCGGCGTTCGCCAAACTGTGTACGGAAACTGATCGAACCATCATGCTGTTGGGGAACGTAGCAGAAATTCAAACATTTTCCTACGTATCACCAAGATCTATCTATGGAGAGACCAGCAACGAGTAGAAAGAGAGTGCATCTACATACCCTTGTAGATCGCTAAGCGGAAGCGTTCAAGTGAACGGGGTTGATGGAGTCGTACTCGTCGTGATTCAGATCACCGATGATCAAGTGCCGAACGGACGGCACCTCCGCGTTCAACACACGTACAGCCCGGTGACGTCTCCCACGCCTTGATCCAGCAAGGAGAGAGGGAGAGGTTGAGGAAGACTCCATCCAACAGCAGCACAACGGCGTGGTGGTGGTGGAGGAGCGTGGCAATCCTGCAGGGCTTCGCCAAGCACCTACGGGAGAGGAGGAGGTGTCACGGGAGGGAGGGAGGCGCCAAAGGCTCAGGTGTGGATGCCCTCCCACCCCTCCACTATATATAGGGGCAAGGGAGAGGGGGGAGGCGCAGCCTTGCCCCTTACTCCAAGAAAAGGGTGCGGCCAAGAGGGGGGGGGGAGGAGTCCATCCTCCCCAGGGCACCTCGGAGGTGCCTTCCCCTTTGAGGACTCTTCCCTCTAGGGTTCCCTAGGCGCATGGGCCTCTTGGGGCTGGTGCCCTTGTCCCATGTAGGCCAAGGCGCACCCCCTACAGCCCATGTGGCCCCCCGGGGCAGGTGGCCCCACCCGGTGGGCCCCCGGGACCCTTCCGGTGGTCCCGGTACAATACCGATGACCCCGAAACTTGTCCCGATGGCCGAAACAGGACTTCCTATATATAAATCTTTACCTCCGGACCATTCCGGAACTCCTCGTGACGTCCGGGATCTCATCCGGGACTCCGAACAACATTCGGTAACCACATACAAGCTTCCTTTATAACCCTAGCGTCATCGAACCTTAAGTGTGTAGACCCTACGGGTTCGGGAGACATGTAGACATGACCGAGACGTTCTTCGGTCAATAACCAACAGCGGGATCTGGATACCCATGTTGGCTCCCACATGTTCCACGATGATCTCATCGGATGAACCACGATGTCAAGGACTCAATCGATCCCGTATACAATTCCCTTTGTCTATCGGTATGTTACTTGCCCGAGATTCGATCGTCGGTATCCAATACCTTGTTCAATCTCGTTACCGGCAAGTCACTTTACTCGTTCCGTAACACATCATCCCGTGATCAACTCCTTGGTCACATTGCGCATATGATGATGTCCTACTGAGTGGGCCCAGAGATACCTCTCCGTTTACACGGAGTGACAAATCCCAGTCTCGATCCGCATAAAACAATAGATACTTTCGGAGATACCTGTAGTGCACCTTTATAGTCACCCAGTTATGTTGTGACGTTTGATACACCCAAAGTACTCCTACGGTATCCAGGAGTTACACGATCTCATGGTCAAAGGAAGAGATACTTGACATTGGCAAAGCTCTAGCAAACGAACTACACGATCTTTTGTGCTAGTCTTAGGATTGGGTCTTGTCCATCACATCATTCTCCTAATGATGTGATCCCGTTATCAACGACATCCAATGTCCATAGCCAGGAAACCATGACTATCTGTTGATCACACCGAGCTAGTCAACTAGAGGCTCACTAGGGACATATTGTGGTCTATGTATTCACACGTGTATTACAATTTCCGGATAATACAGTTATAGCATGAATAAAAGACAATTATCATGAACAAGGAAATATAATAATAATACTTTTATTATTGCCTCTAGGGCATATTTCCAACAGTCTCCCACTTGCACTAGAGTCAATAATCTAGTTCACATCGCCATGTGATTAACACTCACAGGTCACATCGCCATGTGACTAATACCCAAGAGTTTACTAGAGTCAGTAGTCTAGTTCACATCACTATGTGATTAACACTCAATGAGTTTTATGTTTGATCATGTTGCTTGTGAGAGAGGTTTTAGTCAACGGGTCTGAACCTTTCAGATCCGTGTGTGCTTTACAAATCTCTATGTCATCTCCTAGATGCAGCTACCACGCTCTATTTGGAGCTATTCCAAACAACTGTTCTACTTGGAGCTATTCTAAATTATTGCTCCATTATATGTATCCGGTCTCTCTACTCAGAGCTATCCGGATAGGTGTTAAGCTTGCATCGTCGTAAACCTTTACGACGAACTCTTTTACCACCTCCATAATCGAGAAAATTCCTTAGTCCACTAGTTACTAAGGATAACTTTGACCGCTGTCCTGTGAGCCATTCTTGGATCACTCTTGTACCCCTTGACTGACTCATGGCAAGGCACACTTTAGGTGCGGTACACAGCATAGCATACTGAAGAGCCTACGTCTTAAGCATAGGGGACGACCTTCGTCCTTTCTCTCTATTCTGCCGTGGTCGAGCTTTAAGTCTTAACTTCGTACCTTACAACTCAGGCAAGAACTCCTTCTTTGACTGGTCCATCTTGAACACCTTCAAGATCATGTCAAGGTATGTGCTCATTTGAAAGTATCATTAAGCATTTTGATCTATCCTTATAGATCTTGATGCTCAATGTTCAAGTAGATTAATCCAGGCTTTCTATTGAAAGACACTTTCAAAATAACCTTATATGCTTTCCAGAAATTCTACGTCATTTCTGATCAACAATATGTCAACAACATATACTCATCAGAAATTCTATAGTGCTCCCACTCACTTCTTTGGAAATACAAGTTTCTCATAAACTTTGTACAAACCCAAAATCTTTGATCATCATTAAAGCATACATTCCAACTCCGAGATGCTCACTCCAGTCCTTAGAAGGATCACTGGAGCTAGCATACCTTTTAGCATCCTTAGGATCGACAAAAACTTTCTGATTGTATTATATACAACCTTTCCTCACGAAAACTGGTAAGGAAACTCGTTTTGATATCCATCTGCCAGATTTCATAAATACAGCTAATGCTAACATGAATCCGACGGACTTTAAGCATCGCTACGAGTGAGAAAATCTCATCGTAGTCAACTCCTTGAACTTGTCGGAAAACACTTCGCCACAAGTCGAGCTTCATAGATGGTGACATTACCATCCACGTCCGTCTTCTTCTTAAAAGATCCATTTTTCTCAATGGCTTGCCGATCATCGGGCAAGTCCACCAAAGTCCATGGATCCGTTCTCGGATTTTATGGCCTCGAGCCATTTATCGGAATCCGGGCCCACCATCGCTTCTCCATAGCTCGTAGGTTCATTGTTGTCTAGCAACATGACCTTCAAGACAGGATCACTTTACCACTCCGAAGTAGTACGTGTCCTTGTCGTCCTACGAGGTTTGGTAGTGACTTGATCCGAAGTTTCATGATCAATATCATAAGCTTCCACTTCAATTGGTGTAGGTGCCACAGGAACAACTTCCTGTGCCCTGCCACACACTAGTTGAAGAGACGGTTCAATAACCTCATCAAGTCTCCACCATCCTCCCACTCAACTCTTTCGAGAGAAACCTTTCCTCGAGAAAGGACCCGATTCAAGAAATAATCCATATTGCTTTCGGATCTGAATTAGGAGGTATACCCAACTGTTTTGGGTTTCCTATGAAGATGCATTTTATCCGCATTGGGTTCGAGCTTATCAACCTGAAACTTTTTCATATAAGCGTCGCAGCCCCAAACTTTTAAAAACGACAACTTAGGTTTCTCTAAACCATAATTCATACGATGTCATCTCAACGGAATTACGTGGTGCCCTATTTAAAGTGAATGTGGTTGTCTCTAATGCCTAACCCATGAACGATAGTGGTAATTCGATAAGAGACATCATGGTACGCACCATATCCAATAGGGTGCAACTATGATGGACACACCATCACACTATGGTGTTCCAGGCGGTATTAATTGTGAAACAATTTCCACAATGTCTTAATTGTGTGCCAAAACTCGTAACTCAGATATTCATCTCTATGATCGTATCATAGACATTTTTATCCTCTTGTCACAATGATCTCCTACTTCACTCTGAAATTACTTGAACCATTCAATAATTCAGACTTGTGTTTCATCAAGTAAATATTCTCTACATCTACTCGAATCATCTATGAAGTAAGAACATAACGATATTCACTGCATGCCTCAGCACTCATTGGACTGCACACATTAAAATGTGTTGCTTCCAACAAGTTGCTATCTTGTTCCATTTTACTGAAACCGAGGTTTTTCAGTCATCTTGCCTATGTGGTATGATTTGCATATCTCAAGTGATCCAAAATCAAGTGAGTCCAAACGATCCATTTGCATGGAGTTTCTTCATGCATATATATACCAATAGACATGGTTCGCATGTCTCAAAGTTTTCAAAAATGAGTGAGTCCAAAGATCCATCAACATGGAGCTTCTTCATGCGTTTTATACCATTATGACTTACATGGCAGTGCCACAAGTAAGTGGTACTATCATTACTATCTTATATCTTTTGGCATGAAAATGTGTATCCCTACGATCAAGATTCAATAGACCATTCCTTTAGGTGCAAGAGCACTTTATTCAGGTTTAATACTAATCTTGATGGTAGAGGGAGCGTGCGATGTTAGATCACATTAAACTTGGAAACACTTCCAACACATATCGTCAGCTCACCTTTAGCCAGTCTCCGTTTTATTCTGTAGCTTTTATTTCGAGTTACTAACACTTAGCAACCGAACCGGTATCTAATACCCTTGTGCTACTAGGAGTACTAGTAAAGTACACATTAACATAATGTATATCCAATATACTTCTATCGACCTTGCCAGCCTTCTCATCTACCAAGTATCTAGGGTAATCCTGCTCCAGTGGTTGTTCCCCTTATTACAGAAGCACTTAGTCTCGGGTTTGGGTTCAACCTCGGGTTTCTTCACTAGAGCAGCAGCTGAATTGCCGTTTCATGAAGTATCCCTTTGTTCCCTTGCCCTTCTTGAAACTAGTGGTTTCACCAACCATCAACAATTGATGCTCCTTCTTGATTTCTACTTTCGCGGTGTCAAACATCGCGAATACCTCAAGGATCATCATATCTATCCCTGATATGTTATAGTTCATCACGAAGCTCTAGCAGCTTGGTGGCAATGAGTTTGGGGAAACATCACTATCTCATCTGGAAGATCAACTCCCACTCGATTCAAGTGATTGTTGCACTCAGACAATCTGAGCACAAGCTCAACGATTGAGCTTTTCTCCTTAGTTTGCAGGCTAAGAAAATCGTCGGAGGTCTTATACCTCTTGACATGGGCACGAGCCTGAAATCCCAATTTCAGCCCTCAAAACATCTCATATGTTCCGTGACGTTTCGAAAACGTCTTTAGTGCCTCAACTCTAAACCGTTTAACTAAACTATCACGTAGTTATCAAAACGTGTATGTTCGATGTTCGAAACATCCACAAACGACGTTTGGGGTTCAGCACACTGAGCAGTGCATTAAGGACATAAGCTTTCTACTGTCCGCATAATTTCTACTATCAACTTTCAACTATATTTTCTCTAGGAACATATCTAAAACAGTAGAACTAAAGCGCGAGCTACGACATAATTTGCAAAAGGTCTTTTGACTATGTTCAAGATAATTAAGTTCATCTTATGAACTCCCACTTAGATAGACATCCCTCTGGTCATCTAAGTGATCACATGATCTGAGTCAACTAGGCCGTGTCCGATCATCACGTGAGACGGACTAGTCATCATCGGTGAACATCTTCATGTTGATCGTATCTACCATACGACTCATGCTCGACCTTTCGGTCTCCGTGTTCCGAGGCCATGTCTGCACATGCTAGGCTCGTCAAGTTAACCCTAAGTGTTTTCGCTGTGTAAAACTGTCTTACACCCGTTGTATGTGAACGTAAGAATCCATCACACCCGATCATCACGTGGTGCTTAGAAGCGACGAACTGTAGCAACGGTGCACAGTTAGGGGAGAACACTTCTTGAAATTTTGTAAGGGATCATCTTATTTACTACCGTCGTCCTAAGTAAACAAGATGCATAAACATGATAAACATCACATGCAATCAAATAGAGTAGTGACATGATATGGCCAATATCATATAGCTCCTTTGATCTTCATCTTTGGGGCTCCATGATCATCTTGTCACCGGCTTGACACCATGATCTCCATCATCATGATCTCCATCATCGTGTCTTCATGAAGTTGTCACGCCAA
>NC_041391.1:136643939-136662134 GCF_002162155.2 Triticum dicoccoides
AATGACACGCAGGTCATACAAAAAATAAAGACAACTCCTATGGCTCCTGCCGGTTGTCATACTCATCGACATGCAAGTCGTGAATCCTATTACAAGAACATGATCAATCTCATACATCACATATATCATTCATCACATCCTTTTGGCCATATCACATCACATAGCATACCCTGCAAAAACAAGTTAGACGTCCTCTAATTGTTGTTGCATGTTTTACGTGGCTGCTATGGGTTTCTAGCAAGAACGTTTCTTACCTACGCAAGACCACAACGTGATATGCCAATTGCTATTTACCCTTCATAAGGACCCTTTTCATCGAATCCGTTCCGACTAAAGTGGGAGAGACTGGCACCCGCTAGCCACCTTATGCACCAAGTGCATGTCAATCGGTGGAACCTGTCTCACGTAAGAGTACGTGTAAGGTCGGTCCGGGCCGCTTCATCCCACAATACCGTCGAAACAAGATTGGACTAGTAACAGTAAGCATATTGAAAAACATCAACGCCCACAACTACTTTGTGTTCTACTCGTGCAAAGAATCTACGCAATAGACCTAGCTCATGATGCCACTATTGGGGAACGTAGCAGAAATTCAAAAATTTTCCTACGTATCACCAAGATCTATCTATGGAGAGACCAGAAACGAGTAGAAAGAGAGTGCATCTACATACCCTTGTAGATCGCTAAGTAGAAGCGTTCAAGTGAACGGGGTTGATGGAGTCGTACTCGTCGTGATTCAGATCACCGATGATCAAGTGCCGAACGGACGGCACCTCCGCGTTCAACACACGTACAGCCCGGTGACGTCTCCCATGCCTTGATCCAGCAAGGAGAGAGGGAGAGGTTGAGGAAGACTCCATCCAACAGCAGCACAACGGCGTGGTGGTGGTGGAGGAGCGTGGCAATCCTGCAGGGCTTCGCCAAGCACCTACGGGAGAGGAGGAGGTGTCACGGGAGGGAGGGAGGCGCCAAAGGCTCAGGTGTGGATGCCCTCCCACCCCTCCACTATATATAGGGGCAAGGGAGAGGGGGGAGGCGCAGCCTTGCCCCTTACTCCAAGAAAAGGGTGCGGCCAAGAGGGGGGGGAGGAGTCCATCCTCCCCAAGGCACCTCGGAGGTGCCTTCCCCTTTGAGGACTCTTCCCTCTAGGGTTCCCTAGGCGCATGGGCCTCTTGGGGCTGGTGCCCTTGGCCCATGTAGGCCAAGGCGCACCCCCTACAGCCCATGTGCCCCCCCGGGGCAGGTGGCCCCACCCGGTGGGCCCCCGGGACCCTTCCGGTGGTCCCGGTACAATACCGATGACCCCGAAACTTGTCCCGATGGCCGAAACAGGACTTCCTATATATAAATCTTTACCTCCGGACCATTCCGGAACTCCTCGTGACGTCCGGGATCTCATCCGGGACTCCGAACAACATTCGGTAACCACATACAAGCTTCCTTTATAACCCTAGCGTCATCGAACCTTAAGTGTGTAGACCCTACGGGTTCGGGAGACATGTAGACATGACCGAGACGTTCTTCGGTCAATAACCAACAGCGGGATCTGGATACCCATGTTGGCTCCCACATGTTCCACGATGATCTCATCGGATGAACCACGATGTCAAGGACTCAATCGATCCCGTATACAATTCCCTTTGTCTATCGGTATGTTACTTGCCCGAGATTCGATCGTCGGTATCCAATACCTTGTTCAATCTCGTTACCGGCAAGTCACTTTACTCATTCCGTAACACATCATCCCGTGATCAACTCCTTGGTCACATTGCGCATATGATGATGTCCTACTGAGTGGGCCCAGAGATACCTCTCCGTTTACACGGAGTGACAAATCCCAGTCTCGATCCGCATAAAACAATAGATACTTTCGGAGATACCTGTAGTGCACCTTTATAGTCACCTAGTTACATTGTGACGTTTGATACACCCAAAGTACTCCTACGGTATCCAGGAGTTACACGATCTCATGGTCAAAGGAAGAGATACTTGACATTGGCAAAGCTCTAGCAAACGAACTACACGATCTTTTGTGCTAGTCTTAGGATTGGGTCTTGTCCATCACATCATTCTCCTAATGATGTGATCCCGTTATCAACGACATCCAATGTCCATAGCCAGGAAACCATGACTATCTGTTGATCACACCGAGCTAGTCAACTAGAGGCTCACTAGGGACATATTGTGGTCAATGTATTCACACGTGTATTACGATTTCCGGATAATACAGTTATAGCATGAATGAAAGACAATTATCATGAACAAGGAAATATAATAATAATACTTTTATTATTGCCTCTAGGGCATATTTCCAACACATGCGACCGTCGATAATGCGGCCACCATTTGATAGACCTGTGTACATATGCAGGACTAACCAGAGTAATAAATCCTTGGGAAAAATTTAACCCAAACGAGCAAAAAGAAATACTAGGATTAATAGCACCTGGTTTATTTGTTGTAGCAATCTGAAGGAAGGTGATTCCCAAAATTGGGGCTCGATCCGCGCACCCATGCCTGGTCGGCTAGTGACGCCGAAGTGTCCGGAGTAGGTTGATGAAGGGATGGCGAAGCCCCCGGTCCAGCCGAGATGTCGAAGTAGGTCGGCGTGATGGACACCAGCTTGAAGAAGCAATAGTGCGGCCCTGCCGATGCAGGTCGTGACGTGGTCGATGCCGGCTTGATGAAGCGACCGTGCGACGATGCCGGTATGCCCGCTCCATGTAATCCGTGGGGCGGCGATGTTGGTGATGATTTATCCTTCGAGATGCCGGACTCTTGTTCGGCTTGTCAAGATGATGATCCGAAGAAGTTGAGCTTGGCTCAACAAAGTGACGACGTGTCTAGCGCAGGTCGGCAGCCGTGGAGCAATATTGCCGGACTGGTTTGACACCAGCATGATGTTGAAGATCATGTTCAAAAGATCTTAAAGTTAGTGGGATGTGTTCGGGAACAAAACACAATACCCCATACAAAACTTCCTTCGAAAAGGATGTCCGAAATCCCGTTCATAAAAAAGACGAACTCGGGTCGGATTCGTTTTCGTGCAGAAAACAGATCCAAAAAGTGATGCACTAATCAGAAGTTTTCCGGAGTTTGGACGGTCGGATCGAGCTGAATTTTTGGCAGGTGGTAGATAAGGGAATTCCGTAGCAAATCAACGGTTGGATCCTCCAAAGGACATCCGAGCTAGACGCTGGATACCACGCCCTAAACTCGTCCGGATTCTCGTCCAGATTCAACAGGGCTCCGGTATTATCGGAGATTGCCGGCGATTCCTCCATCGGAACTCGACGAAATTTTTGCAGGGTTGTTGTAGATTTAATTCCGCATAATTCCACCTAAGTAATCGTTTACGCGACACTCGAGGAGGCGGTGGCGGCGGATACAAGTTTGCTATCCAGAAAAACAGCTCGGTCGCCTGAGGGCAATGTTGACGTTGAGCCCCCGAGCTCCATGGATGACTCCTCCATGATCTTGATAGAGATCGGAGTTGATGTTGATGAAGGCCCTCATCCGAACATGACGATCAGAGGTAGGGCGCAGTCCTCGGTTAAGCCAAGGTGACCAGTAGAGCTGGTGACGAAGAAGCCAATGTCGCAATTGACCTGCAGTCGAGCCATTGATCCTTTCGCCGATCACACAGCGGAACTCTCAATGAGAGCACCAATGTCGGTGTCAAAACCGGTGGATCTCGGGTAGGGGGTCCCGAACTGCGCGTCTTAGGATCAATGGTAACAGGAGGCAAGGGACACGATGTTTTACCCAGGTTCGGACCCTCTTGATGGAGGTAAAACCCTATGTCCTGCTTGATTGATATTGATATTGTGGGTATTACAAGAGTAGATCTACCACGAGATCAAGGAGGCTAAACCCTAGAAGCTAGCCTATGGTATGATTGTTGTAATGGTTGTTGTTGTATATCTCTATCGACTAGCCTGGCCTCGGTTTATATAATGCACCAGAGGCCTAGGATAACATGAGTCCTAGCCGAATACGCCGGTGGGGGAGGAGTCCTTGTCTTGATCGCCAAGTCCTGTAGAATCTTCCTTGTATGCAGCAACTGTCCGGACTGGCCCATGAGTATACGGCCATGGGGATCCTCGGCCCAATCCACCTGACCGGGAGATGACGTGGTGAGTACCCCCTAGTCCAGGACACCGTCAGACGCCCTTGTCTTCCTCCAGTTGAGGGCTCCGCGGATGCCAACTTAGGCGTTTCTTCAGAGGAGCGTCACTAAACTCAGGGAGACCGATCCGAATTGGGTCCAGCAATGGAGTGTCCTCTATATAAAACCATTCCGAAGGCCAGTCTTCGGACGCCTTCCTAGGGGTTCCCGATAGATATCCGGTCCCGGCGATGCGCCATATTTCGGCGCCGCCCACTTGATATATTGACCCCTCGTAAGAACGGGGTACAAGGCAGAATAGCCTCTTCCACAACGCAAAATGGGGCTCGACGCCCAGGAATACCTCGCAAAGAGCTACGAAACCCGCGATATGCAGAATGGAGGCGGGCGTTAGGTGATGAAGCTGGAGTCCATAGAACTCCAGGAGCCCGCGGAGGAACGGATGTACAGGAAATCCGAGCCCCCTTATTAGATAAGGGATGAAGCATACCCGCTCCCCTTTAGAGGGACTAGGGGTGGCCTCCGCTTGCTTTCCACCTTTGTAGGTGGCCAGCCTCGCTCGAACCGGGACCATAAAGGCCGGAGGAATATATCCCTCCGCTTGGAGCGTCACCAGCTCGCTGTGCGGAACAGAGCATCTCCTCCAATCTCCTGGCAAAGGACCGGGAACGCGAGAAGAGGAGCTGCGTTGACGGTCCATGATGGAATGGATTTTTGGTCAAGAAGCGCTTCGATGAGTACTCGCGGGAGGAAGATGGTGTGATTTGAATCTGGATTCCTGCCTCTCTTATAGGCAGGTTATTGCGCAGCTAGGGGGTAAAATATAAAAGATACCCTAGCTTTTCGCATTCGTGCGACGCGTGGAAGAAGGCCATTATTGGGTGTGGGAGCCAAGAAGCGCAACATTGATGAGGAAGCCGGACACTGTTCGGCAGGTACATGGAACTTAAAGGAGAACCCGCCTTACAATGCCGAAGACTACACACATGCTGGAATTATCGTCATTGAAGCCTGGTTCGGGGGCTACTGAGGGAGTCCTGGACTAGGGGGTGTCCGGATAGCCGGACTACCATCATCGGCCGAACTATCATCGGCCGGACTATCATCATCGACCGGACTCCAAGACTATGAAGATACAAGATTGAAGACTTCGTCCCGTGTCCGGATGGGACTTTCCTTGGCGTGGAAGGAAAGCTTGGCGATACGGATATCTAGATCTCCTACCATTGTAACCGACTCTATGTAACCCTAGCCCTCTCCGGTGTCTATATAAACCGGATGGCTCTAGTCCGTAGGACACAACAACAACCATTACAATCATACCATAGGCTAGCTTCTAGGGTTTAGCCTCCTTGATCTCGTGGTAGATCCACTCTTGTAATACCCACAATATCAATATCAATCAAGCAGGACGTAGGGTTTTACCTCCATCAAGAGGGCCCGAACCTGGGTAAAACATCGTGTCCCTCGTCTCTTGTTACCATCCACCTAGACGCACAGTTCGGGACCCCCTACCCGAGATCCGCCGGTTTTGACACCGACAACCACTCTAAGTACTGTTGCAAACCAATTCATATTTTGTTTTTGCATTGTGTATACTGTAATATAACTTTTCCATGCCTTAATCCACTGATATAAATTGATAGATTCATCAAAACAAGCAAACTATGCATCAAAAACAGAATCTGTCAAAAACAGAACACTCTATAGCAATATGAACATCCACCATACTTCTGGTACCCCAAAAATTCTACCAAAATTAGGAAAAAAACAAGTTGTGTAGCAAGACAGTGCAAAAGTAATCAGAACCAATTGACATTCCAGTTAAAAATGTAAAATCGCGCACTACAGCCAAAGTTTCCGTCCTGCACCGTACAAACCAACAAGCATTGTAAACATCCTAAAGGCAAACCTTGGCACATTATTTTTATAATACAATGGAATTGTACTGGGGGATAATTATTTTTGATGAATAGTTTCTGTAATCAAGATTCACAAAGTTTCCGTGAGCATGAACAAAGTTCAAGGAGCTCTCCCACTTCAACAATGCTTGTCTCTGTCACTTTCACTTTCCTTTTTGAAAAGTTTTTTAGGTTCCCCTCTTTATTTTTGTGTTTTTAAACTATATGAAAGTACTCAACAGAAATAAATGACTCTCTAAAACTTCCGGGTTGTCTCCCTAGCAGCGCTTTCTTTAAAGCCATTAAGCTAGGCATTTAGTGCTCAAGTAACGAATTCACCCGGATCCCAAAGTATATCAAAGCCAATTTTAATTAACAATGATTTGTAATTTAGTAGTGAGCACAAAGTAACATATATCAAGCAACAATGAAGTCTAACTCTTTTCCTATGCATCGGCATGTCATAAAAGAACAATTCATGCACACATAGTAAAGGCCAATGCATAGTATAAACATTTTCTTGCAATTTTATCGTGTTGGAAACATAGAGAGGTGGAGATATAGTTCCTCTCTCATAATAATTGCAAGTAGGAGCAGCAAGCACATGCATATTATATTCATCAAAATCATCATGTATAGTAGTAAAAGGCAACCCATCAATATAATCTTTAATAAGTGCAAGCTTCTCCGATATAGTGTAGTCGGGAGAATTCAAAAAGATAATAGGACTATCATGCGTGGGTGCAATAGCAACAATTTCATTCATAACATAAGGAATTATAGCAAGTTCATCTCCATAAGCATAATTCATATTGGCATCTTGGCCACAAGCATAGCAAGCAGCATCAAAAAGGGACATTTCAAACAAATTCAAGGGATCATAGCAATCATCCTTCGGTAAGCACAAAGGGGAATTAAATAATGTATGAGTTGAAGAGTTACTCTCATTAGAAGGTGGGCACGGGTGATCAATCTGCTCTTCCTCCTTTTGTTCTTCGCTCTCCTCATCATCTTTTTCATCCAATGAGCTCACAGTTTCATCAATTTCCTCTTCCATAGGCTCCTGCAAAATATTAGTCTCTTCTTGGACAACAGAGAATTTCTCAATATATAGTTTAACATAGGCATTAGAAGCATAATTATCATAGCAATATTTAAGTATGGCAAAATTTTCAGATTCGTAAAGAGTAGTACCATACTTTTCAATCAAAGAAGCAATTTCAAAAGCACCATTAAAAGCAACAAATTCTTCAATTTGTTGAACATCATAGTAACTATAAACACCCTTAGCATACGAAGATAAGATCACATTATCAATAAACTCACATCGGTAGGGAAGGTGTTTTTTAGGGTTTTCAGAACAACAAGTAAAATCATATTCCAACATAAATTCCAAGCATAGCATTGTAAACGTTGAATTTGACCCCATAATAGTTTCCCTTTTTCAGATATACGGTGTCGCACATAAAAAGCATGCTCATCTAAAGATTTTCCCTCAACTAAGCTAGTTGGGGTTTCAGCACGAGCACATAGGGATCGAAGATGATCCAAGTAATAAGCTTCAGCAGTGTGATAGATTTTGAGTGGTTCTTCAACCACTGGTTCCACAGGTACAGCTATTTTTTTTTGGTATTTTGCATTTCCTACCCATAACTAAAGATAGAAAACAACTAAGAACAGCAAATAAAAATTACTTAGTGATAAAGCAAAAAAGCACACATGAGAATATTCACCCCACGCTATTGCTCCCCGGCAACGGTGCCAGAAAAAGGTCTTGATAACCCACAAGTATAGGGGATCGCAATAGTTTTCGATAAGTAAGAGTGTCGAACCCAACGAGGAGCTAAAGGTAGAATAAATATTCCCTCAAGTTCTATCGACCGTCGATACAACTCTACGCACGCTTGACGTTTGCTTTACCTAGAACAAGTATGAAACTAGAAGTACTTTGTAGGTGTTTTCGGGTAAGCTTGCAAGAAAGTAAAGAACACGTAAATATAAACTAGGGGTTGTTTAGATAAAGACACAACTAAATTAGTAAAAGTAAAGAGCTTGTTGTCACGAGAAAGTTATTTGTCCCTAGGCAATCGATAACTAGACCGGTAATCATTATTGCAATTTTATTTGAGGGAGAGGCATAAGCTAACATACTTTCTATACTTGGATCATATGAACTTATGATTGGAACACTAGCAAGCATCCGCAACTACTAAAGATTCATTAAGGTAAAACCCAACCATAGCATTAAAGCATCAAGTCCCCTTTATCCCATACGCAACAATCCCTCTTACTCGGGTTTGTGTTTCAGTCACTCACCAACCCACTATAAGCAAATCATGAACGTATTGAAACACCCTACAACGGGAATCCCTCATGCTTGCGCGACACGGAGGGCACCATAGGACAGCACCAATAATAAAACATACAACTCAAACCAATCACGATCATCAAATAGCCATTAGGACAAAATAGATCTACTCAAACATCATAGGATAGCCATACATCATTGGGAAATAATATATAGCGTTGAGCACCATGTTTAAGTAGATATTACAGCGGGTAAGAGAGAGGTTACACCGCTGCATAGAGGGAGGAAGAGTTGGTGGATATGTTGGTGAAGATGGCGGCGGTGTTGGTGAAGATCGCAGTGATGATGATGGCCCCCGGCGGCATTCCGGCGCCACCGGAAGCAAGGGGGAGAGGGCCCCCCTTCTTCTTCTTCTTCCTTGACCTTCTCCCTAGATGGGAGAAGGGTTTCCCCTCTGGTCCTTGGCTCCCATGGATTGGGAGGGGCGAGAGCCCCTCCGAGATTGGATCTATCTCTCTGTTTCTGCGTTCTCTGCGTTGGCAGATTCAACCCCTTCACCGTTTCTTTTATATCCGGAGATCCGTAACTCCGATTAGGGTGAATCTTTCGCTCAGATCTTCCTTGTAAAATTATCTTTCTTGCGCTAGAAGGAGAGCATAAACCTCCTTATGGGTGGACCACGAGGGTCAGGGGCGCGCCTAGGGGGGTAGGGCGCGCCCCCCTACCTCGTGCCCACCTCGGATACCATTTCGCGTTGATTTTACTTCCCAAAAATCATAAATATTCCAAAAAAATATCCGTCTGTTTTTTCCCCGTTTGGACTCCGTTTGATATTGGGTTTCTGCGAAACAAAAAACATGCAACAGACAGGAACTGGCACTGGGCACTGGATT
This sequence comes from Triticum dicoccoides, assembly GCF_002162155.2. Lineage (NCBI taxonomy): Eukaryota > Viridiplantae > Streptophyta > Magnoliopsida > Poales > Poaceae > Triticum > Triticum dicoccoides. Next base: position 136,653,171 of record NC_041391.1, read on the forward strand.
AATATGTTAGTCCCAAAAATAATATAAAAAGTTGCCAAAAAGTATATGAAAGTGAATAATATTGGCATGGAACAATCAAAAATTATAGATACGACGGAGACGTATCATGCTGTTGTAGAAGTGTTCCATGACATTACCAAAATTATCATCACGGAAGTGTCCACTTCCATGACGATAAATCGCGCGTCATAGAAATGCTTTCGTCAAGGGTGACCGACACATGGCATCCACCGTAACGGAACACCGTTAAGCTATCGTGTCAGGTTTTGGATTCGATAACCCGTTAACAGCCCCGACCAATGGGGATTTTCTACGTGTAAAATCATCATTGGCTGGAGGAAACACGTGTCGGCTCATCGTTGGGACAGATGTCATCCACTCATTGACAGAAGGCACCTATGATACATCGACACATGGCACGGCCCAATAGAGGCCCATTCCTGTGAAAAGGTCGGCCCGTTTGACTTGGTCAAAAGATGGCGGGCCGGCCCATGTAAAGCCTGTTAACGGCCTATTCACATATATCCCATTTACAGCCCGCTAACCCAAGGCCCGTTACGCCCTATCCGAATTAGGCCCAGTAGCGTCATCTGGGCCATCCAATATGATTCCAGCCCGTTTTCACTTCTGGCCCATGACGTCTTTCGGCTCATATGAGGCCCTATGTAACTCTTGGCCTATTAATGGCCCGTGGTGAAACTGGCCCGTAATGAACAATGTATCACTTTACACCCATTAACGGCCCGTGGTGAAACTGGCCCGTAATGAACAATGTATCACTTTATACCCATTAACGGCCCGTTATTCCATTGGGCCATTTCCAACCCATGTTATCTTTCGGCCTTCTCAGAGCCCATTTATTCTTGGGCTCATTTCCAGCATTCGTTTACTTATGGCCCGTTACTATCATTTTCTGCTTGTGGGCCAAATTCAGCCCGTGGTTACAGTCGGCCCATTTGTGGTCCGTTAATACGCTGGGCCATTTCCATAGCGTCATCAAATACAGCCTATTAACGATGGCCCGTTATGGTCGGCCCATGAACGGATGATTCCAACTCTAGCCCGTTTACGACCATATTGCGGCCTGTTATTGGCCCATGTTTGGCCAATCGATCATACGACCCGTAGAAGGCCCATTGTTTCTACGGCCCATAGAAGGCCCACGTTTCTACGGCCCGTAGAAGGCCCACTATTTCTACGGCCCGTAGAGGCCCCACTGTTTCTACGGCCCGTAGGAGGCCCAGTGTCACTACAGTAAATATTAGCCCATGGTTATTGTGGCCTAGTTTTAAAAAATAGGTTATTGCAGCCACTAGCAAACCGCGGAAAAAGAACTGCTATGACTCCATGCAAACAAATAAACAAGACAACAAGGAAATAAATAAGCAAGCAACTTATGCTAGGCTATCACGGCTATCACACATATTACATCCACTGGGCATCAAAGTTCGCCACCAGTGCAAATAAACGCGCCGACAAAAGAATATACAAAACTGAGAGCACTTCAGAAGGCACTAGGCCTGGCCAGGTTGGCCCCCCCAAACAGCTGAAGAAGCTGAGTAGACCTCAGTTGTGTCAATGATAGATGCATCAACACTAGATTTAAGGCATGATGGTGCGCACGGCAGTCCTCTGACATCTTCATTGCATCTTTGACTTCAAGTCGGAGCTGAGCTAAAGCAAGCCTTTCCGCTTTAAGTTGAGACTGAAGAAGTTGAACTGATTGAGGCAGCAACTGCACAAAGGTTGTCTTACACCTGCTGGTGAGTAGCTTCAACTCACTGTCTTCATCAAGACAGGACCTTGGGGTCATCTTGCTGTCCTCAAGATGGTTTGGATCACTATCTTCCCTAAAGTTCTACATGGCATAAGAGATACGACTCTGAAAGATAAACAAGGAGACACGTAATAGGTTTCACAATTATATATGCAAATAAATGGATCTGTTCTGCATAAGGAACATGTTTTTACAACTACAATTTGAAACTGGTAGTTGTTGCAAACATCCAATCAGATGTAAACAGCAAAGCAAACAACAGTGGAGGAAATGATGCCTATCCAAATCTATACTAGAACAAAGTTTGAAGGCTTGAGAAGGATGAACTTACATTACATGTTAACACGGGCTGGACAAAGCCCTTCTCCATGTTGATGGAAGGATAATTCAATAAATTCCCCAAAGAAAATTCTTTATAAGCGTTGCCATTATTCTACATTTTGCAAAGAGTATATATAGATCAAATAATATTGGAAGAAACAGAGGATAATAGAGCTCAGGTGCAAACTGATGATACATAATCAAATAGCAATTAATTAAGTACAACATTACAAGGCAAAAGGGAGAGAGGTACTGACAAGAGCAATGCAGAGCCCATTATTGTTTTGAGATCGTATGATCCTTTGAGCAAGGAGATTCATCTAAAATTAGTTTTCATACAAGAGAGAAGGTAAGGCACAAGCAGAAATTTAGGAGTTCAAATTTTGAATTGATATCATAGACAGTACCTGACGCTGGGCTCCCAGCAGTTCTAATAGGGGTTTGGCCACTGGAGTAGGGGTAAAGTGTGGTACAGTTGGGCCTGTGTTTTTTGTGGCTAATGATTTATCTGATTTAATAGGTATCACTACCTTTTCCAAATATCTAGTTTGTACTCCTTGAGGATCTGCACTCACCCTCTTCCTTTTGGACATCTATTACGAAAGAACAACATTTGACTGGAAAAACATAGTGTGACGACACATGGAAAAGGTACAGAAAATGGATAGGTATGGCATATACTCATATATGATGCTTAAATTAAGCAGATGGTGTAACAAAGTGGAAGTAATGCAAGAGGTCAGATGCAAAATATGTGCGACCAATACAACTTTGCAAAGTTAGAGCAAGCACCTTGATGGGTGAATAAGATAGGACATCCTCCACCATGCCAAGTTTGTTAGCCAGTGGATCGTTCCGCAATATTCCTCTCGTGCACCCATTCTCATATTCATTTTGATAATGTTCAATATCTGACATGCATGAAAACATAAAAACAAGTGAGATTTTCTTTGTAATGCAGAAGTGATTCTAATCCAATACTGCCTCCCTGTAAACCCCTTTGTGCTATCCCTGCAATTCTTTTAGAAGATGCCATGCATGCTGTAATTTGTGGTGTGCATTAATATAATGTGGCATACTACTCAAAATATGAGAGCTCCAGAAGTGATGACACTTCGCAGATGACAACTTCAACATATAGTAAAGAAGAACAAGTCGACCTGACCTGTTAGATTCAAAATATACTAAGGGAGAACAACTCGACCTGACCAGTCGACCGCAAAAGAAGAGTATCATCTTAAAGAAGAGCAGAAGAGCAAGCAGATTGAAGATATTACAAGTCTTTCAATACAATGTCGGTTAGCCACCCATGATGAACCAGAGCGCACAGAGAAATACTATTCTTTCCGGTCTCTCCATATGTGGCTCACATGCATTTCCAAACTAAAGTAGGAACATTTAGCTAACCAATTAAACATCTCTCAGTTTTACTAATATCAGAAATAATATCGGATATGAATTTGTACAACTAAGCTTGTTTAGCTTGATGGGTGGAGTAGTGCTATTACGACACGAACCATGTAGGCTGATTGTGGTCATCATAAAATGGGGAAAACATAAGCATGATGAGTACAGTGTTGACCGTGGCAGTGGGATGGCAGATCTGAAGCTGCAAACCGTGCAAAGGGTAGTTAGCAACCGATGTTTGCTTTGAAATAACAACTAAGATTTGGTATGGACAAGAAAGTACGGTCAACAAGTGACAAAGAAATGCAATTATGCTGTCTCTCTATATGTCACGACATGCATTTGGAAACTCAAGTGGGACATTTAGCTAACCAATTAAATGTGTCGGTTAACTAATATTAGTATCATATCACAATCATATTTGAACTACTAATCTTTCGAATTCCGAGTGCGTGTTGTTTAGCTTGAAGGGTGGAGTAATGCTAGTACGAGAGAAAGCACCTACACAGATCATAGTATAGTAGATAAAAGGGGGAAACCCTAAGCATCAAGAGAAAAATCAGGAAAGTGGAACTAGCTGGACCAGTGGGTGGCACACATGCTTTTCGAAACGAATATAGGAACATTAGGTGACCAATTAAATGTCCTCTGTTTTAGTGATATGAGCATCATATCAGATTTGTATTTCAACACGTAAGCTTTGGGTTGAGGTCTTGAGGAGCAGTGCTAGCACGACATGAAGAACCTACGATGATGGTAGTGAATATAAAGGGGGGAAACCATAAGCTTTACGAGTATAGTGCCCGTGCCATGGCGGATCTGAAGGTGCAAACCGGACAAAGCTACTTCGCAACCAATGTTTGCTTTCAACTAGCCACTACGATTTGGTATGGACAAGAAAAGTACAATAAACAAATTACGTTCTATTTTGCGGGTGAGATCAATAACTTAAGCACATATGGAAGAGTACCACCTCTCTTGCCACGCCGTGTAGGCCTATGCTGATACGTTGAGGGTGCTGCGGGTGCGATGGCTGTCGGCGGCGGGGAAGAAGACTTTAGACGGCAGACGGCTGGGTCGGGGGATATATCCTGTTGCCGTGGACGAGGCGGTCGTAGAGAGGCAACGACACAGTGGACGACAGCACCGATGAAGCGAGAGGAGGCGATGAAAGGATCCTGGTCCAGCGCTGTGGATGAGAGACGTCCATCTCTTGTAGTGGACGACGGGGTAGGGGTAGCGGCTCCGGCTAGGTGGAGGATGGGGTGGCGGACGGAGGAGGCTGGCCGCAGTGCGGAGGTTGTCTTGCCGCCGATGGTGTATGAATGGGGAAATGGGGGGGGGGTATCTCAAACTTTGGGATGCGCTTCTCTGAAATGGGGGAAAGTTACGAACTTATCCCCCATTTAAAATTTCGGACATCGCGTCGGTTGGGGATAGGACGGTAATCTCGCATCTCCCAAATATTTGCCGGTAACTATTTCGGGCGAGGAGAGGGTGTTTTGCCGCCCACGGTTGGCGCCCATGGTGTATGAACGGGGCTGACAGGTAGGGCGGTTGTGTCACGTCTGATGTTAGTTACACATCTGCCCCTATTTAAAATATTAGCCTACATAGATTTTGGATGAGGAGAGTTTGTTTTGCTGCCTACCGTGTATGAATGGGGAAATGGAGGAAGAGACACATGTCTTTCGGACAAGTTTGAATCAAATGTGTTTTGCCGCCCATGTTTGGCGCCCACCGTGTCTGAATGGGCTCAGAGGCCACCGTGTCACGTCTGATTGAAGTTACTAGTCTAACCCTATCGACAACAGTGTAAATCCGGTCGATAAGGATGTCAAGTGTCAGGGGTAGACAATAATTTCCATCTCGCAAACACTTGCTTCGGGCAACCCACAAATTATAGTGGGTGTTTAGCCGCTTCGTTCAAAACTTGGGAGAATTAGCATTCACGTTTGCCCTGGGCCCTAGCAAACTAAATTCAAATCCAATTTGTAATTCGATTACGAATATCCATAGATAATTATACATTTTGTTATTTATTTCTTCAAAACCACAACAAAGATTTATTCCACCTTTATATATGATTATGATTTAGAAATGCCGTGATCTTCGAATTCAGTAGGTTGGATACACTCTGAGTCAAACAGTTATTTCATCCAATACAATATGCTCACACGAAAAACAGTTCACCTTATGTCAATCATACAAGTACTAACGATTACCTCGCCTAAAAAATCCGGATCATTACAACACATGGACAACATAGGGGGTCTTGCAACATAATACATTCAGAGACATGACACAACATGAAAGTACAATAATCTAATGACAATTTCAACTGGTATCTAAAGAAGAACCGGGATTACCTTGGGCTTCAGATAGCAGAAATAGCAGGACCTCCTCCATCTTCAAATGCAACATTCTTACTTCCTCCAATTCTTGGGTTGCTTGCATAATGCGTGCCGCTAATTCCGTAATTTCCAGCCTCAAGATAAAGATTACCTCATTCATGGCAGCCACACCATCTCTTTCTGCCTCTAGTAGAGCCTCAAGCACTATAATATCTGTGCTCAGACTGCTCTCCGGTGGTGTTGCCTCTGTACTGCTACCATCTGGTAACATGGATGGCGCACTGCTTCCACAAATAGATTCTGGGGTTGTACATTGTGTCCTAGTGTGAACGGCATCCTGAAAGGTTTCCACTGGACATAAGTAAGAGATAGTTATCGTATGATCCAAGCAGTAAGCTTACATGGTAAACGACGGACGAATTATTGCCAAGCATGGCAAACTATATTTAAATGGTTCAAAGCAGCATCAGCCGAAAAGAAATTAAAATGGTAAGATGAAACTAGGGATGTAAGTGGCAAATAAATGACATTCGCCAGTCCCATCTAGTTAGTTTTTGCTACCTCCCTAGTTCATTTTCCTCAAAAAACAAAAACTCTTTTGAACTATCATATCACTAGTGGACTTTAATGAGGATTAAACGGGGCCCAATTGACATCCCTAGTTGAAGGGAGTGTACCACCGCTGTATTTAAGTTGCCAAGGCATCTAAGCAGTTGAAATAATCTGAGAAAGCACTTAACAGTGTGGCCTCATATAAACTACGAAGACAGTCTTGTGATGAAGTTGAGAGGAAAAGTTAAGGACTCAAATGAAATAGGCATGCATTTCTTTATGATAACAGCAGGCACTGCTGACATATTGCCCAACTCAGGTATAGCGTAACAACAAACAAGCATTCGAATCAAGCAATACATCAAAGCAGACAACTGAACTATTTGTAATTCGGTAGGATTACAGGTTGAGGGCACAAACCAAGAAAGCAGCCCACTCGCATTACATTTCACATGTACTAAAACACACTGGCTTACCATATGTTGCTGTGAAGCCTCGCTGCTGTTGCAATGTTCTTTGAAGATATCGTCAGCATCCCGTGGTTGCAAATCTAGTTGTTGTAGTTTATTCTGCACCCTCTATTTAGGTAAAATTAATTTTAATCGCATGCACTGGTCCGAATTGATCATCAATGGTTCATCTAAACTAATGAAAGAAGGGTGTGTGCATACACGACAATATATCTGCTTCCCTTTATTTTTATGCTTGTTCGAGGTGCCAGCCCCAAAAGAACAAATATTTTGCTTGATGGGGTTGGCAGCTCCATAATTAATAGAAGCCTCAAATTAGTCATGCAACTTGGGAAGATAAAGAACACACAAACAAGTAATGAACAGAGGCTCGGAGCAGTGATGTAATAGCTAGCATCAGAAAATGTGTAATTAAGCATAGAGAACATTAAGCATAGAGAACATTAAGCAGTCTGATGGAACCAACAGGTGGCATCAGAACAAAACTAAACCATATTAACTATATGTGCACTAGTATGTAATTTAGCACATGTAACATGTTCACTACCAGAAGTATGGCCCTATAGGTGCAAGCAGAATAATGCGTCTCATGAAAAACTGAATGATGCCCTGAAGAAATTCAAAGGTGCGGTGCTTATGCTAGGAAAGTGAACGTAGGCGCCGGCCGTTGGATAATAGTACCTAATTCTCGGCGGCGTATGGGTATCGTTGTCATACTTGATAGCTAAGGATCATTGATGGTGCTCGTGTTGCGGTTGAGTTTGGGCCGGCTGTCACTATCGCTGAAGCGGCTCCGGTGCTACGGTTGCGGCGCTTGTCGACATACAAGAAAGCTCATCTGTGGTAAGTGAACAGTTGCACGATAAAGAGAAAAAACGAAGGAATACAAAGCGAAATAACCTGATGACGCTGTGGCGTCGGTAAAGCAGGGCCGGTGGAGTTGAATATGGCGTCCGTGGAGCGGGTCCGGTGAAGTGGACGAAGGCTTCGGCGGGCGCGTTGTACAGTGCTTTCGGTGAGGCGGATCTGTTGCGGCGGACGAGGGCTTGTATGAAGGGCTAGCGAAGGGGCGGATGAGGGAGTCAGTGAAGGGCCTACGCTATGGTGGACGAGGGTGCCGGTTAAGCAGATCCGGTGCGGTGGACCATGATGGCGGTCAAGGAGATCTGGAGCGGTGGACAAGCCAGTCGCTGAAGCGGCTCCGGTGAAGTGGTGAGTTGGCAGTTGGGGGTTCCAAGGTGCGGAAGGTAGATCCAGCGGGGTGTGAGGTCCACCGCTGCGGCGGAGGACTAGATTCGGCGGCTTGCCGTGGTTGGGGGGCTCGGGGAGGGGAAGGGGAGGGGCTCTGGGGAAGAATGTTGGGGCCAAAGAGGGGAAAACAATGGAGTTACCAAAGCAGCCCTTTTCCGTTCATGTGGCAGGGGTAAAACAGGAATATCGCAGGGCTAAACTTTCGGGCGCGTGATATTTCGATGTGAGCGGGAAGTTTGAAAGCTTTTGGCGCCTAAAATTATAAGTATTCTGCTCTCGTACGGCCGACTATGATATCATGGCCGACAATTTGTTTGTTTTGCACGCAAAACAAATGTGCAAGTTTTGAAAATCAATGTCTCCAACTCGAAACTTAGATTGTCCATTCAATTCAAATATGGATCATTGAGCTACTACAAGCAAATACCATCATACGGTCCAATTCAAATGAAATTCCAAATGTGTTTATCCTAAATATGATGACAAAAGCAAAAATGTGTATGTGTATGAATAAAGTGGATGATTATAAAGTTTGAACATGCCCGTATGTGTATATCTCTAGGTTTGATATATGAATTTGAAATCACGAAATCCCGGCTTAAAAAATGTACCTCCGTTTAAATGAATTACAAAAGCTAATGATGGAGTCGAATTCCAAAATTCCAATCTTAGGTTTGTAATTCTGGTACATCAAGGTATATCACACATGTTCAAAAGTATCGTTATCTCATAGTACAAACTGTGAAACAAATTGATCAACCATGAGTGCACAATATCTCAATTATGCTAAAGTCCCTCAAATATAAACACCTCACTCTTTATCTGAAGTCAA
>NC_041391.1:136662226-136725949 GCF_002162155.2 Triticum dicoccoides
CCAAACACCAACACACGAGCACATTGACACCCCTCTCTCTTCTAAAGTCCGGACCCCAACATAGGTCTCTATCACTTTGTCTCTCGGGCATGCACACATCTCTTCCCTCACTCTCTAGGTCTCCCGCTATCTCTCTTACCCAAGCATACATACTATGTAGAGTGTATATTTCCCATACACACAAAACTTCGCCCCCAAACGTCTATCTCCCTAGTTATGTGGTTCTCGCGCACTCACCTCACACACCACCCCCACTGCAAACAAGCACACTTTGTCTCCTTGTGCACCACTCTCCTCTTTCTATCTCTCCCACATGCGGACCCGCCCCAGCTCCTTCCCTGTATACATATATGTCGTGACTCTTTGCATAGCTCCCTAATGTATAATCGTTATCGATTTAGCACATTGTTCTCTACACCATCTATTCTAGATCTCTCATGAAGTCCCTATCACACACACACGATGACTCGCTTCCCATGCGTCTTCGTTCATAGGCCAATTTCGGAAAACATCAACATTGTCTACCTATCTATACGCAGTTTATGGACACAAACGACCCCTCTCGCCCACTCTCTTCCTCTCTATCTCTCTCCGTCGCTAGCTCTCTCTTTCTCTCGCTCTCACACCCCTCTCCCACACACACACACTCGATGTCTCTTCCAAATAGTCTGCTCCCCCCGCCCGCACCCGCGCTATCCCGCTACTACACATGTCACACCATTCCCCCTTCCCTTATACTAGGTTTACATCATCAGTGGTCTCTCTACTCCACATACACTCTCTCCCTCTCACACACAAACGCGTGCACAAACACACACAGACACGCACAAACACCCATTTATCTGGATCCTCATCTCTCCCCATGTCCGCATGTGTATCCCACACACTCACTCTCTAATTATGTATATATGTCTCCACATTACACAACACAAAGCCCCATGTACATGTCTCTCTCTATCCTCCACACATATAGACACAAAGAATCTGTTATCATTGCCTCAGTCTCTAACATATCACACACGCACACTATCTCTCTCTCTCTCTCTCTCTCTCTCTCTCGCAAACACGCTCAATAAGGGTTTCCACATGAATAACTTACCGTCTATTCATCAACAGTCGTGGCAGTAAGGAGAACACGAGACGTGAAAAAGAATAAATCTACACGTGCTTAGACCACCTAGTATGGCTACTAGGACTAGACCAAGCCAAAAAGTGCACTGCCGTCACCCCCTCCTTGTCGGTGACGGGAAAATCTTTGTTTTACATAGTCGAGAAGTCATTGTGCTAAGGCCCCACATGTCGAGGCATTGAATAGAATGTAGATGCTAGTTTACGGAAGCAAGTATTGATAATACGTTTGTATCTCCATACTTATATTTCTTCTCTTATAAAAAACCAAGTTGATGATGATGGTACGTGTGCCATCTTGCAATATAGACCGCCAATCTATATCTGACGGATGGAAATTAAACTAAAAGATACCCACACCCCTCTCCACATTTGCAGACAAGGCCTTCCCTCGTTCATCCTTATCTCCAACAAACCTAATTATTGAGCAATTAAGAAAGGAAGCCTCTGGAACAAACTAACCTGGTGGCCGTTGCTGGCATCGTCAATCCCCATGCCTCCGCTCAGTCCCCACCAACCACCACCACACCCCACTCCTCTTCACCTTATCTCATATTTCTCGAGATATCATTAGTTTTACACATGGGATTACTCCCGCAAGGGTCAATCACAACAAGTGTTTTATAAAAAAATGCATCTTGATGTTCCGTGCGATGCACGGATCTTGCTAGTACTCCTAAACAAGACTAAGTTCGTGATGCTGGTGTGTCTGCCATCCGTCATTTCTGACCATTAGATCTACATCTAACGATTGTGAGGTAAGCTGTTGCCTTTTCTCACCAACATCCCACATGTCTACCAATTTGCAGAAAAACCCATAATTAGTATCTTAAAACCAACCACATCCCTCCCTGACCTCACCAAAACAGCCCAAGGAATATATTCTAATTGAAACATAATATATCTCTAGTGACACATGTATATCAAAATTAGAGTGTTTTCTACCAAGTTTGTGAATAAGTATTATTCTAATTATGATTCGTTGCAATGGACATGAACATTGCTAGTATTAGCAACCATGCATTTTTTCCTAGTTTTCCATCAAGATATTAGTCACTCATGGTTGATATTTACTTTCAATCATGTACACATATGCGCTATGTAACTAGCCTTGCTTATTGGCTTCCAAAGCTTAACTTTCACTCCTACTTACAATATGTAGAGTATTTAACAAAAAACTACCACTTTCAACCAGCCCTAGGAAGAATCTATTGTACAAAAAATAGCAAAAACATACCCAAAATTTCTTAATCCACGCCAAAAACTACTACCTAGTACTCCTACCAATTAGGTTCGTTTAAACCCATTTATGACACTGTTGGCCGACACGTTCGTGTTGACGAGGCGGCTTAAACTAACACATTTTGTTTAACCGTTGACACGAGGGGCCCACATTTGACCTTCTATCCTGTTATTCCCCCTCAAATCATTATTTTTCCTGAACATTACTTCAAACAGTACTGATGCGTGTTCGTCGGTGGCGCCGGTGATGAGCGAGTTGGCCGCCGCTCCGCCGGACGGGCCGGACGCCGCGCTGGCCTCCGCATGGGTTGGTAGGCTGGCCCGAGCGTGACTCACAAGCGAGCAAGCCGCCGCGCTGGCCTTGGCTTGAGCCAGATGGCTAGCCTTAGGGTGGCGCGCGCGAGCAAGCCGCCGCGCTGCTGTGCCAATCCAGCTAGCAAACCTTGCAGACAAGCAGCTGGACGGAGCTATCTTGGCTAGCTAGCGGCCGCGAGCGCCGGACGGAGCTGACATCCGGGCTGCCGCAACATGGGCTCCGCACTGCCGGCGGTTTTGACCTCGCCTTCTGCCGGCGGCGGTAGCTGCGTCCCATGGCCGAGGATGACTAGGTGGACGGGCCGGAGGTAGGAGGTCACTCGAGGATTTTTGTTGGTAAGAGCATGTACAATGGTTGATAAGGTAGTCTTATCTTAAGTCTGGCACGTATGCAAGTGGTAGTAGTTTCTTGGCATTTTAGTGGTTTCTTGCATTATAGGGGTTTCTTGTAAGGAACAATGTATGTACTACTAGCAACAAAAGGCGATTCTAGGTTGTGTTGTACTCCAATGAGTACTACTAGTGGTTGCGGGAGTGTATACCTCTCGTTTTGTGGGTTCGATCCCGGCCGAACGCACGGCAACCTTTTTTTTAAATAGTACTACTACACTTCGCTGCAAGCCAATATTTTACATGGGTAGTTTGAGTTTTGAAGTCAAACGGACGTGCGGCCCCACAATCTGGGTGCACTGGATAGCCTAGCCACGTGAACGGGTTTTCCTTCCCAGCATCACGTGGCTCGCGTGCTCGCCCTAGCCGCACCTCGCTTGCAGCTTCCTCATCAGCTAGTAGCATATTTAAACTAGCGCCTCCCAATTAAGCCCGAGGAGCCGGAAAAGCCTGGCGGGGCATTGGGAACTGTGCAATATGGCTCTGCACGTAAAGTGCTCTACTATAGCTTGTGGTGTTGTACGCATGGACTTCACTCCATTATCGGCTCTACTATAAAAGAAATTCCTATTGACGTGTTTTTTTTAAACGGAGGCAAAAGCTTTGCTTCATCTCTTCTTAAAGAAGGAACTACTAACAAAGTTCGACGAGATCCATTACACCTCCACAAATGGAAGCGAAAAGCCTAGTCTCGCTGTATCAAATAACTCAAATGTTCTGCCCCCGCAGTAACTGTCGCTGATAAACAGGCTGCTAGTGTGTGCGTGAGAGGAGCGGCTGAGTAGGCCAGCTACGTGAGAGGAGCGGCTGAATAGAGCACCGAGAGTACCCACTAGGCCACTACGCAGGTGTACTTTCCCTGCATTGATAGTACAACGATGGTTCTAGAGAACAGTAGTACCCTCCACTTCCAACTGTAGCTCCTTGGCCCTGAGATTCAAGAGTTCAAAATTGGTGCACTATACTAGAACTAGACAAGAAGTACAGTACATCACACTACTAGTTGAGAAAAGTAGTACTAGTACTGCTACAGTACAAGTACGTACTCCTCCGTCACATAATGTAAGACGTTTTTTGACACTAGTTGGCGTGTACAAAAAATGGCAAAAACATACCCAAAATTTCTTAATCCACGCCAAAAACTAATACCTAGTGCCGAAAATTTCTAACTATTGCTATTGTTTACAGTATAATGCAATCCCATAACATTCCATAATGGTAGTACTAGTACTAGTAAATAAAGCCTCACCCCTTCGATGAGGAACGATCTACAGTTGGAAGGGACGAGGCCCTGCGGTTACTATGCTCTTATCTCCTCCTCGCCAGTTCCCCTCCCCCCGAAGAGAAGGCAGTTCGTCGCTGGTCCCATGGATTCTCCAGGCGGTTCTCCTCCTCATCGAGGCTGGGAGACCTTGGACGACGATCCTCTGGGAGAAATCGCACGCCGCTCCAACGTCCTCACCGCCGCAAGACTTGGTGCTTCCTGCACCAACTTTTTCAAGACGCTGCTTAAACAAGCTTGGGGAAAAGGCCATGCTTGTTGGTCTTCCATGTGTCCTCGAGGAGAAGGTTCTTCTATGGGACAATCCTTCGAACAGTCCACCGCTCCCTGGCCATGGTTGCGCGTTGACTCTGCTAGAGTTACCGACGTTGACAGGTAGTCAGATTTTGTCCGATGAGCAGGTCAGTAATGGAGTTTGATCATGTAGTACTTAGTTATTCCATTTCCACCCCGTAATTTCTCCGCTGCCCACCGTCTTATATGTAGGTCTGGGTCGGTGCCAACGAAGATTGGCTTGCATACCTCCGGCTGGATACCACCATCATTTTGCACAACATCCACAGCAGTGCAGACATTCCGGTAGACCCCTTCTCCACCATTAGGATTGGCCTTCCGGACTGGCTGGGCTTGAATACGTATGATGATGCCTACATGAGATTGAAGAAGATAGCAATTGCGGACCCGTCGACAAAGCGACGCGGCTACGACGATTACTATCTCATCGCGGTGTTCGACATAAGGATTGCCATCAATGCAAGAGGAAGTAACAGCAGAGGCTGGCGCATGTTGGCAGCGGCAGATTTGTACCTCTACACGTTCGAAGACGCCGTGCGCCATCTAGGCCGCATCTTTGCGGTGACAAGCAAGTGGACTTGTTTCATCTGGTTGCCATCCTACGGTACGGGAGATTACAAACGGAATGCACAAACCATCATTTTGCATCCCTAATGGTACTCCATTATTTTGCCGGGACCAGTCATCCCCCGATCAAAATAAGATCGCCGATCCTGGATGTGCATTTGCATCCGCGATTCGGTCTAACCTGGAAACTTGTAGCTAACTTTGGCATATTGGGATCAACTATCTTAGTAGTCGTTACCCATGGTACCACTGATGTGCAACATGGTCACACAATCTACCACGATCGGACCGTCACCATCTACCCAGGTATTCCATTTTTAACCCTCTCGCCTTCTCTTTCATTGTTGTACTAGTAGTATACTTAGTAGTACTAGTAGGAGTACTTTTTACCTTGGAGGATGCGTATAGCTAGCTAGGCCCTTGAAGACTTGAACCCACTAGTTGCCACCATTTTTGTTAATCCATGTATTACTATCTCATCCATGTAGCCAAGAGTGTGGCTATATATAATAAGCCAGTTATTTTATTTCCTCTATACCGGAGTAGTACTATTTGCTGCACAGTATTACTGACCGCCATATTTGAGCACAAAATTATTATGCATGGACCTTGACTATGTACGTCACCATGTGTCCAGATCTGGGATGCCGCGTGTACCAGATGAACGGCGCCGAGTTCGACCCCCATGATGCTACGTGGGTGCCGAGGAACACTCTTGGAGAGTACTCGCTTTTCATCGGGGACAGCTACCCCCATTGTGAAGCGGATGCCACCTTCCATGCACGACACGGAAGGCCCTCCGTTCATGAAGCATGGTTGTGTCTTCATTGCGCACCGCCAGATGAACGACATGCTGGGACACGCTATCCCTGATTTATGCCGCTTTAGCTTGGATGAGTCTCCATCGTGTGGAACCGGACTAGAAAGCTGTGACAATGATTCCCGTTGCCCACCGCTATGGATCGTGCCATCCATGAAGAACACCTGGGACTGGAACCTGGAGGAGGACATGTAGCCCATCTATAACGTGTAAGTGGAGTACGGTAATTGTGAACGGTAGCACTGTGAGTATATGTGGACTACTCGTGCACAAATTTATCACATGAATTGGAGATGAACTTGTGTGGCATAGTGGCATTTATCCTTTAGAATTTATTACTAGTAAATGTGTTATGTGTACATGCAAATTGTGTGGTTGTTGCATGGGCTCCAACACGCTCTTTGAGAAAAAAAGGTGGCACAACTTTCGATATACGTGACGTGGAGGCATCATACAGTAGCATCACTCGCTATAGTTGTAGTACACTCCTACTAGGACGACAAGTCCTATAAAACCTTGCTCTTGGCTCTTTGCCTCTTCGGGAGGTTCAACAGTTCGTACACGTGTGAACCTTGCACTTGGCTCATCGCCTCTTCGAAAGGTCCAACAATGATGATACTACAGTACAATATGCTTCTGGCAATCTGACACCGATTGAACTGCTGCACGTCCACCGCGAGGGCGAGGGCGAGGGAGAGGGAGAGGGTGTTGTAGTCAAAACCCTCTCCTCGTCCTGTGAACCACCGCGCGCGTGGGCGAGGGAGAGGCGTAGTAAGCAAGCTTCTCCTCGTTCGGCGAGTTGACGGGACACATCAAAGCAGTACTAATACTAGTAGTAGTCCATACCGCGTCCTTTCCGATTAATATGGCTTAATTTAAAACGAGAAAAATACACTGGCGGTCAACGTATGTAACAATACGCTATTTACGGTCACTATATATAGTTTTGCGGTGATTATACGATCACTAGCTCATCGTAGAGCACCGTATTGCACCCTACTGACCGGCCACATAGTCGACGTGGCAGTTTGTTGACTGGTTACATTGTCACCTGGTTTCTAGGTCCCACCTGTCAGTTGGTAGAGCAAAGAAATCAGTTAAACAAAACTTTACGCAGGCGCGACATGAGTCCAACCCTTGCGCGCAAACCGCACTGGCTGTGTATGTGAGTGCATGCATGTGTACTCCCTCGGTCTTCCAACAAAGAGTGTACATCGGCTATAAGGCTGGTCATAGTGGAGAGTAACATATACTAGTATCATGCATATGAATATATGATACTAGTGTATGATACTACATCTATAGTGCATAGTATCATAAAGTAGTATCATAGATGGTCTCATTTATTGCCATGCATGACACATACTCCCTCCTTTCCGATTTATAGGGCTTATCTCAAAATTTTGGTTTTTCCATTTTATAAGGCTCAATTTGGTTGTAGCATAACATTTATTGTGTTATGGTATCTACCTATGTTACTACTACTCTCTCTCTCTCTCTCTTCTTTAATTGTTTGCCACATAAGCATGTTTGCGAGTCCCAAGTACATGATACTAGTTATGTGTCACTCCCAATATGCGACCCTATCCAAAAGGAACTCGAAGGTCCCACCAAGGATAGACCCGCATATTCGAACGCTTTTGCAAGGTGGATATCATTACATCAACATTACATAATAGATGGGGATACATACATAAGGCATACAATGCCACACGAATACAACATCATCATACATGAGAACAACATCCGACTACGGATGAAGCACAAACAGAAGCTCAAACGACATCCACCCTGCTAGCCCAGGCTGCCGACCTGGAACCTATCCCCTGATCGAAGAAGAAGCAGAAGCAGAACTCCAAAATAAGCAAACATCGCTCTCGCGTCATGATCAGCGCATAACCTGTACCTGCAACTGTTGTTGTAGTAATCTGTGAGTCACGAGGACTCAGCAATCCCATTACCATGGGTATCAAGACTAGCAAAGCTTAATGGGTAAGGAAAGGGTAAAGTGGTGAGGTTGCAGCAGCGACTAAGCATATATGGTGGCTAACCAACACAAATAAGAGCGAGAAGAGAGCAAGCGGAACGGTCGTGAAGCTAGTAATGATCAAGAGGTGATCCTGAACTCCTACTTACGTCAAACATAACCCAGAAACCGTGTTCACTTCCCGGACTCCGCCGAAAAGAGACCATCACGGCTACACATGCGGTTGATGCGTTTTAATTCGGATCAGGTGTCAAGTTATCTACAACCGGACATTAACAAATTCCCATCTGCCACATAACCGCGGGCACGGCTTTCGAAAGTTTATACCCTACAGGGGTGTCCCAACTTAGCCCATGATAAGCTCTCGCGATCAACAAAGGATATACCTTCTCCCAGGAAGACCCGATCAGTCTCGGAATCCCGATTTACAAGACATTTCGACAATGGTAAAACAAGACCAGCAAAGCCGCCCGATGCGCCGACGATCCCGATAGGAGCTGCACATATCTCGTTCTTAGGGCAACACCGAATAGGTCAGCCTACGAGTAAAACCAACCCTCGAGTTGCCCCGAGGTGGCCCCGCAGTCTGCCCGGTTCGGACCAATACTTAGACAAGCACTGGCCCGAGGGGGGGGGGCTAAAATAAAGATGACCCTTGGGTTAATTACTCCCAAGGGAAATGTAGGTGGTGGTGAGGCAAATGGTAAAACCAAGGTTGGGCCTTGTCTGGAGGAGTTTTATTCAAAGCGAACTGTCAAGGGGGTCCCATAAATCACCCAACCGCGTAAGGAACGCAAAATCCAGGAACATAACACCGGTATGACGGAAACTAGGGCGGCAAGAGTGGAACAAAACACCAGGCATAAGGCCGAGCCTTACTCCCTTTACCAAATATATAGATGCATTAATTAAATAAGAGATAATGTGATATCCCAACATAATCCTGTCCACCATGGAGCAATCTTCAACTTCACCTGCAACTAGCAATGCTATAAGAGGGGCTGAGCAAAGCGGTAACATAGCCAAGCAATGGTTTGCTAGGAAGGGTGTCAAAGGTTAGAGGTTCATGGCAATTTGGGAGGCTTGATGAGCAAAAGATAGGTAATGCAGCATAGCGATAGAACGAAGCAACTAGCATAGCAATGATAGTAGTGAGATCCAGGGTAGCGGTCATCTTGCCTGAAATCCCGCTAGGAAGAAGAACGAGTCCATGAAGAAGACGAAGCCACGAAGACGAACCAAGCGTAGACGAACGAATCCTCACGATCGCAACGAAACAGGAACTATCGAGAAGAAGCACACAACATGGTAAACACACCACACATAGACAAGACATGATGCACAACAAGCATGATGCATGACAAAGCTACATGAAGCTACTCATGGCAAGAGATGATGCAACCAAGAGCAACACATCAAGACAAGTTTAAATGAGGCCGGGAACAACCTATAATAATTCCGGTAAGTCCTCATATGCAAATTTAGAAATTGGTCCAGATATGAATAAACCTTAAGTTGAAGTTTATAAACAGCCAGTTAAATAGCACCAAGAGGATCTACACGAAATTCTAGTCAAGTTACATATAAAGTTCATTTAATTCGGAGCTACGACCTAGAAGATATGAGCAAATCAAGTTAAACATGGCATTGATGCAAAATGCATACAAACATCAAGCAAACACCTCAAAACAAGGATGCAACATGATAATATGAAACTACATGCAAATCTAAGCAAGTTTCATATGGAGCACACTCAAAACGGAGCAACGGTTCAACACATACACTCTATACAAGTTATAGCAACAATCTGTCCAAAACAGCAACTAGGCATATTGCAAGCATCAAACCAACAAGCTACAGCATCTCAACGTAATAACAAAAGGCATGGGCATGAAGTACAGGTAAAGCATAACAAAACATGAACACTGAGCTATCTCCAGAAATCACTAGAACATGCTCAAACACATGGCAAGATTGCAACTAATAACAGTTTCAGACTTTAGCAGAAATAACATCAAGTTGCAATGTTTAGAGCTATCAAACAACATGCTACAGGAACTGAACATGGCAAACAAATGCATGGCATGAATCTACTAATAGCATAGAACAAAAGTCCCTTACTGGCCATGAGCCAAAAAGGATCATAAGAAAAGATGGCATCCATGTAAACATGGCAAGTTATATGACAGATTCATACATGGCAGGAACAACGATACGTAGGCATGTTGATGAGATTGAACAACTCACCACAAAGCAAAACATGGCATGGCAAGGCAACCAACAGTAAGAAGACATGTTTATGAAGCTATCCATGGCAAGAACAAGTTCATAGTATGGAAGGATCAACTACAACAACCTTGGCAAAATTGAATAACATGTAAACAATCTGCCAGGAAACATTTTGTAGCAAAAGTAGAGCAGGAAAATAACATGCTAGGCTACTCCATAATTGCAAACAGGGCATGGATGGATAGCTCATAACCATATGTAGAAAACATCCTTACTGAAGTATCTCAAAATAAGCATGGATCTCTCTATAGCATCAAGTTTACATGGCATAAAATTAACAGCAGAACAAGGACTGAAATCAGCAACATCACGAGGCCTAGTTTACATGCTTGTGCTAGTCACCACATTGATCACAAAAATACGTGGCATACACCGCTGTAAAGATGGAATGTCATAGTTCAAAACATATGTAGGGCTCAAGTTCATAAGATGCACACATCAATCATGGCAAAAATGACAAAAGTGCATGTTCTGATAAGAATCTGAAACTAACATCACATAGCCCTCTTGCAACGATGATTCAGGCATCAAGATGGACTCAAATGAACATGATGCAATGGAACGAAATGTAGAGCATCTCTCAATGAACATTTTGATATATTATGCACGCAAAACGGAGCAGTATGCAGGGAGTTATGACATGTCGAACAGGGCACCAGAATGCTAAAAATAAAGGGACTTAGCAGTTTTTATGGAAAAAAAAACGGGCGCAGGATAGCTAAAACACGCCCGGGCGTTGGATAGGTGGACGCTCACCTAGCAGGCTTCGGCCCAGGATGGGGAGGAGGTCAGCTGGGCCTTGCAGATCTGGTTCGGGCTTGGTGCTGCTGGGCCAGGGCCCACGCGGAGCACGCGAGCGGGCGAGCACGATCCTGAGCGACGGCTCGATGCAAAGACGACGACGGCGCCGCAGGAGCTCGCCGGACTAAGACGGACGGCGGCCGGAGCTAGGGGAGGTCGGGGGACGGTGGATCCCCACCGGATTCCGGCGGATCTGGCCCCGGGGATCCCGTTCCCGGCATCGGGCGGAGCTTCAAGGGCGGCGGCGACCTCCGGGCGCCACAGGGGAAGACGGGCGCGGGGCGGCGGCGAGGGTGGAGCCCGGCGGAGGCACAGTCGGAGGACGAGGGTCGCGACCGGCGGCGGAGGCAGTGGTCGCCGACGGGGAGGCGCTCGGGCAGAGCGGAGGCGGGGCGCTGGGCGAGGCGCAGGATTGCGGGGCGACTCGGCCCGGAACCAGCCCGGGGCGGGCCTCGGATGGGCCAGCCGGGTCCTGGGCGGCACTGGGAGGCCAGGGGGTGCGTGGCAGCCCCTGGTTGGCTACAGTACGGCGGCGCGGCGGCGGCTGGCCAATGGCTGAGCGCCAAGTGGCGCCTATGAGGTGGTCGGCGGCGGATTTGGAGGGGGAAGGCAGCGGTGCAGCCCCCGAGGTGGGAGGAGGCTGGCGGCGTGCGGGTTTCGAGGAGGGGGGATTGGTTGCTGCCAAAAATGGAAGGGTGGCTTCCTTTTATAGGAAAAGGAGGCTAGGGTTAGGGGTTTTGCTCCGTTTCGGAGACGTTCGATCGTCATCGGACGGTCCGGAGCGGAGGCGGTAGGTAGGTGGGCCTAGTGGGCTGTGTAGAGGGCCTCGGGCTGAGAAGAGAGGGGAAGAAGTGCGGCCCGCACGGTTTTCGGAGACCGAAAACATCCGACGAATGTACCGGCAACGGTACCGCTACATGTTTAATGGTTGGGCTATCAAACGAGCTCCGAATGTGACGAAACTTGACAGGCACTTTGTCTACACTATAATAAGACCGCACACCAAGTTCCAACCCATTCTGAGAACATTTTTATGCCACTAATAAAATAATATTTTGGAGGTGCCACGGGCGCATGCGAGTGTGGTTGGGCTCAGAACGGACAACGGAGAGAACCGGGGGAACCCGAACGGATGCAAGTTTTGAAAAACATGCAGATGAAATGCAGATGATGACATGGCCAAATGCAACACACAAGCAATGACATGGCAACAACGACGAATAGCTGGAAGACACCTGGCGCATCGGATCCGGGGCGTTACATTATTTTACCCCCACTATGGCCAGCCTAAAACAAAGAGTGTAGTAGATGATGTACATCTACACTTCCAATGCATTTGGCCTTCATTTAATCTTCTTCTCTCAATGGTCACATGCACACATAAGTCTGATACTTTTGGGCGTTAATTATGCCCTGGTCGATGTGTAAATCTCTAAATGTACAGTCTTTCACGGACGTAGGGAGTAGCTTGAGCACTTGAGCGTGAGCGTGTGTGTTGCGTCATGTGCTGTGTGCCACATGAGTGCGTGAGTGTTGCGTTCGTCCATGTGTACGTGTGAGTGTTGCATGTTGCATGCATGCATGCATGCATGGGGCGTACTCCCTCCCATTGACATGTTCATATTTCAAGCTTCCTCTGTTCCCTCCATATGGTGATACTCCCTCTGTTCCCAAATACGGAGTAAAAGCCTACCTCTGTTCCCAAATATGGAGTATTTGTCTTTCTACAGATTTCAACAAGTGACTAGTACGGAGCAAAATGAGTGAAGTGAGCGTAGAGGCACAAGGATACTGTAGAAAGGAAGTCCTCGCGATCCAGTATTCCCCATCTCGGTCAGAGAGAACTATTGAACTAGTCTTCGTAGTGAAGTTACAATACACGCTGCAGTAGATGGGACACGTAATGAATAAGCTGAACCAGCATGTTGGTGTTACTAAATCAGCCTTACCCAGTAGTGCCATCATTTTGCCAGTAGAGCACGCTTCCGCAAATACGCCTACACACCTCTGTCATCCATTAACTGACATATGGGCCCTCTTGTGGTAGACCCACATGTCATCGGTGTAACTATTTACACTCCGCAGGATGGTATATCCTGGTAGTAGTACTAGTAGAATTGAGATTTAATGCACTTTCTTCCCCGTCTTCCACTCTTCTTCCTCCTCTCTTCCCCATTGTTAGCCGCACACCATTTACCCCCGCTCACTGCTCGCCCGCCCGCGCCATATTCCTTGGTAGCTCGCAGGTACCATATCCCCCCGCTCACTGCTCGACCACACAAGGAGAAGCTTCTTTGCTCGCCCGCCCGAATCCACTTCCCCGTTGGCTCGCAGGCACCGAAAACCCCAATGGCAGAATTGACTGACACGTAGAGCCGCAATTGGAATGCCCTCCCTGATGTTCTCTTGGAGCAGATCTATAGTCGTATGGACCTACTCAGCACCGTCCGTCTGGCCACATGCTCGCTGTCTTTGTACCGTCTACTCGTCTGCAACCGACCGGCTCTTTTCAAGACACCCTGCTTGCTGATGCCTGATCCTCACAGGTGGCCCCAGACACCGACTTGATGATCGTACAGAGGTTGTCGTGGTGCCCCTCGACATGCTACCACTACCCGTCCACCTGTCCTTCATGCGCGGCCACTACTGGGCAGGCATGAAGCCAACTGGATCGTCCTCATCCACCACTCTGGTAGTCCGTGGCGTCTCATGGATATCTACACCCAGCGAGAGATCACCCTTCCATCGTTGGATACCGCCGCCATCGAGCCTCGCAGCCCATCGGACACTCCTGCCTACTATGCACGAGACGCGTCAAGCTTTTGGCTCGACCTCTGTTTGTAGAAAGTTGTAATCTGCGAAGTGCCCACACCATCAGAAGACTACATGGATTACAAGCTCATTGCCTTGTTCAACATGGGATTAGTCTATCTGGAATCCGGTCGCATACATGGTTATGGCTCATCATCAATCCTGTTGAGGCAACATTTCTGTCTGATGCTATAGTGCACGATGGCATCGTTTACGCGGTCGACGCACAGATTGGCTGCCTATACTGGTGGAATCTATCGTTGTGTAATTGTTCTATCTCATCTCATCTTTACCTTATGAATACGACTTCCTGTTCATTTGTTAGAAATTTAGAATACATAGCATGTCTATAACCACATCATTGCTATATGTTCCTCTCATTTCCTAGATTTTTATGACCACACATGTTTGTTAGAGTTGATATGAGAACAATTGGCATCTAATGATTGTTAGAATACATATTATGAGCATAATATCATGATTGCTATATGTTACTCTCGTTTACAAGATTTTTATAACAATGCATGTTATTGCTTAGAGTTGATATGAGAATAGTAGTAGTAAGTGCTATGGTAGAATATGAGTAGGCGCTGTCATAACTGTTTTCCTCTCATTGTTACATGATGTTTGAACCATGACATATTGCTGGAATATGAAAGCCATTGGCTTATTTTTTTAACTTGGGGTATGATTATGACCACGACATTGCAATTCTCTGTCTATGATATGTGTCACTATTATAATAATCTTAATTCCACACATACTCTGAACATGATTGTTTTTTTTGTCTTTTTGGTCTCCAATTTGAATTGTTGCAGCAAACGCAAATGCGCTGGCCTTCATGATTCCAGGACCTGGAATCGTACCAGCCGATGGGTGGTGGTTTATCGCTCGTTCAGCTGACGGTGGTCATTTGATGCTCATTCGCACGTACCAAATTGACCAAACCATTACATCAAACCACATGCAGTACAATGCGTGGGGCGTTCGTGACATTGATGGCTATGGCTACTTCGTGTTCGAGAAAGATCCCAGCTCCGTTGGGCCAGGCGAATTCAACTGGAGGCGGGTTTACAGCCTCGGCAACCACTCCTTGTTCCTCGGGCTCAATTATCCAATCATCCAACCAATCATCGATCATATCACCGGCGATGATTACCGTGCTATGCAACTTCCATTCGCGAGGGGGGACTGTGTTTACACATCATACCATGGGTTTCATGAATCACCATATTCAGAGATTCGTCGACACAGCTTGTTGCCAGATAATCTTCAGTGCGTGAAAGGCATCAAGCTTCCATGCGATGGATGGCTTTTGCAAACCCGACATGCGGCAATGTGGTTCATGCCAACAGCAAATATGCACAACTTGATTCGTGCTGATATCTAGACTGAGCCATTTATTCTGCTGTTGTAGCACGATCCTCTTTTGTTGGATATTATGTACTATTGTTAGTTTGAAGCACTCATCTGGTTTGAAGGATAGTAGATACCTTCCTGGGATCAAGTGCATCCTAACTCAACTGCGTAGGATGTACATATATCAGTTAGGCTTCAAGTGCGTACTTGTTAGTTAAACCTATGTATAAATTGTGACACTAAATACGACTAGTAAGTAGTACAATAGCAGTACTAGTATACGTCGGTCAAGTTATTCATCATGTCCACACATTGAATTGACATGACAACACGCTGCGCATGAGGTGACACAAGAATCCCGGCAGTGTGTTCGGGTATTCTGGACTTCAGATTTGGAGTACCACTTATCTGTCAAAATCTTTCATCATTCACTTAAAACAGTCGATTGATCATACATTGAGTACCATATAACTGGAATTACCGATGCAAGTCAAAGAAGGATTGGCCGGTGCTGCCGGCTGGCGTCAAGTTCGATCCCACGAATCAGGAGCTGATCGAGCACCTTGAGGCCAAAGTGAGTGCTGACAGCGCGAGATTTCAGTCTCTCATCGATTTGTTCATACCAACCATCGACAATGAGCACAGCATATGCTACACCCAACCCGAGAAACTTCCAGGTAAGACACCGATCGGCCGTCTACTTGCACAAACATATTCCTTTGTTTGTAGCTCTATTTTTCTTTTTAGACGCAGACCTGGTGAAGCAATTACAATTGGACAGTTAATAAAAAGTAAAACAAGTGACTGCAACATGCCAAAGATGTTATGAAAATGCCAACTACGTACACTAAAACCTGTGTTCCACAATACTGCAGGTATCACACTGAGTGGCCTAAGGAAGCATTTCTTCCAGCGCAATTCCAGGGCATTCAAAAGGGGCACGTGGACACGTCGCAAGATACAGTCGGAGTGTGGCATGCACGCGATGTGGCACAAGACCGGCAATACCTTGCCGGTGATGGCAAAAAAGGTTCTGGTGCTCCACACCAACAAAAACTTCGACCAGCAGAGGACCAACTGGGTGATGCACCAGTACCACCTCAGGGACCTGGAGCAAGAGAAGGAGCGGGAGCTGGTCCTCTGCTAGATTTTCTACCAGACGAACACTAGGGCCAGGAGTAAAAAGATTATAAGTTAGTTTGGTATTGGTAGTTGTACTACCTTGTCGTCCGCAAATTGGTATTGTTGTTAATGATATTTTGGTATGAACTTGCATTTGCTTCCAACCATCATGCCGAGGGTCGACATGGATATACAGCTGAATCATTTTTTTCGAAATGAATTTTCAGGGACCTGATTTTTATTTGATGGGTAGCATAAGCACCTGCCGTTCGAATTCGCAGTTCTCCATTTGTTTCGAAACAAGTGCATGTACTTATTATCATGATAAAAAACAATATCCGTGTTGCATCCTAGTTATCAGTTTGTACTTGCAGAATTCTCTCGTTTATTGAGCACGTATATTGTTTTTTCAGGTCGAGCAAGTTTCAACTGGGTTGTAGACTGCCCAGGTTTGGTTTTGTTTTTACCAGGCCCAGCCCATGACGACAACGGGGCACAAAGATCCAGCAGGTATCTACTGGCCTCTGGCCCGCCAACATTAGTTATATTTTGTCTTACAACATCCACAGGCAGTTTTTTTTACTGAATCAAACACACAGCCCAGTTCTATTTTCCTCTTGAAACGCATGTCCTACATTCGTTTTCTAATCTCTACCTGTAGTTTTACTAGTTCATATACACGTATCATTATATTAAAAACACATAAAATTCCCTTTTCATATTTACATTCTTATTTTTGTTGTTTTTCCCACCCAGCGCTGATTTTTTTACCACTGGTTTTCCCTTAAACCAACTCAATTGTCCCCCGTCTTATTTTCTTACAAAAACAAGATTATTTTTTTCACAAATCAATAAGTTCTTAAAAAATGTTTAACATTTCGGGATTACAATAGTTCGGAATCCACCGAAATATGCAAACTAAGGTTGACAACTGGGTCCACGGCCACAACCCAGTTTTTTTGTGACTTGCCAAGTAAGTCGCTTTGTCAGGCCTGTTGGGCTGCAAATCTTTCTAGACGAGGAGAGCTTTCATTCGGCTGGCCGAGAAAATGGCCCATCAATAATGAAAAATGGGTTGTACATCTTTAAAACACATCTAACCGGCAATTAGTTTCAAATATCTTTTTTTTCATTTCGAGATTTTAAATTACATTAAATTTTATGCGTGGAGAATTTGTTGGATTTTATATTGATATACATTTATTTTTAAATTCAGTTTGAATGTGAGTCGAAATTTCGGGATTAAAAATAGTTCGGACCGCACCGAAATATGCAAAATTTCGTATAATTTTTTAACCGTGGCCACAATATGGGCTGTAATGCTAACAAAAAGAATATGGGCTCCAAAAACACCTTAAGAATTAGCAAATGGGCTGTAAATTAGTAGAAATAATGGCAGATGGGCTATATGTTGTTTTCCATAGATTTGAGGCTTTCCTAAAAAAAGGTTGACGCACAAGCAGTGACTGTTGGATGGCCATCCAACGGCCATCATGCTTCTTCAATATCTGCTCTTCCTGCTCCAGCCGCTCAAACAAGCGCCGGCGGGACTGCCTGCTCCCTCCTCCCCATGGCCGGCTGTGCTACCGCGCAGGCCTCACCGCCCCACCGTACTCCCATCGCTGGCCTAGCCATCCCTCTACTCACCCACACCTGCTATTATTCTCCGGCGATGGCAGAAGAACCAGTAAACCCTCGTACAGTCGTACTCCTCTCTGCGTGGGCATCCACTGCCGCGTCTTCCCCGGCTCCACGTCATCCCCTTCCTAGGCCTTGCCATCATCCACCACGTTGGTGCTCTCGGCGTAGCGTGGTCAATGTGGTCAACAACATTCCATCGGAAGAGTACTATACGTGGAGAGGCTGATAGCTGGGTCCACGGCCACAACCCATTTTTTGTGATTTGCCAAATAAGTTGCTTTGTCAGGCCTGTTGGGCTGCAAATCTTTCAAGACGAGGAGAGCTTTCATTCGGCTGGCCGAGAAAATGGCCCATTAGTAATGAGAAATGGGCTGTACATTTTTAAAACACATCAAACCGGCAATTAGTTTCAAATATCTTTTTTTTCATTTCGAGATTTTAAATTACATTAATTTTTATGCGTGGAGAATTTGTTGGATTTTATATTGATATACATTTATTTTTAAATTCAGTTTGAATGTGAGTCGAAATTTTGGGATGAAAAACAGTTCGGACCGCATCGAAATATGCAAAATTTCGTATAATTTTTTAACCGTGGCCACAATATGGGCTGTAATGCTAAAAAAAGAATATGGGCTCCAAAAAACCCTTAAGAATTAGCAAATGGGTTGTAAATTATTAGAAATAATGGCATATGGGTTGTATGCTGTTTTCCACAGATTTGAGGCTTTCCTAAAAAAAGATTGACGCACAAGCAGTGACTGTTGGATGGCCATCCAACGGCCGTCGTGCTTCTTCAATCTCTGCTCTTCCTGCTCCAGCCGCTCAAACAAGCGCCGACGGGACTGCTTGCTCCCTCCTCCCCGCGGCTGGCTGTGCTGCCGTGCAGGCCTCACCGCCCCACCGTACTCCCATCGATGGCCTAGCCATCCCTCTACTCACCCACACCTGCTATTATTCTCCAGTGACGGCAGACGAAGCAGTAAACCCTCGTACAGTCGTACTCCCCTCCGCGTGGGAAACAACTGCCGAGTCTTCCCTGCCTCCGTGTTGTTCCCTTCCTAGGCCTCGCCATCGTCCACCGCCCTGGTGCTCTCGGCGCGGCCTAGTCAACGTGGTCAACGACCGACATGCATCTGAAGTGGACTGTACGTGGAGAGGCCGACAGCTGGGTCCACGGCCGCATGCAAGGAAATGCCTCCTTATTACGTGCAAAATAATGATTCCTCCACCTGACATCAGGGACGCACTGAAAGGGCCTCTGTATTTCGCGAAAAAACGTTACCGCCGCTGACAGCTCAGACCCACCAGCTATATCTTCGCACGCAAGGATGTGCCTCCTTATTACGCACAAAAAAATGAATACTCCCCCTCTTAGCTGGGACCCAGTATAGTGGCAGGCTGACTTGTGGGCCTACTAAGTTGACGGGGACAGAGGTCTTTGTCAACTTAGTCAATATGAAGGCCTCACCGCCGCCTACTACTCCCACCGCTGGCCAGGCCATCGCTCTATTCACCCACACCCCCTGTTATTCTGCGACGACGACAGCCTCACAACGCAGCGAACCAGTGAACCCTCGTACTCCTCTACGCGTGGGCATCCACTGCAGCGTCTTCCCTGGCTCCGCATCGTCCCCTTCCTAGGCCTCGTCGTCGTCCACCGCCCTGGTGCTCTCGGTGCGGCATAGTCAACGTGGTCAAGGAACGACTTCCATCGGACGTGGACTGTATGTGGAGAGGCTGACAGCATGGTCCACAGCCGCAGCAAGGAAGTGCCTCCTTATTACGCGCAAAATAATTATTCCTCCACCTGACAGCAGGGACCCACCGGACGGGCCACCGTATTTCATGAAAAAACGTTTCCCCCTGACTGCTGGGACTCACCAGCTACATCTTCGCACGCAAGGAAGTGCCTGACAGTCGGGACCCACCTGGTCGAAGCGTACGTAGCATTGTCATTCTGGTCGCGAACGTGTACATACATATATAGTGGTCGATGTAGAGGCGCACACGTGTCGTAGTAGAGGCGCGCACGTGTCATAGTAGAGGCGCGCACATAGCATGTACACGTACGTATAGCGGCCAGTGCGCAACAAAGAAAATACGGCCACGTATGTGTACATATGGGCGGGGTCTCCAATGCCTACTCGCACATATGTACGGCCAGGGCTCGTGTACATGGCTGGGTCGAAACGGAGAAACAACATCGTCGTCGTGTTCATGGGGAGCCAACCAGATGGGTCGGAACGGAATGCATCGTCGTGTTCATCGGGAGGGCTTGGACGGAACAGGCGATGGAAACGAGGCCTGGCGTACCGCGGAACGGAAGAAACAACCTTGTGTTCGACCGACCACGTTCGAAACGGGATCATGTTCATCGGGAGGGGTGTGGTGTACCGCAAAATGGAGGAAACAGACCTCCTACGGTCGAAACGAGGGTCCTTTTGATCGGGAGGGGCGTGGTGTACCGCAAAACGGACAAAACGGACCTCCTACGGTCGAAACGGGGGTCCAGTTGATCGGGAGGGGTGTGGCGTACCGCAAAACGGATGAAACAGACCTCCTACGGTCGAAACGGGGGTCCTGTTGATCGGGAGGGGTGTGGCGTACCGTAAAACGGACGAAACCGACTTGTGTTGGAGCGCTACGGTCGAAACGGGGTCCTGTTCATCGGGAGGGGTGTGGTGTACCGCAACACGGGACTCCACGGGATACTGTTCATCTCCACCGTCGACCTCCTCCAGCCTCCACAGGCTCCTGTTCATCCAGCCTCCACCACGCGCTACTCCACCGGCTACTCTTCAACCACCCCTCCACGGGCACCCCTCCACTGTCTACTGTTCATCCAGCCCTCCACACCACAGGGTCCTGTTCATCCACCCCTCCACGGGAACCCCTCCACCGTCTACTGTTCATCCAGCCCTCCACACCACGGGGGTCCTGTTCATCCACCCCTCCACCGTCTACTGTTCATCCAGCCCTCCACACCACAGGGTCCTGTTCATCCAGAGGCAATGCCTCCGCTCACTGTTCATCCAAATCCCCCTGCAACGCTCACTGTTCATCCAATCGATCGGCTTCAGTTAGCAGCAGTAGCAAAGGAATCGCTCGATCGGGTTCAGTTAACAACCATCGATCGATCGCTTGGGTTCAGTAACGCGTAGCCTGCAACGCAATCGCTCGGGTTCAGTTAGAGCCCAACGCCTCGCTCGGGTTCAGTCAGAGCCAACGCCTCGCACACACGCGTGTACGTGTACGAGAGAAACGCGCATCGCTCGGCCCTCGACCTCCCACCGTAACCGGGAACTCCCCAAAATTTTCCTCGCCCTCGCTTCAACCATGGTTTTTTTCGTCATGGACGGCCCAAAGAATGTCATGCAGCTACGTCTCCAGCCCGCCCAGGACGAAAAACCCGTTTTCTGTCATGATTTTTTGTCATAGAAGTAGGAGCCCACCACATCTATGATGATACCGGGTTTTGTCACAATTATCGTCATAGAAGTGTCATATGTATGACAGAAAAAAATTTCGTTCGGCCCAAAATGTCACGGATGTGTCTTTTTTTTGTAGTGTCATGAGGTAATGCAGCACCAATTTTTGGAAGGGTTTAAACTCGTAAACATCGAACAATACGACGGAACAACGGATCCGGTCATCTGGATTGAAGATTTTTTTCTCCACATTCACATGGCTCGAGGAGATGATCTCCACGCCATTAAATATCTTCCTCTAAAGCTGAGAGGACCAGCACGACACTGGCTGAACAACCTCCCAGAACACTCCATTGGAACCTGGGAAGATTTGGAAGATGCTTTTCGGGCCAACTTTCAGGGCACTTATGTCCGGCCACCGGATGCTGATGACTTGAGTCACATAATCCAGTAACTAGGTGAATCAGCTTGCAAGCTTTGTAATCGGTTCCTAACTAAAAAGAACCAGATCATGGTTTGTCCGAATGTCGAAGCCTTAGTGGCCTTCAAACACAGTGTCCGGGATGAATGGCTCACCCGACACCTCGGGTAGGAAAAGTCGAAGGCCATTGCAGCCTTAACTGCACTTATGACCTGCTTCTGTGCTATGAGGATAGCTCGTTGGCTCGTAGAAGCAATACCTCAGGCGACGCCGGCACTTCTAAGGTGAGGGATGGCAATGGTAAACCTCGTCGCAATAAAAACAAATGTCGGAACAACAACGATGACACAGACGATACGGTAGTCAATGCCGGATTTAGTGATTCTAAATCCGGTCAGCGGAAGAAACCCTTCAAAGGAAACATGGACGGGCCATCCAGCTTGCATAAAATCATTGAGAGGCCCTGTCAGATTCATGGCACACTCGATAAGCCTGCTAACCACACCAACAAGAATTGTTGAGTTTTCAAACAGGCCAGTAAGATAAATACCAAACACAAGGGAAAGGGACCTCCAAGTGAAGACGATGATGAGCCCCGTCAGCCAAACACCGGGGGTCAGAAACAGTTTCCCCCCAAGGTGAAAACAGTGAACATGATCTGTCACTCACATCCCCAAAAGGGAGCGCAAGCGTGCACTAAGGGACGTTGATACGTCCATTTTGCATCATGCTTTTATATCAATATTTATTGCATTATGGGTTGTTATTATACTTTATATCTCAATACTTATGGCTATTCTCTCTTATTTTACAAGCTTTACCATGAAGAGGGGGAATACCGGCAGCTGGAATTCTGGCTGGAAAAGGAGCAAATATTGGAAACCTATTATACACAGCTCCAAAAATCCTAAAACTCCACGAAAGCTATTTTTGGAATTAATAAGAATTATTGAGCGAAGAAAGCACACGAGGGGGCCCACACCCTGGCCAGGAGGGTGGGGGGCGCGCCCACCCCTACTGGGCGCGCCCCCTATCTCCTAGGCCCCCTGGTGGCCCTCCGGTGCCCATCTTCTGCTATATGAAGGCTTTTACCCTGGAAAAATTCATAGGCAAGCTTACGGGATGAAACTCCGCCGCCACGAGGCGGAACCTTGGCAGAACCAATCTAGAGCTCCGGCAGAGTTGTTCTGCCGGGGAAACTTCCCTCCGAGAGGGGGAAATCATCACCATCGTCATCAGCAACGATCCTCTCATCGGGAGGGGGTCAATCTCCATCAATGTCTTCACCAGCACCATCTCCTCCCAAAACCCTAGTTCATCTCTTGTATCCAATCTTGTATCCAAAACCACAAATTGGTACCTGTGGGTTGCTAGTAGTGTTGATTACTCCTTGTAGTTGATGCTAATTGGTTTACTTGGTGGAAGATCATATGTTCAGATCCTTAATGCATATTATTACTCCTCTGATTATGAACATGAATATGCTTTTTGAGTAGTTACATTTGTTCCTGAGGACATGGGTGAAGTCTTGCTATTAGTAGTCATGTGAATTTGGTATTCGTTCGCTATTTTGATGAGATGTATGTTGTCTTTCCTCTAGTGGTGTTATGTGAACATCGACTACATGACACTTCACCACTATTTGGGCCTAGAGGAAGGCATTAGGAAGTAATAAGTAGATGATGGGTTGCTAGAGACAGAAGCTTAAACCCTAGTTTATGCGTTGCTTTGTAAGGGGCTGATTTGGATCCATATGTCTAATGATGTGGTTAGGTTTACCTTAATACTTCTTTTGTAGTTGTGGATGCTTGCAATAGGGGTTAATCATAAGTGGGATGCTTGTCCAATTAAGGGCAGTACCCAAGCACCGGTCCACCCACATATCAAATTATCAAAGTACCGAACGCGAATCATATGAGCGTAATGAAAACTAGCTTGACGATAATTCCCATGTGTCCCCAAGAGCTCTTTTCTCATTATAAGAAATTGTCTAGGCGTGTCCTTTGCTACAAAAAGGATTGGGCCACCTTGCTACACTTTATTTACTTTCATTGCTTGTTACTCGTTACAATTTATCTTATCACAAAACAATCTGTTACCTACAATTTCATGCTTGCAGAGAAAACCTTTCTGAAAACCGCTTGTCATTTCCTTCTGCTCCTCGTTGGGTTCGACACTCTTACTTATCGAAAGGACTACGATAGATCCCCTATACTTGTGGGTCATCAGACGTCTACACTGTAGAGCCTGTCGCCCCCAAGTTTAACCCATGGTCAGCCTATCTGATCAGTTTTGATCGTAGGGATCACCCAACCAGTATCCGTCACGAGGGTTCGACTGCCCTGGTACTTGATCCAATTATTGACGGATACCATCTCACTAGAGTCCTTATGGACGGGGGTAGCAGTCTCAACTTGATCTATCAAGACACTGTCCGCAAGATGGGCATCGACCCATCAAGAGTCAAGCCTAGTAACACTACCTTTAAAGGCGTGATACCGAGCATGGAGGCTCGTTGCATGGGCTCACTGACATTGGAGGTAGTATTCAGCTCCCCAGACAACTTCCATAGCGAAGGATTAATCTTCGACATTGTCCCTTTCCATAGTAGCTATCACGCACTGCTCAGATGAACTACTTTTGCCCGCTTTAATGCAGTCCCACACTACGCTTACTTGAAGCTTAAGATGCCTGGACCTCGGGCGTTATTACAGTCAATGGAAATATGGGGCACTCCCTCCGTACTGAAGAGCACACCACGGCCCTCACAGTCGAGGTGTATGGCGGCCTTATCAAGACGAACATTTCATCGGCCAATAAAGCCAATGATGTATCTAAACGAGTCCGGTCTGTGCATAATTGCGATAAATCAACGGACCCGGACCTTGATTAGCAGTTCGGCCTCGGCTGATTGCTCCATTAGGTTGTGGCTTACGTACCGCGCGTACATAACTACGCACTAAAAATACCTTGGGCGGCGCCGAGGCACACTGCGGAAAGGGTCCATAGTACGGCTTGACCCCATCTGCACTGCATATACCTTTTTCACTACAGGTTCATCAAGAGCCCTATTTGTTATATGATTGTTTCAGGAGATCCTTTCAAGGCTAGCGTTTCCTCACCATCAAATAATCCTATCAAAGAACTTATTACTAAGGAGAAATGGCGCAAACGTGCGACAGGGCACCACTGGAGTTTTTGAACTATTATTTTTAGGCCCTGTGTTAAACTTTTTCTTTTTCTCTTTAGGCATGTAACATTGCATTGTCTGTCGAAGCATGCCTCGACATATTAATAAGGATATAAAGGAAGTAGATGATCATCAACTTTTTGGTTGGGTTCTTGTATTATCTTGCCATCTGTGTTACCCCTTACATTTGACTGACGTACGTGGTTCGGCACAACCTTCATAATAGGGGCTGTATTCGCCCCCGCAAACTCTTAAGTCCGAACACCTATAGGGAACTCTTTGGCATCCCGGATATTGCATTATATGCATCGGCTCCGAATAATGTCTTTGGTCTATAGTTGGGTTGCCCGGCTCCTGTGTTTGCCACCTTACATTCCGCAAGTTCAACTAAGGTAGTAAAGGAAGAACTACTGCGATTGTATTTCTGGTTCGTCCGGTTAAGTACCTCAGTAGAGAAAGCCGAAAACTGACTGTCATGATATGCGAGAGCGGGTCAGCGATCCGGTGACTTAGTGTTATACTACAAATCATTCGCGATTTCTGTCGTGTTATACGACGGGCTGGGCTTCGACCAGCCGCGTTGCAAAGGCGCCGTACTCCGGACTGTCGTTCACGCAACAGGGGGCTAGTACTTAGCACCACTAATGGAATATTAAGACTAAGTGAAAGTACTAAAGCCGCATAGTCTGATTGCCTAGTTCACCTTGCAAGACGCCTCCTACATTGGACCAAGACATTGGATAAAGTGCGATCATGCGTTCTCGAACATCCTTGTAATATTTACATGGGGGCGGAAGCAGACGACTAGCAAACTTTCAGACTTATAAATTAAAATGGCCAAACGGGAGGATAAAATAATTATAAAGCGCAAGCATAAATATTTTACACCATAATTTTATTACACAGTTCTTACAAGACGGACTGTACTAGTCAAATATGATATCTTTTGAGCATTGGCCCTCTACGATGCGGGCTCCCTCGAGGACCTCGCCGAAGTACTTCTCCGGCCGCCGATGATCCTTGCTTTCAGGCGGCCCCGTGGTGGCAATCTCGGTGGCTTTCATCTTCGCCCATTGTACCTTGACTCGGGTGAAGGCCATCTGGGCACCTTCTATGCAAGCCGATCGCTTGATGGCGTCAACCCGAGGACATGCCTCGGCCAGCCGCTTCACAAGTCTGAAGCAGCTGCTGGGTATGGGCTCGGCTAGCCAAAGATCCTTCATGGCTAGTCCGGCCACCCTGTGCAGCTCCGTCAGTTGCTTCAGCTGATCACTGAGGGGAGTCGGATACTCTGGCGCAAGGTATTGCAACCAGAATAGCTTCTCCGTCGAGCTCCCCTCTTCGGCACGAAAGAACTCGGCGGCGTCAGCTATACTCCTTGGCAGATCCGCAAATGCGCCTGGAGAACTCCAAACCCGGGTCAACAAAATGTATCTCTTCTTTGTAAATTTACTCTGCATAAGAAAGGACTTACCATCCGCTATTTGCCTCACCTCTTGGATCTCCTGGCGAGTGCCCTGGGCCTCAACCTGGGCTTCTTTCGCGCTTTCCAGCGCTTTGGCGAGCTCGGAGGCTTGTTCCGAACTCTTATGCTCCAAGGACACGCACTTGGCGATGGCGTCCTTGAGCTCCTGTTTGACCTCCCCCACCCATGCCTCATGTCTTCGGCGGGTGCTTTGCTCCACCTCTAACTCCTTGGCCACTTTGTCAGCAGTCGCCTTGCTCACCTCCGCCTCCTTCTTGGCTTGGGCGAGAGCGCTTTTGAGGGACTCGACCTCGGCTGCTGATACGTCTCCAACGTATCTATAATTTTTTATTGTTCCATGCTATTATATTACCCCTTTTGTATGTTGATGGGCTTTATTTTACACATTTATATCATTTTTGGGACTAACCTACTAACGGAGGCCCAGCCCGTATTGCTGTTTTTTGCCTATTTCAGTATTTCGAAGAAAAGGAATATCAAACGGAGTCCAAACGGAATGAAACCTTCGGGAGCGTGATTTTTGGAACGAACCTGATCTGGAGAACTTGGAGTATAAGTCAAGAAGCAATCGAGGTGGTCAGGAGATAGGAGGGCGCGCCCACTGATACGTCTCCAACATATCTATAATTTTTGATTGCTCCATGCTACTTTATCTATTGTTTTGGACTATAATGGGATTTATTTTCCACTTTTATATTATTTTTGGGACTAACCTATTAACCGGAGGCCCAGCCCAGAATTGTTGTTTTTTTGCCTATTTCAGTATTTCGAAGAAACATAATATCAAACGGAGTCCAAACGGAATGAAACCTTCGGGAACGTGATCTTCTCACCGAACGTGATCCAGGAGACTTGGACCCTACTCCAAGAAGCACCAGAGGCAGTCATGAGGGTGGAGGGCGCGCCCCCCTGGGCGCGCCCCCCTACCTCGTGGCCCCCCTGACGCTCCACCGACATACTCCTTCCTCCTATATATACCTACGTATCCCCAATAGACCAGAGACGGAGCCAAAAACCTAATTCCACCGCCGCAACCTTCTGTATCCACGAGATCCCATTTTGGGGCCTGTTCCAGAGCTTCGCTGGAGGGGGCATCCACCACGGAGGGCTTCTACATCAACACCATAGCCCCTCCGATGAAGTGTGAGTAGTTTACTTTAGACCTTCGGGTCCATAGCTAGTAGCTAGATGGCTTCTTCTCTCTTTTTGGATCTCAATACAATGTTCTCCCCCTCTCTCATGGAGATCTATTCGATGTAATCTTCTTTTTGCGGTGTGTTTGTTGAGATCGATGAATTGTGGGTTTATGATCCAGCTTATCTATGAATAATATTTGAATATTTTCTGAATTCTTTTATGTATGATTGAGTTATCTTTGCAAGTCTCTTCGAATTATCCGTTTGGTTTGGCCAACTAGATTGGTAGTTCTTGCAATGGGAGAAGTGCATGGCTTTGGGTTCAATCTTGCGGTGTCCTTACTCAGTGACAGAAGGAGTTGCAAGGCACGTATTGTATTGTTGCCATCAAGGATAACAAGATGCGGTATTTATCATATTGCATGAATTTATTCCTCTACATCATGTCATCTTGCTTAAGGCGTTACTCTGTTTTTAACTTAATACTCTAGATGCATGCTGGATAGCGGTCGATGAGTGGAGTAATAGTAGTAGATGCAGAATCGTTTCGATCTACTTGTCACGGACGTGATGCCTATATACATGATCATACCTAGATAACCTCATAACTATGCTCAATTCTATCAATTGCTCAACAGTAATTTGTTCACCCACAGTAGAATATCTATGCTCTTGAGAGAAGCCACTAGTGAAACCTATGGCCCCCGGGTCTATTCTCATCATATAAATCTCCATCACTTTATTTACTTGCTTTGCTTTTACTTTTTACTTTGCATCTTTATACCAAAAATACCAAAAATATTATCTCTATCAGATCTCACTCTCGTAAGTAACCGTGAAGGGATTGACAACCCCTAATCGCGTTGGTTGCGAGTAGCTATTGTTTTGTGCAGGTGCGAGGGACTTGCGCGTGACCTCCTACTGGATTGATACCTTGGTTCTCAAAAACTGAGGGAAATACTTACGCTACTGTGCTGCTTCATCCTCTCCTCTTTGGGGAAAACCAACGCAAGCTCGAGACGTAGCAAGAAGGATTTCTGGCGCCGTTGCCGGGGAGGCTTATGCAAAAGTCAACATACCAAGTACCCATCGCAATCCCTATCTCTCGCATTACATTATTTGCCATTTGCCTCTCGTTTTCCTCTCCCCCACTTCACCCTTGCCGTTTTATTCGCCCTCTCTTTCCCAATCTCCTCCTCTTTTTCCTTTGCCTTTTTTCTCATCCGTTTGTTTGCTCGTGTGTTAGTTTGTTTGCTTGCCGTCATGACTAGTCTCATATCTTTTCCGTTATCTCCCGAGAATGAAGTTCTAAATTTTAAGCAAAGGGAGGGAGAAAATCTAAAAGATGCTTGGTATAGAATTTGCAATGCTCAAAATAGATCTACCAGGAAGCAATCTACTTTAGTTCTTCTTCGTAATTTTTATGTAGGTGCTAATCCTTGGTATAGATATATCCTTGATACCATTACCGGAGGGAATTTCTTGGGTAGCCATACTTTTGATTCTTATAATGCTTTAATAGATTTGTTTGGCTCACCTCCTCTTTTGGTTAATGGAACTATATTAACTTTGGAGCATGTTATGCAAAGGCTTGAAATTATTGAAAATAAAGTTGCTACCATTGAATCCATTGAAAATCTAGATAAAAAGATACATAATCAAATTACTCAATATGGATCTAAGGTAGGAATGACTTTGAAAAATATTAAGGAGAAGGAACCCATGGTTAATGAGAAAATAAATCTAGATTCCACTCGAATCGATAAACTTGAGGGTATCATTACCAACTTGGGAACCGCTTTTTCTTCTGTAGAGAATACTCCTAGTCCTCCCACTAAAATTGCCAAGCTTATGTATGTTCCTAAAAATAAGGGTGAATGATCTAGTAAGGAAAATGCGGATCTTAAATCTATAAGTATTCATCCCGATCTTTTTACTATCATTAAGGAACCATTTGCTACGAATGAATTTTTCGATCTTGTGCCTAAAAATTTGATAATTACTAGAAAGAAAGAAAATTCTAAAGGAGGTAGATGCCTCATTGAAGAATTGCCTACCAAAGATGCAATACCTAGATCTATCCTTGCTTTTATGCCTAGCTAGGGGCGTTAAACGATAGCGCTTGTTGGGAGGCAACCCAATTTTTTTTTTGTGTTTTTTGTTTTTGCTTCTGTTTAGGACTAAATAATCCATCGACCTTCTGTTTGGATGTGGTTTTATGTTTTAATTAGTGTTTGTGCCAAGTAGGACCTATAGGATAACCTACGATGGTAGTTGATTTGATTCTGCTGAAAAACAGTAACTTTGCACGCACGAATATAATTATGATAAATTACAGGAACGTGCTTTTGCGTTGATTATTTTTGCTGCTGATCAATAAACAAATTTTCAAGAACTTCCTATTTTGGTAGAATTTTTAGAGTTCCATAAGTTTGCGTTAGTTACAGATTGGTACAGACTGTTCTGTTTTTGACAGATTCTGTTTTGCGTGTGTTGTTTGCTTATTTTGATGAATCTATGGGTAGTAAAATAGGTTATAATCCATAGAGAAGTTGGAATACAGTAGGTTTAACACAAATATAAATAAATAATGAGTTCATTACAGTACCTTAAAGTAATCTTTTGTTTTCTTTCTCTAACGGAGCTCACGAGATTTCTATTGAGTTTTGTGTTGTGAAGTTTTCAAGTTTTGGGTGAATTCTTTTGATGGCTTATGGGACAAGGAGTGGCAAGAGCCTAAGCTTGGGGATGCCCATGGCACCCCCAAGATAATCCAAGGACACCAAAAAGTCAAAGCTTGGGGATGCCCCGGAAGGCATCCCCT
Organism: Triticum dicoccoides; assembly: GCF_002162155.2. NCBI lineage: Eukaryota > Viridiplantae > Streptophyta > Magnoliopsida > Poales > Poaceae > Triticum > Triticum dicoccoides. Next base: position 136,692,763 of record NC_041391.1, read on the forward strand.
CTTTCGTCCACTTCCATCGGTAATTTACTTGGAGCTATATTTTTATTCACCAACATGATATGTGTTTTGCTTGGAGCGTCTTGTATTATTTGCGTCTTTGCTTGTTAGTTTACCACAATCATCCTTGCTGTACACACCTTTTGAGAGAGCCATACATGAATTGAAATTTGTGAGAATACTCTATGTGCTTCACTTATATCTTTTGAGCTTGATAGTTTGCTCATAGTGCTTCACTTATATCTGTTGAGCGTGATAATTTTTTCTCTAGTGCTTCACTTAGATCTTTTAGAGCACGGTGGTGGATTTGTTTTAAAGAAACTTGATCTCTCATGCTTCACTTAGATTATTTTGAGAGTTGTTAATAGCATGGTAATTTGTTTAATGTTAACATACTTGGTATTCAAGATATGTGAAACTTTCTTTTGAGTGCGTTGAATACTAAGATAAGTTTGATGCTTGATAATTGTTTTGAGATATGAAGGTGATAATATTAGAGTCATGCTAGTTGAGTAGTTGTGAATTTAAAGAATACTTGTGTTGAAGTTTGTGATTCCCGTAGCATGCACGTATGGTGAACCGTTATGTGATGAACTCGGAGCATGATTTATTTATTGATTGTCTTCCTTATGAGTGGCGGTCGGGGACGAGCGATGGTCTTTTCCTACCAATCTATCCCCCTAGGAGCATGCGCGTAATACTTTGCTTTGATAACTTTGAGATTTTTGCAATAAGTATATGAGTTCTTTATGACTAATGTTGAGTTCATGGATTATACGCACTTTTTCCCATCCTTCCACCATTGCTAGACTCTCTAATACCGTGCACCTTTCGCCGGTATCATACACCCACCATAAACCTTCCTCAAAACAGCCACCATACCTACCTATCATGGCATTTCCATAGCCATTCCGAGATATATTGCCATGCAACTTTCCACCGTTCTGTTTATTATGACACGCTCCATCATTGTCATATTGCTAGCATGATCATGTAGTTGACATCGTATTTGTGGCAAAAGCCAGCTTTCATAATTGTTTCATACATGTCACTCATGTTTCATTGCATATCCCGGTACACCGCCGGAGGCATTCATATAGAGTCATATTTTGTTCTAAGTATCGAGTTGTAATTGTTGAGTTGTAAGAAAAATAAAAGTGTGATGATCATCATTATTAGAGCATTGTCCCAAGTGAGGAAAGGATGATGGAGTCTATGATTCCCCCACAAGTCGGGATGAGACTCCGGACGAAAAAAAAGAGGCCATAAAAAGAAGAAGAGAAAAGGCCCAAATAAAATAAAAAAATGAGAGAAAAAGAGAGAAGGGACAATGCTACTATCCTTTTACCACACTTGTGCTTCAAAGTAGCACCATGATCTTCATGATAGAGAGTCTCTCATTTCGTCACTTTCATATACTAGTGGGAATTTTTCATTATAGAACTTGGCTTGTATATTCCAATGATGGGCTTCCTCAAAATGCCCTAGGTCTTCGTGAGCAAGCGAGTTGGATGCACACCCACTTAGTTTCTTTTGTTGAGCTTTCATATACTTATAGCTCAAGTGCATCCGTTGCATGGCAATCCCTACTCACTCATGTTGATATCTATTGGTGGGCATCTCCATAGCCCGTTGATACGCCTAGTTGATGTGAGACTATCTTCCCTCTTTTTGTCTTCTCCACAACCACTGTTCTATTCCACATATAGTGCTATATCCATGGCTCATGCTCATGTATTGCGTGAAGATTGAAAAAGTTTTGAAAATGTTAAAGTATGAAACAATTGCTTGGCTTGTCATCGGGGTTGTGCATGATTTAAATACTTTGTGTGGGGAAGATGGAGCATAGCCAGACTATATGATTTTGTAGGGATAACTTTCTTTGGCCATGTTATTTTGGGAAGACATAATTGCTTTGTTAGTATGCTTGAAGTATTATTATTTTTATGTCAATATGAACGTTTGTCTTGAATCTTTCAGATCTGAATATTCATACCATGATTAAGAAGATTTACATTGAAATTATGCCAAAGTATCACTCCGCATCAAAAATTCTCTTTTTATCATTTACCTACTCGAGGACGAGTAGGAATTAAGCTTGGGGATGCCTGATACGTCTTCAACGTATCTATAATTTTTGATTGCTCCATGCTACTTCATCTATTGTTTTGGACTATAATGGGCTTTATTTTCCACTTTTATATTATTTTTGGGACTAACCTATTAACCGGAGGCCCAGCCCAGAATTGCTGTTTTTTGCCTATTTCAGTATTTTGAAGAAACAGAATATCAAATGGAGTCCAAACGGAATGAAACCTTCGGGAACGTGATCTTCTCACCAAATATGATCCAGGAGACTTGGACCCTACTCCAAGAAGCACCAGAGGCGGTCATGAGGGTGGAGGGCGCGCCCCCCCTGGGCGCGCCCCCTACCTCGTGGGCCCCCAGACGCTCCACCGACGTACTCCTTCCTCCTATATATACCTACTATCCCCAATAGACTAGAGACGGAGCCAAAAACCTAATTCCACAGCCGCAACCTTTTGTATCCACGAGATCCCATCTTGGGGCCTGTACCAGAGCTCCGCCGGGGGGGGCATCCAGCATGGAGGGCTTCTACATCAACACCATAACCCCTCCGATGAAGTGTGAGTAGTTTACTTCAGACCTTCGGGTCCATAGCTAGTAGCTAGATGGCTTCTTCTCTCTTTTTGGATCTCAATACAATGTTCTCCCCCTCTCTCGTGGAGATCTATTCGATGTAATCTTATTTTTGCGGTGTGTTTGTTGAGACCGACGAATTGTGGGTTTATGATCCAGCTTATCTATGAATAATATTTGAATCTTTTCTAAATTCTTTTATGTATGATTGAGCTATCTTTGCAAGTCTCTTCGAATTATCCGTTTGGTTTGGCCAACTAGATTGGTAATTCTTGCAATGGGAGAAGTGCATGGCTTTGGGTTCAATCTTGCGGTGTCCTTACTCAGTGACAGAAGGAGTTGCAAGGCACGTATTGTATTGTTGCCATCAAGGATAACAAGATGGGGTATTTATCATATTTCATGAATTTATTCCTCTACATCATGTCATCTTGCTTAAGGCGTTACTCTGTTCTTAACTTAATACTCTAGATGCATGTTGGATAGCGGTCGATGAGTGGAGTAATAGTAGTAGATGCAGAATCGTTTCGATCTACTTGTCACGGACGTGATGCCTATATACATGATCATACCTAGATAACCTCATAACTATGCTCAATTCTATCAATTGCTCAACAGTAATTTGTTCACCCACTGTAGAATATTTATGCTCTTGAGAGAAGCCACTAGTGAAACCTATGGCCCCCGGGTCTATTCTCATCATATAAATCTCCATCACTTTATTTACTTGCTTTGCTTTTACTTTTTACTTTGCATCTTTATACCAAAAATACCAAAAATATTATCTCTGTCAGATCTCACTCTCGTAAGTGACCGTGAAGGGATTGACAACCCCTAATCACGTTGGTTGCGAGTAGCTATCGTTTTGTGCAGGTACGAGGGACTTGCGCGTGACCTCCTACTGGATTGATACCTTGGTTCTCAAAAACTGAGGGAAATACTTATGCTACTCTGCGGCTTCATCCTCTCCTCTTCGGGGAAAACCAATGCAAGCTCGAGATGTAGCACCCACCCCTCCTGGGCGCCCCCCTGTCTCCTGGGCCCCACGAGCGGCCACCGACGTACCTCTTCCTCCTATATATACCTACGTACCCCAAAAACATCCAGGGAGCCAACGAAAAACAATTTCCACCACTGTAACCTTTTGTATCCGCGAGATTCCATCTTGGAGCCTTCGCCGGCGCTCCGCTGGAGGGGGAATCAACCATGGAGGGCTTCTACATCAACACCATAGCCCCTCCGATGAGTTGTGAGTAGTTTACCACAGACCTTCGGGTCCATAGTTATTAGCTAGATGGCTTCTTCTCTCTTTTTGGATCTCAATACAATGTTCTCCCCCTCTCTTGTGGAGATCTATTCGATGTAATCTCTTTTTGCAGTGTGTTTGTCGAGATCCGATGAATTGTGGGTTTATGATCAAGTTTATCTATGAGAAATCTTTGAATCTCCTATGAATTCTTTTATGTATGATTGAGTTATCTTTGCAAGTCTCTTCGAATTATCAGTTTGGTTTGGCCTACTAGATTGATCTTTCTTTCCATGGGAGAAGTGCTTAGCTTTGGGTTCAATCTTGCGGTGTCCTTACCCAGTGACAGAAAGGGTTGCAAGGCACGTATTGTATTGTTGCCATCGAGGATAAAAAGATGGGGTTTATATTTTATTGCTTGAGTTTATCCCTCTACATCATGTCATCTTTCTTAATGCGTTACTCTGTTCTTATGAACTTAATACTCTAGATGCATGCTGGATAGCGGTCGGTGTGTGGAGTAATAGTAGTAGATGCAGGCAGGAGTCGGTCTACTTGTCATGGACGTGATGCCTGTATACATGATCATGCCTAGGTAATCTCATAATTATTCTCTTTTCTATCGATTGCTCGATAGTAATTTGTTTACCCACCGTAATACTTATGCTATCTCGAGAGAAGCCACTAGTGAAACCTATGGCCCCCGGGTCTATCTTTTATCATATAAGCTTTCAATCTACTTTTATTTGCATCTTTATTTTTTGCATCTATATCATAAAATACCAAAAATATATTTATCTTATCATACTATCTCTATCAGATCTCACTTTCACAAGTGGTCGTGAAGGGATTGACAACCCCTTTATTGTGTTGGTTGCGAGTTCTTTGCTTGTTTGTGTAGGTGTGTGGGACTTTTGAGGAGCCTCCTACTGGATTGATACCTTGGTTCTCAAAAACTGAGGGAAATACTTACGCTACTATTGCTGCATCACCCTTTCCTCTTCAAGGAAAACCAACGCAAGCTCAAGACATAGCAAGAAGGATTTCTGGCGCTGTTGCCGGGGAGGTCTTCGCTCAAGTCAAAATATACCAAGTACCCATCATAAACTCACCTCCCTCGCATTTACATTATTTGCCATTTGCCTCTCGTTTTCCTCTCCCCCACTTCACCCTTGCCGTTTTATTTGCCCTCTCTTTCCCAATCTCTCTCTCTCTCTTTTTCGCTTGCCTTTTTCTGTTTGCTTGTGTGTTGGATTACTTGTTGCCATGGCGCAAGATAATACCAAATTGTGTGATTTCTCCAATATCAATAATAATGATTTCCTTAGTACTCCGATTGCTCCTCTTAATGATGTTGAGTCTTGTGAAATCAATACTGCTTTGCTGAATCTTGTTATGAAAGATCAATTCGTCGGCCTTCCTAGTGAAGATGCCGCTACTCATCTAAACAACTTTGTTGATTTGTGTGATATGCAAAAGAAGAAAGATACGGATAATGATATTGTTAAATTGAAGTTATTTCCGTTTTCACTTAGAGATCATGCTAAAGTTTGGTTTTCGTATTTGCCTAAAAATAGTATTGATTCTTGGAACAAGTGCAAAGACGCTTTTATCTCTAAGTATTTTCCTCCCGCTAAGATCATCTCTCTTAGGAATGATATTATGAATTTTAAACAACTTGATCATGAGCATGTTGCCCAATCTCGGGAAAGAATGAAATTGATGATTCGCAATTGCCCTACTCGTGGTTTGAATTTATGGATGACCATACAAAAATTTTATGCCGGTTTGAACTTTGCTTCTAGAAATCTTTTAGATTCGGCCGCGGGAGGCATGTTTATGGAAATCACGTTAGGAGATGCTACAAAACTTCTTGATAATATTATGGCTAATTATTCTCAATGGCACACCGAAAGATCTTCTAGTAAAAAAGTGCATGCTATAGAAGAAATCAATGTTTTGAGTGGAAAGATGGATGAACTTATGAAATTATTTGCTACTAAGAGTGATCCTCTTGATCCCAATGATATGCCTTTGTCTACTTTGATTGAGAATAATAATGAATCTATGGATGTGAATTTTGTTGGTAGGAATAGTTTTGGAAACAATGCTTATAGAGGAAACTTTAATCCTAGACCGTTCCCTAGTAATCCCTCTAATAATTATGGAAATTCCTACAATAATTCTTCTGGTAATTTTAATAAGATGCCCTCTGATTTTGAGAATAGTGTGAAAGAATTTATGATTTCTCAAAAGAATTTTAATGCTTTGCTTGAAGAAAAATTGCTCAAAGTTGATGATTTGGCTAGGAACATTGATAGACTTTCGCTTGATGTTGATTCTCTTAAACTTAGATCTACTCCTCCTAAGCATGATATCAATGAGTCTCTCAAAGCCATGAGAATTTCCATTGATGAGTGCAAGGAAAGAACCGCTAGATTGCGTGCTAAGAAGGATTGCTTTGTAAAGGCGTGTTCTTCTAGTTTCCATGAAAATAATGATGAAGATCTTAAAGTTATTGATGTGTCTCCTATTAGATCTTTGTTTTGCAATATGAATCTTGATAATAATGGGACTGGAGACGAGTCGACTTTATTTAGAAAGTGTCCCAAGAATTTGGAGTTCTTAGATCTTGATGCTAAATTTGGTAAAAATGGGATTGGAGAGGTCATGACTTTAAATAGTATTGAACCCACTATCTTGGATTTCAAGGAATTTGATTATGATAATTGTTCTTTAGAAGGTTGTATTTCCTTGTTGCAATCCGTTGTTAATTCTCCTCATGCTTATAGTCAAAATAAAGCTTTTACCAAACATATCGTTGATGCCTTGATGCAATCTTATGATGAAAAACTTAATTTGGAAATTTCTATACCTAGAAAACTTAATGATGAGTGGGAACCTACTATAAAGATTAGAATTAAAGATCATGAGTGTTTTGCTTCGTGTGATTTGGGTGCTAGTGTTTCCATGATTCTGAAAACTTTATGTGATATTCTAGGTTTCCATGATCTTGATGATTGCTCTTTAAATTTGCACCTTGCGGATTCCACCATTAAAAAGCCAATGGGAAGGATCAATGATGTTCTCATCATTGCAAATAGAAATTTGGGGGCCCGTAGATTTTATCGTTCTTGATATAGATTGCAATCTTTCTTGCCCTATTATTCTTGGTAGACCTTTCCATATAACAATTGGTGCGATTATTGATATGAAGGAAGGGAATATTAGATTCCAATTTCCCTTAAAGAAAGGCATGGAGCACTTTCCAAGAAAGAAAGTCAAATTATCTTATGAATCTATCATGCGAGCTACTTATGAATTGAGTGCCAAAGATGGCACTACTTAGATCTATCTTCGCTTTTATGCATAGCTAGGGGTGTTAAACGATAGCGCTAGTTGGGAGGCAACCCAATTTTATTTGTGTTTTTTTGTTTGTTTTTGTTTCTGTTTAGTAATAAATTTTGCATCTACGTTCTGTTTAGATGTGTTTTTATGTTTTTATGTTTTAATTAGTGTTTGTGCCAAGTAGAACCTATAGGATAACATATGATGATAGTTGATTTGATTCTGCTGAAAAACAAAAACTGCGCGCACGAAATTAGTTTTGTTAAATCACAGAAACGTGCTTTTGCGTTGATTCTTTTTTCTGCCGATCAATACAAATTGTCCAGGACTTCCTATTTTGGTAGGATTTTTAGAGTTTCAGAAGTTTGCATTAGTTACAGATTGCTACAGACTGTTCTGTTTTTCACAGATTCTATTTTCGTGTGTTGTTTGCTTATTTTGATGCATCTATGGCTAGTAGTAAGTGGTATGAACCATAGAGAACTTGGAATACAGTAGGTTTAACACCAAAATAAATAAATAATGAGTTCATTAAGTACCTTATGTGGTGGTTTTGTTTTCTTTCACTAACTGAGCTTATAAGATTTCTTGTTGAGTTTTGTGTTGTGAAGTTTTCAAGTTTTGGGTAAAGCTTTGATGGACTATGGAATAAGGAGTGGCAAAAGCCTAAGCTTGGGGATGCCCATGGCACCCCAAGATATTCAATAATAGCCAAAATCCTAAGCTTGGGGCATCCCCTCTTTCGTCTTCGTTCATTGGTAACTTTATTTGGAGCTATATTTTTATTCGACACATGATATGTGTTTTGCTTAGAGCGTCGTGTATTATATTAGTCTTTGCTTTTTAGTTTACCACAATCATCCTTGCTGTACACACCTTTTGGGAGAAGCCTACTTGATTGAATTTATTAGAATATGCTATGTGCTTCACTTATATCTTTTGAGCTTGATAGTTTTTGCTCTAGTGCTTCACTTATATCTTTTAGAGCACGGCGGTGGCTTAATTTTGTAGAAATTGCTAGTCTCTCATGCTTCACTTATATTATTTTGAGAGTCTTTTAGAACAGCATGGTATTTGCTATGGTTATAAATTGGTCCTAGAATGGTAGGCATCCAAGTTGGGTATAATAAAAACTATCATAGGAAGTGAATTGGATGCTATGATCAATCTGATACTTGATAATTGTTTTGAGATATGGAGGTAGTGATATTAAAGTCATGCTAGTTTGGTGATTATGAATTTAAATAATGCTTGTGTTGAAGTTAGCAAGTCCCGTAGCATGCACGTATGGTTAAAGTTGTGTAACAAATTTGAAACATGAAGTGTACCTGGCTTGTGCATCCTTATGAGTGGCGGTCGGGGACGAGCGATGGTCTTTTCCTACCAATCTATCCCTCTAGGAGCATGCGCGTAGTGCTTGATTTTTGATGACTTCTAAATTTATGCAATAAGTATATGAGTTCTTTTGACTAATGTTGAGTCCACGGATTATACGCACTTTTACATTTCCACCATTGCTAGCCTCTTCGGTACTGTGCATTGCCCTTTGTTACCTTGAGAGTTGGTGCAAACTTCATCGGTTCATCCAAACCCCGTGATATGATACGCTCTATCACACATAAACCTACTTATATCTTCCTCAAAACAGGCACCATACCTACCTATTATGGCATTTCCATATCCATTCTGAGATATATTGCCATGCAACTTTCCATCGTTCCGTTCATCATCATGACATACTTTACTTTTGTCATATTGCCATTGCATGATCATGTAGTTGACATAGTATTTGTGGCAAAGCCACCATGCATAATTTTTCATACATGTCACTCTTGATTCATTGCACCATCCCGGTACACCGCCGGAGGCATTCATGTAGAGTCATATCTTGTTCTAGTTTCGAGTTGTAATTCATATGTTGTAATCAATGAAAGTGTGATCATCATCATTATTAGAGCATTGCACAAAAAAAGAAAAAAAAGGGAAAAAGGGGTAATGTTACTATCTCTTTTTCCACACTTGTGCTTCAAAGTAGCACCTTGTTCTTCATGTAGTGAGTCTCATATCTTGTGCTTCAAAGTAGCATCATGTTTTTCATATAGTGAGTCTCATATGTTGTCACTTTCATATACTAGTGGGAATTTTTCATTATAGAACTTGGCTTGTATATTCCTACGATGGGCTTCATCAAATGCCCTAGGTCTTTGTGAGCAAGCAAGATGGATGCACACCCAATAGTTTTCTTTTGTTGAGCATCCATTTATAGCTCTAGTGCATCCGTTGCATGGCAATCCCTACTCCTCATGTTGACATCAATTGATGGGCATCTCCATAGAGCGTTGATTATCCTCGTTAATGTGAGACTTTCTCCTTTTTTGTCTTCTCCACACAATCCCCATCATCATATTCTATTCCACCCATAGTGCTATATCCATGGCTCACGCTCATGTATTGCGTGAAGGTTGAAAAAGTTTGAGATTATTTAAGTACGAAACAATTGCTTGGCTTGTCATCGGGGGTGTAGAATTTGGGAACATCTTTGTGTGACGAAAATGAAGCATAGCCTAACTATATGATTTTGTAGGGATGAACTTTCTTTAGCCATGTTATTTTGAGAAGACATGATTCCTTTGATTAGTATGCTTGAAGTATTACTATTTCTTTTATCAATATGACCTTTATTTTGAATCATTTGGATCTGAACATCCATGCCACAATAAAGAAAAATACATTGAGAATTATGCTAGGTAGTATTCCACATCAAAAATTCTGTTTTTATCATTTACCTACTCGAGGAGGAGCAGGAATTAAGCTTGGGGATGCTTGATACATCTCCAATGTATCTATAATTTTTTATTGTTACATGCTATTATTACCCCTTTTGGATGTTTATGGGCTTTATTTTACACATTTATATCATTTTTGGGACTAACCTACTAACCGGAGGCCCAGCCCGTATTGCTGTTTTTTTGCCTATTTCAGTATTTTGAAGAAAAGGAATATCAAACGGAGTCCAAAAGGAATGAAACCTTCGGGGGCGTGATTTTGGAACGAGCATGATCTGGAGAACTTGGAGTGCAAGTCAAGAAGTAATCGAGGCGGCCAGGAGATAGGAGGGCGCGCCCACCCCTCCTGCGCTCCCCTGTCTCCTAGGCCCCACAAGCGGCCACCGACGTACCTCTTCCTCCTATATATACCTACGTACCCCGAAAACATCCAGTGAGCCAACGAAAAACAATTTCCACCGCCGTAACCTTATGTATCCGCGAGATCCCATCTTGGAGCCTTCGTCAGTGCTCCGCCGGAGGGGGAATCGACCATGGAGGGCTTCTACATCAACACCATAGCCCCTCCGATGAGTTGTGAGTAGTTTACCACAGACCTTCGGGTCCATAGTTATTAGCTAGATGGCTTCTTCTCTCTTTTTGGATCTCAATACAATGTTCTCCCCCTCTCTTGTGGAGATCTATTCGATGTAATCTCTTTTTGCAGTGTGTTTGCCGAGATCCGATGAATTGTGGGTTTATGATCAAGTTTATATATGAGAAATCTTTGAATCTCCTCTGAATTCTTTTATGTGTGATTGAGTTATCTTTGCAAGTCTCTTCGAATTATGTGTTTGGTTTGGCCTACTAGATTGATCTTTCTTGCCATGGGAGAAGGGCTTAGCTTTGGGTTCAATCTTGCGGTGTCCTTACCCAGTGACAGAAAGGGTTGCAAGGCACGTATTGTATTGTTGCCATCAAGGATAAAAAGATGGGGTTTATATCATATTGCTTGAGTTTATCCCTCTACATCATGTCATCTTTCTTAATGTGTTACTCTGTTCTTATGAACTTAATACTCTAGATGCATGCTGGATAGCGGTCGATGTGTGGAGTAATGGTAGTAGATGCAGGCAGGAGTCGGTCTACTTGTGTCGGATGTGATGCCTGTATACATGATCATGCCTAGATAATCTCATAATTATTCGCTTTTCTATCAATTGCTCGACAATAATTTGTTCACCCACCGTAATACTTATGCTATCTCGAGAGAAGCCACTAGTGAAACCTATGGCCCCCGGGTCTATCTTTTATCATATAAGCTTTCAATCTACTTTTATTTGCATATTTACTTTTTGCATCTATATTTTAAAATACCAAAAATATATTTATCTTATCATACTATGTCTATCAGATCTCACTTTCGCAAGTGGCCATGAAGGGATTGACAACCCCTTTATTGCATTGGTTGTGAGTTCTTTGTTTGTTTGTGTAGGTGCGTGGGACTTTTGAGGAGCCTCATACTGGATTGATACCTTGGTTCTCAAAAACTTAGGGAAATACTTACGTTACTATTGTTGCATCACCCTTTCCTCTTCAAGGAAAACCAACGCAAGCTCAAGACGTAGCAGCTGCGCCAACTGTGAGTATCGTCATAACATTTAGTCAGTTTAAAAGATTAACACACATATCACTTTCGGGTATGTAGTAGTGCCGCATACCTTGGGTTTCGTTAAACCGCTTGTTGATGCAGTCGAGTTCCTCATCGAATAGCCAAAGCTTCTGATTGAGCTTGGCATCCTTTGCGGCCTGGGCAGTCGCCGCCAGCATAGAAGCCGGTCCAATAACATAGGACGATACATTGTCACTTTGTTTTTTATCCTCTATCTGGATTGTTCTAATCCGGATAGAGTCTCAGGGGCTACTGTCTATACACAGGTTCAACCTTATATATACCAAAAAAAGAAAGCTTGTAAAGAGAATTACATCACATACCTCAAAGCCCGTCAGTAGGCTGTTGAAGGCTTCATTCAGTCTGCTCTTCGCGGCCCGAACCTTTTCCATAACCGCACCCATCAGGGTGCGGTGTTCCTCCATGGTGGACGCATGTCACAGTGCTTCCTACAGAGTGTCAGCGGTCTCTGGATTGACATAGGCCGCCGATGGAGCCGCTGCTCCTCCCCCCCTCTTTCGAAGGGGGGTGTCGGTCCGAACCCGGAGCCGTATTGGTCTCTAGGACGATGTTCGGCGAGGGCCCGAACTATTGAGCCCCCCACCCTTGGTGGTCATGCGGGTCATTGTGCCTTTCTCTACAGTGTCGGAGGTGTTATCCTCGGGCGCCTTCTGGACGGCCTCGTCCGCTCCTCCTCGGCCAGGAGATGTCCTTTGGGATGACACCTCGGTGTCTTCCATGGCAGGGGGGAGAAGGCGTGCGATGGTCCATCACTCTCCACCTCTTCAGGTGCCAGAGAGTTCCCCTCTGAAGAAGAGGGAATTGGGATCTCGCGCGGAGGGCTGAAAGGCAAAGGAAAGCCTTGATTCATAAAACAAAGGCAGATTAAGCAATAACTGAACAAGTAAGTTTTTGATTCTTATGTTTTGGCCAGGGGCTTCTCCCTTTGGATCCTCTTCGGCCTGTGTTTGGACTCTGAGTCCAAACTATCCGAGAGGACTACCCTCCCCTTCTTCAGTGTCGCTCCCTCCAGGTTCTTAGAGGTTGTCCTCTTCCCCCTCCTCGTCTTGAGTGGGGAGTCGCTCTCCACTTCCTCCTCCTCCTCCTCTTCGTCATCATATTCCTCGTAAGAGGAGACAGCCTCGGTCTCTCCAGAAACTGCGTCCAAAGAGCCTTTGTGACGGGGCCTGTCCTTGGGCCCCTTTCCCTTCTTCTTGATTTTCTTCTCCGGCGAATGATAGGGCGCCGGGACCAGCATCTCCTCCAGCTGAGGAGTGACTGGGTCTTCGGGTAACAGAGCTGAACTCTTAATCCGCTCCAACTTCTTGGTCCATCCCTGCAAAAAGGTGGGCCGATGAGTTTCGCATTGATCGAATACATAAACCAGATATATCTTCGGAAATTAAACACTTACCGGAGTGGCCAGATTCTTGGCGTTGAGGCTGACGTCTTCCGTCTCCATGGGCCAGCTCTTCTGCGCCTTGAAGAGCAGCTTCCACATTCCCTCGTGTGTTGTGCCGAGGAAATGTTGCAGAGTCCATGGCTCCTCTGGATTGAACTCCCACATGGGGGAAGTCTGGCGCTGGCAAGGGAGGATGCGACGGAAGAGCATAATTTGCACTATGTTGGTTAGACCAACGTTTTTGCTCAGCACATTGGTGATACGCATTTGTAGTGTCTGCACCTCTGTCGGAGACCCCCAGTCATGGCCCTTCGCGATCCAGTAGACGAGCCACATGCGGGGCTCGGATCTGAATTCTGGGATCGCTGCCCACTTAGTGTGGTGCGACTCAATGATATAAAATCACTCTTGTTGCCAGATCTTGATGGTCTCCATCAAGACCCCCTTGGGCCACGTGGCGTGGGGCAGCTTGCTGATCATAGCTCTGTCGTAGTCCGCGTGCTGCCCGTCTACCACCTTCGGCTTCACATTGAAGACCTTCAGCCACATGCCGAAGTGTGGGTGGATGCGGAGAAGAGCCTCACACACGACGATAAACGCCGAGATGTGGAGGAAAGAGTTTGGGGCTAGATCATGGATATCTAGCCCGTAGTAGAACATAAGTCCATGGACAAATGGGTGGAGTCAAAAACCTAACCCTCTAAGGAAATGAGGAAGGAAGACGACCCGCTCGCCGGGCTTCGGAGTGGGAATGATCCAACCCTTGGGGGGAGCCTGTGCGCGATGGTGGCGGTGAGGTATCCCACACTCCGGAGATCTTTTATCTCCTTCTGGTGATGGAGGAGGCCTCCCACTTGCCATTGGAACCGGATCCGGCCATGGTCAGAGGAGGTGGTGGCGGTGGTGAGAAAGACAGAAACTTTTCGGGCCCTGAGAGCTTTGGAGATTGGAAGGCAGAGGAGACTGGAAGGCATGGGGAAGAAAAGAGAAATCTATTGCCCTCTTATAGGCGGTAAAAATGCCAACCGTCCCCCACTTGCGCCTTGACGCTTGCCTACTCCCAATGAAAGTGTGCGCCGTAAACGGTTGGATTGCCCAAATTTTCTTGATGAGCAATCCCGTATTAAGTGGGCATGATCTCTGATTTGATGGGACGGGCCAATGGGGCTTGGCCTCGAAACATGGAACGTGGGATGTAAAAATGGTTCAAAACATCGAAGGGTCAAGTCTGACGCTTCGCGAAAAAAGTTGTCAGGAAAAGACATTATTCTTATTTTATATATATATCCTGCCTTCGCGGCTAAGGGTTGTGTTAACTATGCAAAGACGGGTACAATTATTTTATAGAGGAAAACTGATGTATATTATTCAAGGAACCCGCTTCGCAATGTCGAAGATAATCCGCGCGCCGCACACGTCGTCATTGAAGACTGGTTCAGGGGCTACTATGGGAGTCTTGGACTAGGGGGTCCTCGGGCGTCCGGTCTATTGGATATGGGCCGGATTGATGGGCCGTCAAGATACAAGACAGAAGATCGCCTACTGTGTCCGGTAGGGACTCACGTATACATGGATCGCAAGTTTAGGTGCCCAGATATGTTATTTCCTTTCTGTTTAACCGACTTTGTACAACCCTAAGCCCCTCCGGTGTCTATATAAACCGGAGGGTTAGATCGGAGGCAGGATCACAACATTACTAAGCTGGGCAAACTAGGGTTAACCAATACGATCTCGTGGTATATCAACTGTTGTAACCCCTATACCCTTCGAATATAATCAAGCAGGAGTAGGGTTTTACCTCCATTAATAGGGCCCGAACCTAGGTAAACACTGTATCCTTTTGATCATAGTTACCACCGATCCTCAGACATATAGCTTGGCCCCCCTACCTAATATCTGCCGGTTTTGACACCGACGGAGGGGGCTCCTTCACTTGCTCCAAACAATCTGACCAATGGATGCACATTGCTACTTGTGAGCTACATTGAGAATTCCCTGAAGATGAGAAGATGATGCAGTACAGTAGAGATAAGTATTTCCCCCAGTTAAGAACCAAGACTATCAATCCAGTAGGAGAACCACGCAACACCTCGTTAGCATCACTACACACAAAATAACAAATACTTGCACCAAACGCGAACAAAAGGGGTTGCCAACCCTGGGCGGTTAATTACAAGGATCAAATTTTCTATAGATAGATAGATAAATAAAACACAAAATATAATAAAGTAAATAAAATTGTAGCAAGATATTGTTGGTTTTTTATATATGATGAAAATAGACCCGGTGGGCATAGTTTTCACTATAGGCTTCTCTATTGAAAATAGCATACAGTGGGTAAACAAATTACTGTTGGGCAATTGATAGAAAAGCGAATAATCATGACGATATCTAAGGTAATGATCATGTATATAGGTATCACGTCTGAGACAAGTAGACCGACTCCTGCCTGCATCTACTATTATTACTCCACACATCGACCACTATCTAGCATGCATATAGAGTATTAAGTTCATAAAGAATGAAGTAACGCCTTAAGCAAGATGACATGATGTAGACAAAGTAAACTCACACATGAATAAACCCCATCTTTTTTCATCCTTAATAGCAATGATACAATACGTGTCACATGTCTTTCTGTCACTGGGATTGAGCACCACAAGATCAAACCTATTACAAGGCACCTCTCCCATTACAAGAAAGATCAATCTACTTGGCCAAACCAAATCAATAGATCGGAGAGAAATACGAAGCTATAATAATCGTGCATAAAAGAGTTCAGAGAAGACTCAAATAATATTCATAGATAATCTGATCATAAACTCACAATTCATCGGATCCCAACAAACACACCACAAAAAGTGATTATATCAAATAGATCTCAAATAACATCAAGGAGAATGTTGAAGAACAAAGAGAGAGAAGAATGTTGTGAAACGTAGCATGCAATTTCAAAAAAATTCTTATGCACACGCACGATCTATCTAGGAGATGCATAGCAACGAGAGGGGGAGAATGTGTCCACGTACCCTCATAGACCAAAAGTGGAAGCGTTAACTTAACGCGGTTTATGTAGTCGAACGTCTTCTCGAGTCAACCGATCAAGTACCGAACGTACGGCACCTCCGAGTTTTGCACACGTTCAGCTCGATGACATCCCTCGAACTCTTGATCCAGAAGAGTGTCAATGGAGTCGATGAGTTCCGTCAGCACAACGGTGTGATTACGGTTGAGGGAGTCCCGGACTAGGGGGTGTCTGAACAGCCGAACTATCATGATCGGCCGGACTCCAAGACTATGAAGATACAAGATTGAAGACTTCGTCCCGTGTCCGGATGGGACTTTCCTTGGCGTGGAAGGCAAGCTTGGCGATACGGGTATGTAGATCTCCTACCATTGTAACCGACTTTGTGTAACCCTAGCCCTCTCCGATGTCTATATAAACCGGATGGCTTTAGTCCATAGGACGAACAACAATCATACCATAGGCTAGCTTCTTGGGTTTAGCCTCCTTGATCTCGTGGTAGATCCACTCTTGTAACACACATCATCAATATTAATCAAGCAGGACGTAGGGTTTTACCTCCATCAAGAGGGCCCGAACCTGGGTAAAACATCGTGTCCCTTGTCTCCTGTTACCATCCGCCTAGACGCACAGTTCGGGACCCCCTACCCGAGATCCGCCGGTTTTGACACCGACATTGGTGCTTTCATTGAGAGTTCCTCTGTGCCGCCACTGATAGGCTCGATGACTTCTCTGATCATCATCAACGACATAGTCCAGGGTGAGACCTTCCTCCCCAGACAAATCTTTGTATTCGGTGGCTTCGCACTGCGGGCCAATTCGCTTGGCCAACTGGAGCAGATCAAAAGCTACGCCCCTGGTCGTCAGGTCAGATTTGGAAGTTTGAACTTCACGGCTGACATCCGCGGGGACTTGATCCTCGATGGATTCGAGCCACAGCCGAGCATGCCGCACTGTCACGGTGAGCATGATTTAGCTCTACAGCCGGACAGTACCCTGGAGGCCGCACTCGAACCCGCTCCGATCTTCAATGCGAAGCCGGCTGCGCAGATCGAGGACGGATGGCTAGACACCGCCTCGGGGGCTGCAACCTCTACGGCGATAGAGCCGAACACTGACCATGTCCCTCATAAAGCTCGTGACTCCGAACCTCCCGCGCCCCCTCTGATCGAATCCGATCGGGCGCCGATCATGGAGTTCACCGCAGCGGACATCTTCCAACACTCACCTTTTGGCGACATCTTGAGTTCGCTAAAGTATCTCTCGTTATCAGGAGAGCCCTGGCCGGACTGCGGCCAGGACGGTTGGGATGCGGACGACGAAGAAATTCAAAGCCCACCCACCACCCACTTGGTAGCCACTATCGACGATCTAACCGACATGCTAGACTACGACTCCGAAGACATCGACGGTATGGACGACGATGCCGGAGACGACCAAGAACCAGCACCTACCGGGCACTGGACAGCCACCTCATCATATGACATATACATGGTGGATATCCCAAAGGATGGGAATGACGAAGGAGCAGTGGAGAATGACCCCTCCAAAAAACAGCCCAAGCGCCAACGTCAGCGGAGCCGCTCTAAATCCCGCCACAACAAGAATGGCGATTCCGGCACCGAAGATAATAATACCCCAGACAGTGCCGAAGACAACCCCCTCCAGCAAGATTCAGCGCAGGAGGACGGAGACGCCAGCCCTCATGAGAGAGCGGCAGAAGAAGAGGTAGAGGATTATATGCCTCCCTCCGGAGACGAGGCAAGCCTCGATGACGACGAATTCGTCGTGCCTGAGGATCCCGTTGAACAAGAGCGTTTTAAACGCAGGCTTATGGCCACGGCAAACAGCCTCAAGAAAAAGCAGCAACAACTTAGAGCTGATCAAGATCTGCTAGCCGACAGATGGACTGAAGTCCTCGCGGCCGAATAGCATGAGCTCGAACGCCCCTCCAAAAGCTACCCTAAACGCAAGTTGCTCCCCCGATTAGAGGAGGAGGCATATGAACCTGCATCACCAGCAGACAATACGGCTGACCGACCACCCCATGGTCGCGACAGAGAGGCCTCTAGGCCCTTCACTAGAACCGTACCCCGGCATCGCTCGAAAAGCACAAGGCCACAGGGGAACGCTCCGGACTTGCGAGATATATTGGAGGATAAGGCAAGACAATCAAGATCGATCTATGGATCGCGTACTACGTATCCACTGTCTTAACTCCATGCAAGTCCCGGTACCCACATTATCAAAAGATAGCATATGCGGTGTTCATGGCATCCCGGAAGCTGCGACACTACTTTCAAGAGTGTTCCATAACGGTGGCCTCCGAAGTACCTCTCAACGATATTATAAACAATTGCGACGCAACGGGCAGGATTGCAAAATGGGCCATTGAGCTCTTACCATTTGACATAACCTACAAACCACGGCGAGCTATAAAGTCGCAAGTCCTGGCTGATTCCGTCGCCGAATGGACCGAAGCCGAAGTCCCTAAAGAGTACGACGCGTACTCCAATTGGATCATGCATTTCGACGGATCCAAAATGTTGGCTGGCTTGGGGGCTGGCGTCGTCTTGACGTCCCCAACCGGAGACACAGTCCAATACGTACTTCAAATAATGTACATGGACTCCTACAATGCAGCCGAATACGAGGCCCTTCTACATGGCCTCCGGATGGCAATCTCCATGGGCATTCAACGCCTAGAGGTGCGCGGGGATTCAAACCTCGCAATATCCCAAGTAAATGGAGACTTTGACGCCAAAGATCCGAAAATGGCGGCCTACCGCAACGCCGTCCTAAAAATGTCATCTCGGTTCGAAGGACTCGAATTCCACCATGTAGCCCGGGATAATAACCAGGCAGCAGACGTGTTGGCACACATCGGCGCAAAATGCGACGCCGTCCCTCCGAACATCTTCCTGGAACGGCTCTTTAAGACATCTGTATTATGGGAAGAGGAGTCCGGAAATAACAATCCGGAACCAGCTGCATCACCTAACTTAGACAATTCTGACACAATCGGCGGCTCAGCCAATGAAATAACACCTTCAGCCCACGAAACAATGGCAGTAATTGCCCCGTGGACAGAACCATTCCTAGCCTACTTAATCAGGCAGGAACTCCCCGAAGACCAAAATGAGGCCCGTTGCATAGTTCGGCGATCTAAAGCCTACAAGGTCCATGAGGGAGAACTTTATAAGAAAAGCACAACCGGAGTCCTTCAAAGGTGTATCTCCGAAGAGGAAGGGCGAAATCTCCTGGCTGAAATTCACGCCGGACTCGGCAGGCACCACGCTGCAGCCCGGGCCCTTGTAGGCAAGGCCTTCCGTACAAGATTTTATTGGCCGACAGCCCGGGCAGATGCTCAGGACTTAGTCCAACAATGCGTCGGTTGCCAGCTCTTTGCTAATCAGAGCCACATGCCACCCACCGCCCTAAAAACTATACCCAGTACCTGGTCGTTCGTGGTCTGGGGGCTTGACATGGTTGGACCCCTTAAAGGGGGAACCCACAAGGACAAATACTTACTGGTCATGGTGGACAAATTCACCAAATGGATAGAGGCCAAGCCGGTTAAAACGGAAGAATCCAGACCTATGATAGACTTCATATCCGGGGTAGTACACCGTTTTGGCGTCCCCCACAGCATCATCACTGATAACGGCACGAATTTCACGGCCGACGAGGTTAAACTCTGGTGCAAAAACATGGGCATCAAGCTCGACTACGCTTTAGTCTATCACCCCCAAACTAACGGTCAAGTCGAGCGAGCAAATGGTCTAATCATGAGCGGCATCAAACCCAGACTAGTGCGGCCCCTCAAGGAATCTAACACGCACTGGGTAGAGGAGCTCGACTCCGTACTCTGGGGGCTGTGGACCACGCCAAACCGCACTACCGGATTCACACCATTTTTTATGGTGTACAGCGCAGAGGCAGTTCTGCCCTACGATATAATTCATGACTCACCTCGCGTGCACATGTACGAAGAAAGAGAAGCCGAGTTGGATCGGTAGGATAGTTTGGACGCCTTAGAGGAGGAGCGGGAGGTGGCAAAAGCTCGTTCCGCATTCTATCAGCAGCAGGCTCGAAGATATCAAAGCAGAGAAGTACGGGCCAAAACTTACAATGTTGGCGAACTTGTTCTACGCCTGTCGGACAAGAAGAAGGACAAACTTAAGCCCAAGTGGGAAGGTCCCTTCATCATCGACCATGTCCTGACCGGCGGAGCATACCGTCTACGTAATGCATCTGACAACCGACTCGAGCCAAACCCATGGAACGCAACCCGTCTCCGAAGATTCTACGCCTAACGCCGAACTCAGAGTTCGTCTCACTCCTCCGTCCCCCCTTTTAAATTTTCACTGTCTCTTGTCCCCCTCCTTCTTCCCACTTCTTTTTTCAATACCTTTGATAGGATGATTTGCGCATTGTTCGCACACACTTGATGTGCTCCTAGCACTCATTATACCTAGGGGCTTCTTTAACAGAAGCTTATTTATACGGGCTTCATGCCCAACACATGTGTCATACTTCTGCATGTACCTTTTATTCACCATTATATGCATCGATATGACTTAAGTTTTGGCCAAGATGGGTTGCCTGGCTCCTGTGCTTACCCCTACGTTCCCGATTGTTCGGCTAGGAGGTAAAGGGAGCACCTCTGCGATTGTTACTGCCAGGTCAGCCGGATGTGTACCTCAGACTGAGTGAAGCCGAAAGCTAGCGTTCTTAAGAGAATATTCGGTCGGTGACCTGAAAGATGATTTATTACTTACTTATTTATCTACCCCTAGATGCTTTTTCTGCTATTTTCGCAGTCTGGACATGCACCTTAGGGCATGCCTCCCAGGGAAAGGAACCCCTAACGGAACTATTCTCCCTGGAAGATGTTTCTTACTAACCATGTAATATAACATAACTAGTTGGGCACTTGTCTGATAAAGCACTAATGACCCCTACGCCTGGTCTCCATGCATGCCCCGATTTTTTCATAACCGAGAAGGTATTCGGACACACTCCGGACTCTAGGGTCCCGAGGTCGAAGCGAAAAGGTCGGCAAAGACAAACGATGTACAATCCGGCTAGAAGGCATTTTACATGTCATTTTAAAATTACATCATCAAACTGACTGATTGTACTCCTCTTCAATCCCATCTAATAGGCTGTCTAATTTACAGTCCTGTTGGGAATATTTTACGGCCAGCTCTACTTGGCCGTACATCAAGCTCACAGGGATCTCCTTCCCATCAGGCCCCACAGGTCCAACCTCGGCCATGTGGTTTGGGTCAGCCTTCGGGTACCGCGGCTTCACCATAGCCCAGGCCTCCCTGGCGCCTTGACGGCAGGCCGATATCTTCCACAGACGGAGACGTCGCCGTACTCCCTGAAGCTTCTCAGCAAGCCCTCCAAGGCCCTCAGGTAGGGAGACGGAAGGCCATAAGGCCTGAACGACGCCACTCATCGCCTGCCGAACACGTTCGAATAGTTGCACCAGCTCGGGAAGTTGGTCACCCGTTGAACCGGGCATTTCCTTCGCAGGGCGACCTATGAGCACACCTAAAGACACATTTCTGTCAATCGACTTCCTTGCCGAATTCTTCTTTTCAAAGGAATTTGCTCAAGCACTTACTATAAATGCCGCGACGAAGCCGCTGATTCTCCTTCACGGAGCTAGACAGCTGGGCCCGAACATCTTTCAGCTCTTCTCCTAGCTGGGTGTGGGCATCTTTGAGCTTGTTCCTCTCCTGTTGCACCTTCATAAGCACCCTCTCGCCGGCCTTCAGTTGACGCAGTAGCTGTTGCTTGTCCGGATCTAGTCCGGCGCCCTCTGCAATATTATTGTCAGATTTACGCACACGCCGCACTTTTTCAACTACTTATCTTTTCGAAGCACGTATTACCAGCGGGGGTCTCTGTGGCTCTCCCCGTGGCGGCCAGTGCGGCCTCAAGTTGGGCCTTGCACTCTTGAAGCTCCTGGGACAGGTGGGTATTCTTCTCCATAAGATCCTGCATAATAAATGATCCTTAAATCAGTTATTTTAACTATTTTAAGTCTCGGGGGCTACTGGCATATATAACTATTAAAATTACATACCCGTATGTCCTTCACATACTGCTCCATGGCTCTGGTTAAACCATCTTGAGCGGCACGGAGGTGCGCGTCTCCGCATCAAAGGCATTCAACGCCTCCGGGGAGAAACCCGCATCATGAAGAACTGTCCGGCGACGCGTGTGATTCATGGCGCTCTCCACCTCAGACGGGATGGCGGACAGCTTGTCGGCATCCTCCGTTGGAGGAACATCCGGCTCGTGCCTTGTATTCGCCTCCCCTTCCGAACCACGCGTTGGAGCATGGCTGGCGGAGGCTTGATTGGCAACCTCTCCGGACACTGTCCGGCGAGCGCTCTTTCTCCTGGAAAGGTTATGAGCATTAATATACCTCCTAGGGATCCTTCCCTTAAAAACAGCAGTGCGCCGTACCGTTGCGGCAACGTTTCGGTTCGCGTCGCACTCCTCTTCTGCCTGCTGGGCCGAACTGACCCTTGCTGGTCAGCCGCCGCGGATTCGGCTTCCCGCCTTAAAGGCACCTCCTGCGATGCACCATCAGTACAGGATGGTCAGAATTGAGCATGGATCAAATGATGGTGCCAAGACCTCGGTCGTAGTCACCTGGGAAGCCGGAAACAAACCGGGGTAGTCAGCCGTAATGGCGACTAGAGCGTTGTCCATGCTAAGTTGGTGGAACACCCCGTCAATCAGGTCCACCTTTATGTCTGAATCCTCTTCGGAGGCCGGATCAAGGGATCGTTCCGGATCCCCGGGCTGTGGAGTTAGGATTTGTATGCCCCCCATGTCCCGGCGTAGCTCCTGCGTCGAAATCATAAAGTAAAATACTTGACTTTGGAAGTATGGATCGGGTAGATAAAGGTCCACTTACCCAGCTCCGGGGGTTATTCATGGAGAATCCATTTAATGGACTCGTGCGGAGGAAGTCCTCCTCCTCCCCCTTGTACAAGCCGGACAGGATCTTTACCAGATCGGCTGCCGAGCCCGGCCCTCTGCGGCCATGACGGGTGGCGTCATCTTCCCCGTTGAAATCCCACATAGGGTGGCCCCTATATTGGAGCGACTGCACCCCTCGCATAATACACGTGGCCATGATTCCAATCATGGTCAATCCGGAGTGGGCCAGTAACCTAATCCGGCCCATCAAATAATGGACGCTCCCATCATCCTCCCGTTGGGGGCTCCACGGGCGCCAGCTCAGGCGTTTCTTCAAGGGAGCATTGCTGAACTCCGGGAGGCCGATCCGAACTGGATCCGGCAGAGGGGCGTCCTCCATGTAGAACCATTCCGAAGGCCAGTCTTCGGACGCCTTCTTCGGGGTGCCGGATAGATATCCGGTCCCGGCGATGCGCCATATTTCGGCTCTGCCCACTTGATATATCGACCCCTCGTGAGAACGGGGTATGAGGCAAAACAATCTCTTCCATAGCGCAAAATGGGGCTCGATGCCCAAGAACAGCTTGCAAAGAGCTACAAAGCCCGCAATGTGCAAAATGGAGGCGGGTGTGAGGTGGTGAAGCTGGAGTCCGTAGAACTCCAGGAGCCCCCGGAGAAACGGGTGTATGGGACACGTGGAAGAGGGCCATTATTGGGCGTAGAGGCCAAGGAGCGCAACATTTATAAGGAAGCCAGACACTATTCGACAGGAGCATGAAGTTTGAAGTAGAACCCGCCTTGCAAACACCAAAGACAATTTATGCGCCGGACTCGTCATCATTGAAGCCTGGTTCGGGGGCTACTGAGGGAGTCCTGGACTAGGGGGTGTCCGGACAGCCGAACTATCATGATCGGCCGGACTCCAAGACTATGAAGATACAAGATTGAAGACTTCGTCCCGTGTCCGGATGGGACTTTCCTTGGCGTGGAAGGCAAGCTTGGCGATACGGATATGTAGATCTCCTACCATTGTAACCGACTTTGTGTAACCCTAGCCCTCTCCGGTGTCTATATAAACCAGATGGCTTTAGTCCATAGGACGAACAACAATCATACCATAGGCTAGCTTCTAGGGTTTAGCCTCCTTGATCTCGTGGTAGATCCACTCTTGTAACACACATCATCAATATTAATCAAGCAGGACGTAGGGTTTTACCTCCATCAAGAGGGCCCGAACCTGGGTTAAACATCGTGTCCCTTGTCTCCTGTTACCATCCGCCTAGACGCACAGTTCAGGACCCCCTACCCGAGATCCGCCAGTTTTGACACCGACAACGGTGTTGGTGATGTGATCCGCGCAGGGCTTCGCCTAAGCACTACAATGATACTATCAGAGGAGTAAACTATGGAGGGGGGGGGACCGCACACGGCTAAGGGAATAACTGATGTGCCTTCGGGGTGCCCCCCGCCCCCGTATATAAAGGAGGAGGGGAGGAGGCGGCCGGCCTAGAGGGGCGCGCCATGGGGGTGGGGGGCGAGTCCTACTAGGACTCGACTCCTAGTAGGATTCGCCCTCCCTTTTTTTCCTTCTTTTCGGAGGTGAAAAGGGGAAGGGAGAGGGAACCGGAGAAGGAAAGGGGGGCGCGCCCCCTCCCCTAGTCCAATTCGGACTCCCTATGGGAGGGGGGTGCTGCCACCCCTTGTGGGCTGCCTCCCCTATCTCCTATGGCCCATATTGGCCCATTACTTCCCCGGGGGGTTCCGGTAACCTCCCGGTACTTCGAAAAATATCTGAAACTTGCCGAAATCATTCTGGTGTCCGAATGTAACCTTCCAATGTATCAATCTTCACCTCTCAACCATTTCGAGACTCCTCGTCATGTCTGTGATCTTATCTAGGACTTCGAACAATCTTCGGTCACCAAAACACATAACTCATATAATACCAATCGTCATCGAATGTTAAGCGTGCGGACCCTACAGGTTCGAGAACTATGTAGACATGATCGAGACACCTCTCCGATAAATAACCAATAGCGGAACCTGGATGCTCATATTGGTTCCCACATATTCTATGAAGATCTTTATCGGTTGAACCGCAATGTCAATATAGTTATTCCCTTTGTTATCGATATGTTACTTGCTCGAGATTCGATCGTCGGTATCTTCATACCTAGTTCAATCTTGTTACCGGCAAGTCTCTTTACTCATTCTGTAATGCATCATCCCGCAACTAACTGATTAGTCACATTGCTTGCAAGGCTTCATGTGATGTGCATTACCGAGAGGGCCCAGAGATACCTCTCTGATACTCGGAGTGACAAATCCTAATCTCGATCTATGCCAACCCAACAAACACCTTCGGTGATACCTGTAGAGCATATTTATAATAACCCAGTTATGTTGTGATGTTTGATAGCACACAAGGTATTCCTCTGGTGTCCGGGAGTTGCATAATCTCATAGTTGGAGGTATATATATTTGACATGAAGAAAGCAATTGCATAATCTCATAATCCCTTCTTGAAACTAGTGGTCTTGTTAACCATCAACACTTGATGCTCCTTCTTGATTTCTACCTCTGCGGCCTTTAGCATCGCGAAGAGCTCGGGAATAGTCTTTTCCATCCCTTGCATATTGTAGTTCATCATGAAGCCTTTGTAGCTTGGTGGAAGTGATTGAAGAACTCTGTCAATGACACAATCATCTGGAAAATTAACTCCCAGCTGAGTCAAGTGATTATGGTACCCAGACATTCTGAGTATATGCTCACTAACAGAACTGTTCTCCTCCATCTTGCAGCTATAGAACTTGTTGAAGACTTCATATCTCTCAACTCAGGCATTTGCTTGAAATATCAACTTCTTCTCCTGGAACATCTCATGTGGTCCATGACGTTCAAAACGTCTTTGAAGTCCCGATTATAAGCCGTAAAGCATGGCACACTGAACTAATGAGTAGTCATCAGATTGAGCTTGCTAGGTGTTCACAACGTCAGCTTCTACTCCTGCAGCAGGCCTTGCACCGAGTGGTGCATCAAGGACATAATTCTTCTATGCAGCAATGAGGATAATCCTAAAGTTACGGACCCAGTCCGTGTTGTTGTTTCCATCATCTTTCAACTTAGCTTTCTCTAGGAATGCATTAAAATTCAAAGGAACGGTAGCACGGGCCATTGATCTACAACATAGATATGCAAAAAACTATCAGGACTAAGTTCATGATAAATTAAGTTCAATTAATCACATTACTTCAGAACTCCCACTTAGATAGACATCCCTCTTGTCATCTAAATGTTACGTGATCCAAATCAACTGAACCATGTCCAATCATCACGTGAGATGGAGTAGTCTTCAATGGTGAACATCACTATGTTGATCATATCTACTATATGATTCACGTTCGACCTTTCGGTCTCCAGTGTTCCGAGGCTATATCTGTATATGCTAGGCTCGTCAAGTTTAACCCGAGTATTCTGCGTGTGCAAATCTGGCTTGCACCCATTGTATTTGAACGTAGAGCCTATCACACCCGATCATCACGTGGTGTCTCAGCATGAAGAACTTTCGCAATGGTGCATACTCGGGGAGAACACTTATACCTTGAAATTTAGTAAGGGATCATCTTATAATGCTACCGCCGTACTAAGCAAAATAAGATGCATAAAAGATAAACATCACATGCAATCAAAATATGTGGCATGATATGGCCATCATCATCCTGTGCTCATGATCTCCATCATCGAAGCAACGTCATGATCTCCATCGTCACCGGCTTGACACCTTGATCTCCATCATAGCGTCGTGGTCGTCTCGCCAACCATTGCTTCTATGACTATCGCTACCGCTTAGTGATAAAGTAAAGAAATTACATACCGCTTGTATTTCATACAATAAAGCGACAACCATATGGCTCCTTCCAGTTGCCGATAACTTCTACAAAACATGATCATCTCATACAACAATATTTATATCACATCATGTCTTGACCATATCACATCACAACATGCCCTGCAAAAACAAGTTAGACGTCCTCTACTTTGTTTGTTGCAAGTTTTACGTGGCCGCTACGGGCTTCTAGCATGAACCGTACATACCTACGACACAAAAACCACAAGGTGATTTATCAAGTTTGTTGTTTTAACCTTCACAAGGACCTGCCACAGTCAAATTCGATTCAACTAAAGTTGGAGAAACATACACCCGCCAGCCACCTTTATGCAAAACTACTTGCATGTCTGTCGGTGGAACCGGTCTCATAAACGCGGTCATGTAAGGTTGGTCCGGGCCGCTTCATCCATCAATACCGCCGAATAAAAATAAGACATTGGTGGTAAGAAGTATGATGATCACCGCCCACAATTCTTTGTGTTCAACTCATGCATATCATCTACGCATAGACCTGGCTCTGATGCCACTGTTGTGAAACATACCATGCAATTTCAAAATAATTCCGATGCTCACGCAAGATCTATCTAGGAGATGCATATCAATGAGAGGGGGAGAGTGTGTCCACGTACCCCCTTAGACCAAAAGTGGAAGCGTTAACTTAATGCAGTTGATATAGTCGAACGTCTTCTCGAGTCAACCAATCAAGTACCGAATGTACGGCACCTCCGAGTTCTACACACGTTCAGCTCGATGACGTCCCTCGAACTCTTGATCCAACAGAGTCCGTCAGCACGATGGCGTGATGACGGTGTTGGTGATGTGATTCGCGCAGGGCTTCGCCTAAGCACTACGATGATACTATCGGAGGAGTAACCTATGGAGGGGGGCACCGCACACGGGTAAGAGAATAACTGTTATGCCTTTGGGGTGCCCCCACCCCCGTATATGAAGGAGGAGGGGAGGAGGCGGCCGGCCTAGAGGGGCGCGCCATGGGGGGAGTCCTACTAGGACTCCACTCCTTGTAGGATTCGCCCCCCCCCCCCCCTTTCCTTCTTTCCGGATGGGAAAGGGGAAGGGAGAGGGAACCGGAGAAGGAAAGGGGGGCACGCCCCTCCCCTAGTCCAATTCGGAATCCTTATGGGAGGGGGGCGCGTCCAACCCTTGTAGGCTGCCTCCCATCTCCCCTATGGCACATTACTTCCCCGGGGGGTTCCGGTAACCTCCCGGTACTCCAAAAAATATCCAAAACTTCCCAAAACCATTCTGGTATCCGAATGTAACCTTTCAATATATCAATCTTCACCCCTCGACCATTTCGAGACTCCTCGTCATGTCCGTGATCTTATCCGGGACTCCGAACAACCTTCGTTCACCAAAACACATAACTCATATAATACCAATCGTTATCGACCGTTAAGCGTGCAGACCCTATGGGTTTGAGAACTATGTAGACATGACTGAGATACCTTTCCGGTCAATAACCAATAGCGGAACTTGGATGCTCATATTGGTTCCCACATATTCTACGAAGATCTTTATCGGCCGAACCGCAATGTCAATATAGTTATTCCCTTAGTCGGTATCTTCATACCTAGTTCAATCTCGTTACCGGCAAGTCTCTTTACTCGTTCCGTAGTGCATCATCCCGCAACTAACTCATTAGTCACATTGCTTGCAAGGCTTCATGTGATGTGCATTACCGAGAGGGCCCAGAGATTCCTCTTCGATACTCGGAGTGACAAATCCTAATCTTGATCTATGCCAACCGAACAAACACCTTCGGAGATACCTATAGATAATCTTTATAATCACCAAGTTACGTTGTGACGTTTGATAGATAGCACACAAGGTATTCCTCCGGTATCCGGGAGTTGCATAATCTCATAGTCGGAGGAATATATATATATATACATATATATATATAGGGCAAAGCTATTCTGTTACTAGTAACAGAATAATATTCTGTTACCCCTGGCCCTATATAGGAGCCGAATGGATAAAAAAGCACACATCCAGCCCAGCCTAATCCGCACCTCCCTCCGATGAACCCTACTATCACGCCCAATATGCGACCCTATCCAAAAGGAACTCGAAGGTCCCACCAAGGATAGACCCGCATATTGGAACGCTTTTGCAAGGTGGATATCATTACATCAACATCACATAATAGATGGGGATACATACAATACATACAAAGTCACATGAATACAACAATACAACATACAAGAACAACATCCGACTACGGATGAAACACAAACAGAAACTCAAACGACATCCACCCTGCTAGCCCAGGCTGCCGACCCGGAACCTATCCCCTGATCAAAGAAGAAGCAGAAGAAGAACTCAACGCAAAGCAAGCATCGCTCTCCGCGTCATGATCATCGCATAACCTGTACCTGCAACTGTTGTTGTAGTAATCTGTGAGCCACGAGGACTCAGCAATCCCATTACCATGGGTATCAAGACTAGCCAAGCTTAATGGGAAAGGAAGGGGTAAAGTGGTGAGGTTGCAGCAGGGACTAAGCATATGTGGTGGCTAACATACGCAAATAAGAGCGAGAAGAGAGCAAATGGAACGGTCGTCAACTAGTAATGATCAAGAGGTGATCCTGAACACCTACTTACGTCAAACATAACCTAGAAACCGTGTTCACTTCCCGGACTCCGCCGAGAAGAGACCATCACGGCTACACACGCGGTTGATGCGTTTTAATTCGGATCTGGTGTCAAGTTATCTACAACCGGACATTAACAAATTCCCATCTGCCTATTACCACAGGCACGGCTTTCGAAAGATTATACCCTGTAGGGGTGTCCCAACTTAGCCCATGACAAGCTCTCGCGATCAACGAAGGAATAGACCTTCTCCCAGGAAGACCCGATCAGACTCGGAATCCCGGTTTACAAGACATTTTGACAATGGTAAAACAAGACCAGCAAGACCGCCCGATGCGCCGACAATCCCGATAGGAGCTGCACATATCTCGTTCTCAGGGCAACACCGGATGAACACTACGTACAACTAAAACCAACCCTCAAGTTGCCCCGAGGTGGCGCTGCAAGTGGCTCTGGTTCGGACCAACACTTAGACAAGCACTGGCCCGGGGGGGAGGGCTGAATAAAGATGACCCTCGGGTTAATTACTCCCAAGGGAAATATAGGTGGTGGTGAGGCAAATGGTAAAACCAAGGTTGGGCCTTGCTGGAGGAGTTTTATTCAAAGCGAACTGTCAAGGGGGTCCCATAAATCACCCGACCGCGTAAGGAACGCAAAATCCAGGAACATAACACCGGTATGACGGTAACTAGGGCGGCAACAGTGGAACAAAACACCAGGCAAAATGCCAAGCCTTCCACCCTTTACCAAGTATATAGATGCATTAATTAAATAAGAGATATTGTGATATCCCAACATAAACCCTGTCCACCATGGAGAAATCTTCAACTTCACCTGCAACTAGCAACGCTATAAGAGGGGCTGAGCAAAAGCGGTAACATAGACAAGCAATGGTTTGCTAGGAATGGTGTCAAAGGTTAGAGGTTCATGGCAATTTGGGAGGCTTGAAGAGAAAATGATAGGTAACGCAGCATAGCGATAGAACGAAGCAACTAGCATAGCAATGATAGTAGTGAGATCCAGGGTAGCGGTCATCTTGCCTGAAATCCTGCAAGGAAGAAGAACGAGTCCATGAAGAAGATGAACGGGTGAAGCCGAACCAAGCCTAGACGAACGAGTCCTCACGATCGCAACGAAACAGGAACTAACAAGAAGAAGCACACAACATAGTGAACACACCACACATAGGCAAGACATGATGCACAAACAAGAATGATGCATGACGAAGCTACATGAAGCTACTCATGGCAAGAGATGATGCAAACAAGAGCAACACATCAAGGCAAGTTTAAATGAGGCCGGGAACAACATATAACAATTCCGGTAAGTCCTCATATGCAAATTTCGAAATTGGTCCAGATCTGAATAAACCTTATGTTCAAGTTGTTAAACGGCAAGTTAAGATGCACCAAGATGATCTACACGAGATTCTAGTCAAGTTACATATAAAGTTCATTAGATTCGGAGTTACGGCCTAGAAGATATGAGCAAAACAAGTTAAACATGGCATTGATGCAAAATGCACCCAAACATCAAGCAAACACACCAAAACAAGTATGCAACATGATAATATGAATCTACATGCAATTCTAAGCAAGTTTCATATAGAGCACACTCAAAACAGAGCAACGGTTCAACACACACACTCTATACAAGTCATAACAACAATCTGTCCGTAACAGCAAGTAAGCATATTGCAAGCATCAAAACAACATGCTACAGGACCTCAACAAGAAAACAAAAGGCATCGGCATGATTTACAGGTAAAGCATAACAAAACATGAACACTGAGCTAACTCCAGAAATCACTAGATCATGCTCAAAATGACATGGGAAGATTGCAAATATTAACAGTTACAGACTCTAGCAGAAATAACATCAGGTTGCAATGTTTATAGCTATCAAACAACATCTTACAGGAACTTATCATGGCAAACAAAGGCATGGCATGAATCTACTAATTTCATAGAACAAAAGTCCCTTACTGACCAAGAGCCAAAAAGGATCAGAAGATATGATGGCACCCATGTAAACATGGCAAGTTATATTACAGATTCATACATGGCAGAAACAGAATTATGAAGGCATGTAGATGAGCTTGAACCACTCACTACAGAGCAATACATGGCATGGAAAGGCAACCAACAGTAAGAATACATGTTTGAGCAGCTAAGCATGGCAAGAGCAAGTTCATAGGGTGCATGGATCACTAACAATAAGCATGGACGCAACTGAACTTAATGTTAACAGGCTGACAGCAACATTATTTAGTAACTTCGGAGCATGAAATCAATAAGCTACAGCAGGCTATAAATGCAACCAGGGGCATGGGTGGATAGAGGATGACATGTAGATCAAAACATGTTTGCAGAACATCTCCAGATTATGCACAGAATGATTAGTAGCAACATGTTTATATAGCATCACGAAATAACAGATTCAGCCTAGCAAAACAGCAACATCATGTACCCTATTTAACAAGCTCGATTCACTCACCACAAGTCATTGGATGACAAGATAAGCATAGCATTAGCAAGAAGACATGTTTGTGAAACAAACCAAGGCAAGAACAAGTCCATAGCATGCAAGGATCAACTATAGCAACCTTGGCTAAATTGAATAACAAGTAAACAATCTGCCAGGAAATATTTTGAAGCAAAAGTAGAGCACTCAAATGACATGCTAGGCTACTCCCTAATTGCAACCAAGGGCATGAATGGATAGACAATAACCATATGTTCAAAACACATTTACTGAAGTATCTCAAAATAAGCATGGATCTCTCTGTAGCATCAAGTTTACATGGCATAAAAATATCAGCAGAACAGGGACTGAAATCAGCAACAGCAAGTACCCTACTTAGCAAGCTTGATGCACTCAGCACACAAATCACAAAAAATACGTGGATGGCACCTCTGGAAAGATGGCATGGCATAGATCAAAACACATGCATACATCAACCTCATAGGATGCACACATCAAACAAGGCAAAAATGACAAATGAGCAAGTTATAACAGTTTCAGCAGATTAACATCACATAGCACTCTTCCAACAGCATTTCGGGCACCAAGATGAGCTCAAATGAAAAAGATGCAATGGAATGAAATTATGTACTCGTCGAGACGAACAATTTGACATATTACACGCACAAAATGGAGCTACGGATGCAGAGATACGGCATGACAAACATGGCATGATTATGTTGAAAACACTCGGGACTTAGCAGTTTCTTACCTCCATGAAAGTCAACGCGGGACGGAGGGATCCGGGATGCGGGGATGCCGCGTTTGGTTGGATGCATTGGTGGATCTCATCCAGATCCTGCCGGAGATGAACTCCGGCGAGCGGGGCGGCGGCTCCGGCAAGCTGGGGGCACCGGGGAACGACGAGCTCGGTCCGATGGGGGGCACGGGCAGCGGCCCCGGGCGCGGGCTCCCCGGATCTGGCCAGACTCCGGCGTGGGGAGGCGAAACCGTGATGAGGCGGCGACAAGGGCGAGGCGGAGCCGGGCGGCGC
Source organism: Triticum dicoccoides (assembly GCF_002162155.2). NCBI lineage: Eukaryota > Viridiplantae > Streptophyta > Magnoliopsida > Poales > Poaceae > Triticum > Triticum dicoccoides. The sequence goes on from NC_041391.1 coordinate 136,725,849, forward strand.
GGCCGGGACGCGACGGCGGGAGAAGGCGGCGCGGAGGACGGGCGCGGAGGCGGAGGCTGAGGCCGGTGGCGGGGACCTGCGGCCGCAGGGCGGCGGGCGGC
>NC_041391.1:136726521-136733296 GCF_002162155.2 Triticum dicoccoides
ATGGAGGGGAGGACCTATTTATAGATAGAGGGAGCTAGGAGAGTCCAAATGAGGTGCGGTTTTCGGCCACGCGATCGTGATCAAACGACCGAGAGCATGGAGGGGAGTTAGATGGGTTTTGGGCCACTTTGGAAAGGGTGTTGGGCTGCAACTCAAATAGGGCTTCTACGGTTACCCAGTTAACCGTTGGAGTATCAAACAACCTCCAAATGGCACGAAACTTGACAGGCGGTCTACCGGTGCTATACCAAGGCCGCTTGGCAAACCTCGGGCCATTCCGAGAAAGTTTAACACCCACTCACCACGAGAGACGAAAGGGGAACGCCGGAGGGCATAGGAGCGCCGGATTGCAAAACGGACAACGGGGAAAATGCTCGGATGCATGAGACGAACACATATGCAAAATGAGATGCACATGATGACATGAAAAAAAATGTAACACGCAAGCAAATGACAAGGCAACGACGACGAATAACTGTCGGACACCTGGTGCATCGGATCCGGGGCGTTACAACACTCCTCCACTAACAAGAGATCTCGTCCCGAGATCTTAGAACCGAGACGGAAGAGAAAAGGGGTGAGGTGAAACAAGAACTCAAGAGAAGAAGCAAAGAATCGAGAGCACTCGAGAAGAAGAGAGGAACGACGAGAATGACGAGAATCGAAAACTCACGGAATCACGAGAGACTCTGAAAGCACCCGTTCTAACCGGAGTGGTTAGAAAGAGAAAAGAAACGAATAAGACTGAAAGGATTTAGACAGCACTCCGGCTAAAGATGGAAGGAAAAGAACACGAACTAGAGAGCATCGAACTGACACTTGATGAAATCTTGAAGAATGAATTGAATCATGAAGAACCACCATGAAGAACTCCGGTAAAATAAAGGATGATGAGATAGAATTCAAGGATCGAAAGAATAAGATGAGCCCTGCGATGATTTAGATGGAGGTTCCGACGAGATGGCCAAGTAAATTTGAACTCCGGAAAAGAAAAATGAAAACACCTGGAACTAGAATTTATTCGTCAAGAACAAACTCCGAAGAAAAAGATTAATCACTTGGATGAAATAAGAATAAGATTTATTGTATTCTTATATCCTTCATCAAATTAAATTGATGACAAGCAATGGATTTTTGCATATTACTTATTCTTCTTGAAAAAGAATTGAGAAGTGACATATCGCAAACTTGAGAAGGTCTTCATGAACCGCCGGTAGGATTCGAAAGAACAAATGGATTAATATGATAAACAAGGAAAAGGATCTTGAATGAACCACCGTAAGAATTCGGAAATGACTGATGAAAGAGACTTAATCACCGGGAAGAATTAGAAGAACCAATATGCTCGAGGGGATTCAGATACAAGAGAACGGGAAGAAGTCGAGCTGATTAAAGAACACTTGAACGAAGCACCGGGATAAATAGAGAACGATAACTGGAATAATGGCCTCCGGTGAAAGAAACGGAAAAACAACTTCTGACATACTCCGGATGGATGAAAAGAACTTCTAACAACCGGAATAATTCGCGAGGGTAACATGAAGCTAGAACCACGAAACTTCGGGAGAACGGGCAAGATTGAGAGGAAAAAAACTCTTCTGCAATCTTCATATGACAACGAGAAACACCACCGAAATTCCTGAGATACTCCGGAAGAATGAAAAACAAAGAGGTTGAGCCAACAATGAAATGATTTGAAATCGATCTTGAAAAGGCATCTGACTGATGAAATTCATTCTTACGTCAGACTTGAAAAGAATTGAGAATAACTCCGGGGGAATTAGAAGAGTCAGGTAAGATCCTGGGAAAAGACCTGTGGGTTAGGGCCCACTGAAGAGAAAACACCATTGAAAAGGATGATGAAGCACCGGAACAATTGAAATATTTGAATGAGGTGACAACCTCGAATTAATTCAAACATAGACAAATCTCCTGAGATATCTTGAACACTCCGGAAGGATAAACTGGCGAGAGGCGAACGGGCAGGGAAAACACTTGATCCAAGGAAAAGAATGTGATCACCCGCAAAACTTGAATTGAGTGCCCCGGAAAAGAAAGGGACGAGGAATGACGAATGAGACAAGAATCCACCGGTTGAAATGATTGAGGGAAGACTGAAGAGACTTCGCACGAATGAAATTGATGGTCGAATGAGACTCAAACTCCGAGAAGAAAAGGGTGGGAGGGCGGGAAAGCAAGGGCAACTGGAAGGGAGAACCAACGAATATCTTGAAGAAAAAAACACCGATTGAAATCATTGAGGAAAGAAAGCAAAGGATTCGCACGAGTAGGATGGATACTCGATTACAGACTCCGGTTCCGAGAGGAAGAAGGGTGGGTGGGTGGGAAAAGAAAACAACTGAGGATTGAACTCAAAGATGAAGAGGCTCGAGTCAACTTGACGAGAATTACATCGGATAAAAAGAGCTGAGGAACAACGATCGGAAAACCAACTTCGTGATCCTAAAGAAAAATTTGAAAGGGAAGAGGAGTAATTCAAAACACCTACGTCAAAATTCCTCACCAGAGCGACGAAGGGGCTGAGAAGTAAAAAGAATTCCTACTCTCTGATATAACTAGACTCCGAAAAACAGTTTTCTTCTAGACTCAACAACGGCCAATCTACACGATCAATCAAGGGGGGCTCCTAAGGTCGATCGAGGCTCTGATACCAACTTGTCACGCCCAATATGCGACCCTATCCAAAAGGAACTCGAAGGTCCCACCAAGGATAGACCCTCATATTGGAACGCTTTTGCAAGGTGGATATCATTACATCAACATTACATAATAGATGGGGATACATACAATACATACAAAGTCACATGAATACAAGAATACAACATACAAGAACAACATCCGACTACAGATGAAACACAAACAGAAACTCAAACGACATCCATCCTGCTAGCCCAGGCTGCCGACCTGGAACCTATCCCCTGATCAAAGAAGAAGCAAAAGAAGAACTCAACGCAAAGCAAGCATCGGTCTCTGCGTCATGATCATCGCATAACCTGTACCTGCAACTATTGTTGTAGTAATCTGTGAGCCACGAGGACTCAGCAATCCCATTACCATGGGTATCAAGACTAGCAAAGCTTAATGGGAAAGAAAGGGGTAAAGTGGTGAGGTTGCAGCAGCGACTAAGCATATGTGGTGGCTAACATACGCAAATAAGAGCGAGAAGAGAGCAAATGGAACGGTCGTCAACTAGTAATGATCAAGAGGTGATCCTGAATACCTACTTACGTCAAACATAACCCAGAAACCGTGTTCACTTCCCGGACTCCGCCGAGAAGAGACCATCACGGCTACACACGCGGTTGATGCGTTTTAATTCGGATCTGGTGTCAAGTTATCTACAACCGGACATTAACAAATTCCCATCTGCCTATAACCGCAGGCACGGCTTTCGAAAGATTATACCCTGCAGGGGTGTCCCAACTTAGCCCATGACAAGCTCTCGCGATCAACAAAGGAATAGACCTTCTCCCAGGAAGACCCGATCAGACTCGGAATCCCGGTTTACAAGACATTTCGACAATGGTAAAACAAGACCAGCAAGACCGCCCGATGCGCTGACAATCCCGATAGGAGCTGCACATATCTCGTTCTCAGGGCAACACCGGATGAACACTACGTACAACTAAAACCAACCCACAAGTTGCCCCGAGGTGGCGCTGCAAGTGGCTCTGGTTCGGACCAACACTTAGACAAGCACTGGCCCGGGGGGGCTAAATAAAGATGACCCTCGGGTTAATTACTCCCAAGGGAAATATAGGTGGTGGTGAGGCAAATGGTAAAACCAAGGTTGGGCCTTGCTGGAGGAGTTTTATTCAAAGTGAACTATCAAGGGGGTCCCATAAATCACCCGACCGTGTAAGGAATGCAAAATCCAGGAACATAACACCGGTATGACGGAAACTAGGGCGGCAAGAGTGGAACAAAACACCAGGCAAAAGGCCGAGCCTTCCACCCTTTACCAAGTATACAGATGCATTAATTAAATAAGAGATATTGTGATATCCCAACATAAACCCTGTCCACCATGGAGAAATCTTCAACTTCACCTGCAACTAGCAACGCTATAAGAGGGGTTGAGCAAAAGCGGTAACATAGCCAAGCAATGGTTTGCTAGGAATGGTGTCAAAGGTTAGAGGTTCATGGCAATTTGGGAGGCTTGAAGAGCAAATGATAGGTAACGCAGCATAGCGATAGAACGAAGCAACTAGCATAGCAATGATAGTAGTGAGATCCAGGGTAGCGGTCATCTTGCCTGAAATCCCGCAAGGAAGAAGAACGAGTCCATGAAGAACACGAACGGGTGAAGCCGAATCAAGCATAGACGAACGAGTCCTCACGATCGCAACGAAACAGGAACAAACAAGAAGAAGCACACAACATAGTGAACACACCACCCATAGGCAAGACATGATGCCCAAACAAGAATGATGCATGACGAAGCTACATGAAGCTACTCATGGCAAGAGATGATGCAAACAAGAGCAACACATCAAGGCAAGTTTAAATGAGGCCGGGAACAACATATAACAATTCCGGTAAGTCCTCATATGCAAATTTCGAAATTGGTCCAGATCTGAATAAATCTTATGTTCAAGTTGTTAAACAGCAAGTTAAGATGCACCAAGATGATCTACATGAGATTCTAGTCAAGTTACATATAAAGTTCATTAGATTCGGAGTTACGGCCTAAAAGATATGAGCAAAACAAGTTAAACATGGCATTGATGCAAAATGCACCCACACATCAAGCAAACACACCAAAACAAGGATGCAACATGATAATATGAAACTACATGCAATTCTAAGCAAGTTTCATATAGAGCATACTCAAAACGGAGCAACGGTTCAACACACACACTCTATACAAGTCATAACAACAATCTGTCCATAACAGCAAGTAGGCATATTGCAAGCATCAAAACAACATTCCACAGGACCTCAACAAGAAAACAAAAGGCATGGGCATGATGTATAGGTAAAGCATAACAAAACATGAACACTGAGCTAACTCCATAAATCACTAGATCATGCTCAAAATGACATGGGAAGATTGCAAATATTAACAGTTACAGACTCTAGCAGAAATAACATCAGGTTGCAATGTTTATAGCTATCAAACAACATCTTACAGGAACTTATCATGGCAAACAAAGGAATGGCATGAATCTAATAATTGCATAGAACAAAAGTCCCTTACTGACCAAGAGCCAAAAAGGATCAGAAGATATGATGGCACCCATGTAAACATGGCAAGTTATATTACAGATTCATACATGGCAGAAACAGAATTATAAAGGCATGTAGATGAGCTTGAACCACTCACTACAGAGCAATACATGGCATGGAAAGGCAACCAACAGTAAGAATACATGTTTGAGCAGCTAAGCATGGCAAGAGCAAGTTCATAGGGTGCATGGATCACTAACAATAAGCATGGAAGCAACTGAACTTAATGTTAACAGGCTGACAGCAACATTATTTAGTAACTTTGGAGCATGAAATCAATAAGATACAGCAGGCTACAAATGCAACCAGGGGCATGGGTGGATAGAGGATGACATGTAGATCAAAGCATGTTTATAGATCATCTCCAGATTATGCACAAAATGATTAGTAGCAACATGTTTATATAGCATCATGAAATAACAGATTCAGTCTAGCAAAACAGCAACATCATGTGCCCTACCTAACAAGCTCGATTTACTCACCACAAATCATTGCATGACAAGATAAGCATAGCATCAGCAAGAAGACATGTTTGTGAAACAAACCAAGGCACGAACAAGTCCATAGCATGCAAGGATCAACTATAGCAACCTTGGCTAAATTGAATAAGTAAACAATCTGCTAGGAAACATTTTGTAGCAAAAGTAGAGCACTCAAATGACATGCTAGGCTGCTCCATAATTGCAACCAAGAGCATGAATGGATATACAATAACCATATGTTCAAAACATCCTTACTGAAGTATCTCAAAATAAGCATGGATCTCTCTCTAGCATCAAGTTTACATGGCATAAAAATATCAGCAGAACAGGGACTGAAATCAGCAACAGCAAGTACCCTACTTAGCAAGCTCGATGCACTCAGCACACAAATCACAAAAAATACATAGATGGCACCTCTGGAAAGATGGCATGGCATAGATCAAAACACATGCAGACATCAACCTTATAGGATGCACACATCAAACAAGGAAAAAATGACAAATGAGCAAGTTATAACAGTTTCAGCAGATTAACATCACATAGCACTCTTCCAACAGCATTTCGGGCATCAAGATGAGCTCAAATGAAAATGATGCAATGTAATGAAATGATGTACTCGTCGAGACGAACAATTTGACATATTACACGCACAAAACCGAGCTACGGATGCAGAGATAGGGCATGACGAACATGGAATGATTATGTTGAAAACACTCGGGACTTGGCAGTTTTTTACCTCCGCGAAAGTCAACGCGGGACGGAGGGATCCGGGATGCGGGGATGCCGCGTTTGGTTGGATGCATTGGTGGATCTTGTCCCGATCCTGCCGGAGACGAACTCCGGCGAGCGGGGCGGCGGCTTCGGTGAGCTGGGGGCACCGGGGAACGACGAGCTCGGTCCGGTGGGGGGCACGGGCGGCAGCTCCGGGCACGGGCTCCCCGGATCTGGCCGGACTCCGGCGTGGGGAGGCGAAACCGCGACGGGGCGGCGACAAGGGCGAGGCGGAGCCGGGCGGCACGGCCGGGACGCGACGGCGGGAGAAG
>NC_041391.1:136733906-136739709 GCF_002162155.2 Triticum dicoccoides
ATCCGCGAAAAATGAAGGGGAGGACCTATTTATAGATAGAGGGAGCTAGGAGAGTCCAAATGAGGTGCGGTTTTCGGCCACGCGATCGTGATCGAACGACCGAGAGCATGGAGGGGAATTAGATGGGTTTTGGGCCACTTTGGAAGGGGTGTTGGGCTGCAACTCAAATAGGGCTTCTACGGTTACCCGGTTAACCGTTGGAGTATCAAACGACCTCCAAATGGCACGAAACTTGACAGGCGGTCTACCGGTGCTATACCAAGGCCGCTTGGCAAACCTCGGGACATTCCGAGAAAGTTTAACACCCACTCACCACGAGAGACGAAAGGGGAACGCCGGAGGGCATAGGAGCGCCGGATTGTAAAACGGACAACGGGGAAAATGCTCGGATGCATACGTATGCAAAATGAGATGCACATGATGACATGAAAAAAAATGTAACACGCAAGCAAATGACAAGGCAACGATGACGAATAACTGGCGGACACCTGGCGCATCGGATCCGGGGCGTTACACCTGCCGCCTCCCTTCCTCGCGCTCCGGCCTCCTCTCTTCCCCGCGCTCCGGCCGCCTCCCTCCCCCGCGGTCCGGTCGCCTCCCTTCCCATGTGCTCCGGCCCCCTCCCTCCCTCACGCTTCGGCCATCTCCCTCCCCTGCGCTCCGGCCTCCTCCCTCCCTTGCGCTCCGGCTGCCTCCCTCCACTGCGCTCCGACCATCTCCCTTCCCCGCGCTCCAGCCTCATCCCTCCCCGCGCTCCGGTTGCCTCCCTCTGAGATCCGTCCGCCTTCCCCCTGAGGTCCCATGGATGCACCGCCGCCGCTCAACCCCTCCTTTCGGAAGGTAGCGCTCTGGGCCGCCCTCCTCGCCGCGGTGGCCCTGCTGGCCGTTGGCGGCGGAAACTGGGTGACGGGTGCTAGCATGCTTCTTCTCCGGCGAGGACGCCGTGCTACACCGGCGCCACCACACATCTCCGGTTCTCACTTGTATATTTCTTGTACTAGTTCTTCAGTCTACACAAAAAAGACTAGCAATTCAATTACTATCAATTACTAAATTCTTCAGTTTAGTTCAATTACTGAAATTATTTTAGTTTAATTCTTTTAATAGTTTTATTTTGAATATATTATTTCTGTTCTATTCAGTTTAGTTCGATGTAGTCTGAAATTACTAGATCCGTGTGAGTATTTTTGGGTTAGGGGCTGGCCCATGCTCCGGCGTCGCCCTCCACTGTCTGAGCACGCAGGCCATTCATCTTCGCTACCCCTTTGCCTGGCTAAACTTTTGATAGAGCAGTGGCTTGTTGTCAGTCCTAGTGCGCTCAAGCATGGGTGAGAGTTGAACTTTGATAGACCATTGGTTGTTTCAGAGTTCTAGAGTGCTCAAGCATAGGGAGGGATTGACCTGTTATCGATGGATTTAACTTATTGTGTCAGTTCTAGTGCAGCCCTAACAAAGGTACAAATGTACTGAATGTTCACACCTTTAATCTTTTCATTTTGTGAACATGCATCAGTTTAGTATGAAAAAGGAACACAATAAGTTAACTTTGCAAGTGCATCAGTCCACCTTGAATAAAAAACAGAAGTGCACCATCAAGTTTTCTATCAGTTTGCTTATTAAAAAAACCAAAAAGTTAGTTGTGTAAAGAAAACCGGAGAACCAATGTCAGCCTAGAAGTTCACTAGGTAACTCCATGCAAGTGCACTCATTAGAAAGCTGGGTCTCCTATATTTTATAGACTGCAGAAATTTTGAGTTTGCAATGTTTGCATTATTTAACGTGTATGTATAGTGATTAAATTCCAGTGCATACGATTATCATACGAGCTGATCTCACTTGTCCATTCAATTCATCGAGCGGCTGCTGAGAACTGTGGTATGTAGATCATACAAAATTTGTCGTACATGTAGCACGACTCATTCCAGTGTGATGGATGCTAGGGTTTATTATCTTCTCTAATTTTAATTTATTGACAAGTACACTACTACACGTACTCACATCGGTACAGTCTGTTTGGTACATTTGATGGATTTGATTTTGTTGGAGAAGTCCGAGTTTAAAAATATTGCAAGTTCAGATGAGCCCACCGAATATGTTGAGGAACTATGTTCTAAACTGAAGCTTAGACAAGGAGACATGGATTTATTGATTGTGTTGTGTGCTGCTAGTTCAGAAAAGTTCAGGGGAAAAAAGCAGATACTCGTCATGGGTTATGAGGTAGATAGAGTACATAAGATGCCTACCATGGTCTATGAAGTACAGGCAAAAAGGCGCCACTCGCCGTTGTCGCTCTCTTGTCGTGACAAACATGCCGAGCAACGCGACTATGTGAGAAGGGTGAGAATTAGTAGGAGCAGGGTATGGATGAGGATGGAGCACCAGTATCTTAATTGCTGCTGTTGTTTCGTTTCCATCCATCTCTCACGTGTGAAGGTGAGCTTCATAATAGAGTAGCTACACCTATCCGCCTTCTATTTTCTGAATTTTTCTGGGAGCTAGTAGTACCTAAAAGGAAGAAGCTGGCAACTCCGTTTACCTAAACATGTATAGCACATGTTATGCTACAGAATTTTGTTGGAGCTGGATGAGGCTTTTTCTGTTCCCCTTGTACTCCTTCATATAATCAGTTCACGTTTTCAAACCCTGTAAGGTAAGATATATCACCTAGAAAAGTACAAAGTAAAACTTCTGTAAGTTCAGTGCGTGTGCGGTTGCAATTCTGAGCTTCTTGTCCAGCTATACTAGTGCTGATGAATATCGAGTTGATTGAAAATGTAGTTGATTCCTAAGACCTTGCTAGTCCTTCTACATACAGAAAAAATTTATTCATTGTGAGAAGAGAAAAAATGTTGCTCTAGTTAGTTTCTCTTGCAACTATATCATGTACAAGCTCTTGCAGATACAACATGTATAAGCTCTTTATTATATGGGAGGTTCAACCTGAGGAGTTCAAAACACAAGAACTCTAGGAGTTTGCAAAACAAAATCTACTGGGAGAGTTTGCACTTGTATGTGCAGTGCATGTGTTAGGTGTACGTTTTATTGTATGATCTGGGCACTGAAGAAAGAAAACACAAGGACTCGGTCCATGTATATTTTTCTACTATTTTTGCACTCATATACTAAAATCTTTGGTCTGAAATGTATGAGTGTTGTACAATTTTTGGTTTTGTCTGTTGTAGCTGTAATATGAAAATGTGCGGTCGGTGTGGTGTATATGTCATTCATCTATGAAAATGTGCAACCGTTGTGGTGTATATGTCATTCATGTACATGTATTATATGTGTAGAAAATTTTCTGTCTATGATGATATGATTATTACTTCTTCAAAGAAGGTATACATGACCGTTTGTTGTGCAAGCAAGAATGAAAGAAATGATTTACATAAAAAACAATTAATCAGTACAAATTAAAAACAATGATCAGTTCAAAATGAAATAAATGGTTAGTTTGAATTTAAAAATAAGTTTGAAGTAAAAGCCATGATTAGATTAAATTCTAAAAAATGAATGATCAGTTCAAATTAAAGAGAATAATCAGTTTGGGTTAAAAAAAGTTGGGCGAATGTCCTACTATTTGCTAGCTTTGGCATTGTAAAAGCACAGTAAGTTCATAATTAAAAAAGTTGTAAGTTCAACATGACATTCCAGATGAGGTTGGGAAAAAAACTCAAACAAAAAGAAACCCACGGAAAATCAAATGGTAAAAGTTTAAGTAGTAAATTCAGAGAAGTCCAAAGCACCGTTGCAAAAAAATGTTGAGTTAAAAAAAGACACAGAAAACTTTTCTTTTTGAAAAAAATGTCATTCAGTTCAACGACAGCCACCCCAGTTCGGGTGTAGTAAGTACCTCAGTACGAGTTAAAAACGGTGGTCCGTTCAGAATAAAAGAAATGTTAGAAATTCAAACTGTAAAAACTCAAGCAAAAAAAAGAAACCCCATGAAAATCCTGCTTAGTAAGTACCTCAGTACAAGTCGTAAAATGAGAGAAGTCCAGAACAACGTTGTCAAAAAAATATTGAGTTAAAAAAACATATTTTATTTTTCAATAAAATATCATTCAGTTCGATGATACAAACCATACAAGTACAGGGGCGACGATACAGTAAATCGTTGAAAACTTACGAGAAAAATATTACCCAAAAAACAGAGCAAAGTCTAGTTAGTGAAAACACGCTTAGTACAAACCCATGCAAGCATCAGTATAAGTACCCTTTTTCGAAACCGTTCAAAATTACTCTACAAAAAATAGCTCAGTACAAACATACACATATATCAGTACGACTACTCTGTTTTCAGACAAGAAAACAGCAGGATCCGTCATGCCGTATTCAAAATTACTTTTAAACGGTTGTGAAGTAGAGAAAACGTTCAACATGACTAAGTTTCGCATTTTCGATAGCTATCCAACGGTATATTATTTGCCATATTTCGACAAACTTTTTAAAACAATCGCGTTCAAAATCAAATTTGACCGTATTCGAATTCGTTTTTAAACCATAAAGAATTATAAAAACATTTCTATACAAAAAATTTGTGCATTTTCCTTAGCTTTCCAACACCATATCATTTGCGTCAATCCGACAAATCGTTTGCAAAAAATCGCGAAAATACGTTTCGCCCAAAAATTTCACCATTTCTTAAATTACTTTTAAATTGTATAGAATTAGAAAAAGCAATATGTATATGGAAGATGCGGATTTTCACCAGCTTTCCAACGCCATCTTATTTTCTCAATTCCGACAAACGGTTTGAAAATTGAGTCCAAAATACGATTCTCGTTTTCGGTTTTGAAAGAAATAGTTTTTTCAAAACTGCTCTTAAACCATAATGATTTTGCAAAAACGTTCAATATACTTGAAATATGGTTGTCAAGAGCTTTCCAACGATATATTACACGCCCCGTTCCGACAAAAAAAATAGAAAAAGTTTTTGAATTAAAGAAGACGATCTGTTAAACACAACGGAAAGCATCAGTTCAACTGCTTCGAAAACATCAGTACAACCACCTGAAACCGTCAGTTCAAAAAGGGTAACAGAATAATATTCTGTTACGCGTAACAGAATAGCCCAGATGTGTGTGTGTGTGTGTGTATATATATATATATATATATATATATTTGACATAAAAAAAGCAGTAGCAATAAAACTGAACGATCATTATGCTAAGCTAACGGATGGGTCTTGTCCATCACATCATCTATCTATTATATATAAAAAGTGCTTGACGGGGTAACCAGAAAAAAGATAAATAAGCTAGAAATTACCAGAATAATTAGAAACATCTGGTCGTTGATTTGGTGGGCCCATAACTTAAAGGACAGAATTGATGGATTAGATCTAAAAGCGCTTCATCTCAAAGTGAAAAAAAAACTACAGCTTTCCTTAGCGTCTGCGTGCGATGGCTCAATGCTAAAACGTACATACCTTATATCTATCTACATCTCCCTTTAAATTTAAGTAAATAAGAAAAAAAAACTGCAGCTTTCCTAAGCATATACGTACACACCTTATGTCTACCTACATGTCCCTTTAATTTTAAATAAATACTAGAAGATCTCACGTATAACTACACGTAAACCGGTGGATCTGATTAATCCTAAAAAAACTACTAGATCTCATGTCCTGCAAAAGAAAAAAATACCACATCTCATATTCTAGATCTCACGTCCGTCAAAACAAAAAAGAAAAAAACTACCACATCTCACGTACAAAAAGCTAGAAATTACCAAAAAATTAGAAACATCTAGCTGTTTATTTGGTGGACTCTTATCTTAAAAAACATAAAAAAAAACTACTAGA
>NC_041391.1:136740117-136753577 GCF_002162155.2 Triticum dicoccoides
ATACCACATCTCATATTCTAGATCACACGTCGGTCAAAACAAAAAAAAACTACCACATGTCACGTACAAAAAAGCTAAAAATTACAAAAAAATAGAAACATCTAGCCGTTTATTTGGTGGACCCTTATCTTAAAAAACATAATTAGTAGATTAGATCTAAGACCTATCAATCTAAAAAAAACTAGCGTACACGCAACTTGGGCTAAAAAAGCTAACATACGGGGTTGGGACATGGGGTTGTGCCAACCAAAATACGTATACATGATAGATCAATCTCATATAAAAAACAAAATATCGTGTGTACATGGACCCAGTATGCATGAGTGGTCAATCTAAAAAAACGCTAGCATAGACATGGGCTGATGCCTTGCCATATACATGAAGAAAAAACATGCGTACATTGCCCTTGATATATGCATGCATCACATGCTATACCTAAAATATGGGAACATCATTCGTACTTCTCCCACGATTATCACGCAGCATCCCCACATTCACACATACTAGATGCATGTATTGCACCGCTTGATAGGGTTTGCGCTTCCCCTGGTCGCCGCCCCGGCATCCGATCTCCGTGCGTGTGCACCGTCCAGAGCCGCCGTAACACTCCGGTGGCGAGAGGAAACACATTTGGCCATTAATTTGGTTGTCCATTGATATAAAAGTTATAATTAACAGATTACAACGAAAGTCGATCCAGCGAGTAACAGACAACATGGTTCTGCCCGGCAATATGATAGACAACTGCATTGACGCGGTGCTCCTTCAAGTTATGAACTCATGACCATGACGACATAGGTTTAGATCATGCACATGCTTCCAGCTCTAGCCATGCGCCTCTTCCATTAGGCCATGGTCGCCAACTTGCTGACATGATGTCGCCGAGGTATACATTGCATTGGTAACACGACAAACAACCTCGCTATTCACCAACCACGGTGAGACCGATTACATGCAAAGTTTGTTAGTCTAAAGCCTTACATGCAGGCAATAGACTAGGACCAAGTCAAGAGTTGCATGACTGCTTTGATCTAGGTAGTAGTGATACAAAAATACATATGCGAGCAAGAACAATCAAAGTATCATGCTAACCGGTAGCTAGCATGTATGCAGATAACATATGTCTGAATTCCTGATAACTATTCAAGCATAGCCAAAGTAATCCATATTTGATTGTGAGTATTTTGTCACCATGCATGCATGGTTTGGATCTTTCTGTTGTAAGTTTAACTAGGTACACTTGGTTACAATTTTTTTTGCGAAAGGAACAATATGTAACTAAAGTTAAATATATCTCTCAACATCAGTCCTTTGGTCCCAATAATCAAAATCTTAATAAGAAAAAATAAACCAAAGAGAATCCGACCAACTTAAGCATGACACCCAAATAACAGACTATAATAATTTTAGAAAGAGTACTAATTATATTGGAATTAGGAACACTACAGACAACTTTTATAGTTGTTCTGTATCATAGTAGTGTGGACACTGCTTTTGTTGTGTGGACGATGTTTTTCTCCGTTGACATTATTGGCATTGCTATAACAAACGTTTCTTACGTGGTAATATGAACCAACATTGGTCTAGCTTAGTGCACGAGCCTTAATAACTTAACTAAATCAATGATCATGGAAACAAATATATAACACGGCACTTCTAATGGATAAATGAACTCTGATTTTATATACTATATTTAAAAAATATAGTAAAAATTCATTAAAATAGAATTTAATTTGTAAATCTTGTGCAACATTAGAAAATATACTTATGCTTACATTAAGACAAAGAGAATTTATTAGATTTTTGCTTCAACAAAAAATATTACAATGCAACGTGATAAAAGTGCAGGAAAATAGATCTAAATATAATTTGGACAACCCGACTGATCATAAAAAAAAGTGAGTACGTCATGCATAACTAGAAGGTAAACGATAAATGGACGACATATATTTATATTAATATGTGAATAAGAAACATTTGGATAATATGAAACAACATGCGAAGACAAAGTATGTGCGTCGAAGTCTTATATTTGTAAATGTCAACACATTTGGTTTGAGTGTTTCTTTAGAAAGATCAAATAATAAGATCTCATTATTACACATTCAAAATTCTAGCATGCGCATCGAGCGGGCCACTTTGCTAGTTCTACTAATGATGTGGTCCCGTTATCAAATGACAACTCATGTTCATGGCTAGGAAACTTAACCATCTTTTGATCAATGAGCTACTCTAGTAGAGGCATACTAGGGACACATTGTTTTGTCTATGTATCCACACATGTATCAAATTTCCGGTTAATACAATTCTAGCATGAATAATAAACATTTATCATGAATAAGGAAATATAAAATAACAACTTTATTATTGCCTATAGGGCATATTTCCTTCAAAGAAGTCATCTAGCTACTAGCTATGGACCCGTAGGTCTGACGTAAACTACTCACACATCATCGGAAGGGCAGCAAGATTGATGTAGAGCCCCTCCGTGATCAATTCCCCCTCCAGAAGAGTACCGGAGAAGGCCTCCAGATGGGATCTCATGAGATCAGAAACTTGCGGCAGCGGAAAGAGTATTTCGGGGTGTCCCTCTGATGTCAGGGGAATATTTGAGAATTTATAGATGCGGAATTAGGTCAAGAGGTGCCACGAGGGGCCCGCAAGCCTAGGGGCGCGCCTCCTGAGCTTGTCGCTCCCTCGCGACTCTTCGGGTCTTCTCCTGAACCTTCTAGGTTCTCTTCTGGTACAGAAAAAGTTAATCCAAAGTTTTTTCTTCGTTTGGACTCTATTTGATATTGATTTTCTTAAAAGCCAAAACAAGCGAAAAACAACAACTAGCACTGGGCACTAAGTTAATAGGTTGGTCCCAAAAAATGATATATCTTAATTGCATAAAGTTGCATATACAACATCCAAGATTGATACTATAATTTCATAGAACAATCAAAAATTATAGATACGTTGGAGACGTATCGCACATATCTTGAATCGCACACCATCACTTTGTGAGAGTTTTGAGAGTATGATCCGTTCTCCACCCAAGATGACGTTTGAAATGCTCCTCCATATGCTTCCAGTACTTTGTGCTCAATTGATCTTTACTAGCGGCCGTATCGAGGGAGATATCTTCTCATGCCATGAAAAGCGCAATATTCTCATTGGGCTTGAACTTTACTCCCCGAAGTGCGGCCTTCCCCGACGAGTCGGATGGTTCGAATGGATCGAATTACATATCTCAGCCAGACACATAATAAAAAGGTGACAACTATACACCATCGAGATCGATATCATTTGTCTGGAATCATCAACTGTACCATCAAGAAATATTATGTCTTTAAAGGTTGATCCCCCTACCCCCACAAAATCGTTGCTAAATCAAAAACATGGCACATTCACCAACAATTTCCCATGTTGACCTCGCATTCGATCTAACATAAAATCAACCACAAGACAGAATTTTTTACCCCATCACCATTTCTAGTTCGGTAAAGGACTGGGAAGGCACCCGAGGGAGAAGGGCATGTGTCTTCCCTCGTCTTCTTATTCAATCCCTTCGCTCAGGGCAGTTGTGGTGCCAACGAGCGGAGGCGGACGCCTACACGCGAGTTTTCTGCCTTTGTGTTAGACTCTCTACCGGTATGGTGGATGAGGTGCTGACCTAGGCGGTGGCGACCAGCCGTCAAAGGGGAAATAACCATTGAAGTTGTCGAATCCGACTCCAAACCGTTGGAATCGGATGAGGGGGCCATGGTGTCGTCGATGCCATTTTCAGTCAGGAATCTGGATGGACGGAAGCGATCAAAGGCAGGCCCTACAATAAGGGAGGGAAGGCGAGGGTGCGGGCGGAAAGAGCTAGGGTGAGGAAAATGCCACTCGCACCAAATCGTTTTTCGGATGGAGGCAACTCCAACTACCCCCCAACACACACACACACACACACACGCACACACACACACACACACACACAATCCCCCAAATATGGAGGCTCGCAGGCTTGGTTTGGAGCGCCCTTCAAAACTTATGTTGGTCAAGGGTGGGATGGCGATTATAATAGAGCGGCCTTTTAGGCCAAAACTGTCATAATATCGGTTATGATGGTGATCAGACCGATATGGCGACTCTGCTATAGTTTCTCTAAGATCCATAATATGGAGCATCCGACGGTCATCCCCATGTACACTCCGACTACTCTCCAAGCCCCAACAGGACATATGATGAGACCTTGACCATACACCAATGGACACAAGGTTAACTCGCTCCTCTCCGAATCTTCACTTTCTACATGTGGGACATGGCTACTACCTCAAACTTGTGTGCTATGCATGTCCAGGAGCCAGGAGGAAGGCCATGGATCAGCTAGGAGTATTGGACAAGACGGCGAGGGCACCAAGTGCGAGGAACAAGAGGAAGAGCTGCCAGAAAGCTACAGCTCTTGGACGTCCGATGACCTCCGGATGATCGACGATCTCCGGAAGTTCGGCACCTGCAGATTCCACTCGCGTGAACGACTAAAGCCAAGGCACCCGTCCGACATCCCTCGGCCATCGATGACCGACATCGTCCAGATATTTGGTGCCACGTGTCCAGAGAGGAAATGACGAAAGTCCAAAGACTTCTGAATGACCGGACGACTGGAGCCCACCGGATGTCCGGTACCTGTCTGCACACAGAGGTCGGGCCCGAGGCCCATGTACCCCTTCACTTCGCCCCTAATTGCACTATGTCTATAAATAGGGCACCCCCTCCTCCTAGCTAGGGGTAGCAAAGGATTAGCTCATTTGAGATAGAGCTTTGCTCATCCACTACCTCCTCTTGAGAGAGAGACCACTACCGTGGAGTTCAAGACCTCCACGTGAGAAGATCCCGAGGGATTCTAGACCCCGCAAGGGAAGATCCCCTAGTGGATTCAAGACCCCGTCTCCTCACAGATCGGGAAGAACTACCGCCTCTTGTATCGTCCTTTGTTGTGTTTGAATCGTGTATCACTCTTTATGTTCATGGATCTAGCACATGTGTGATCGTTCTTGTTGATTTGCGTGTTTCCTCTCATTTCCCCTCGTGTTTTCCCTCTCGTGTTCTTCACGGGATCCCCTCCATTCCGTGAAAGATCGACTCCTAGGGTTCCACCCTACATCATTTTGGTATCGTGAGCCACGTTGATCACGAATTTGGAGCCTCCCCCACCATTTTACAGCCTAATTTTGCTTGATTTTGTCCTAATTTCAAAAATCCCCACCAAAAATAGCCCCAATTTTTTGTGATTTGTTGGTTTGATGATGTTTTGTTGATTTTGATCCATGTATTTGCATGGTTTCAAGTGGATATAGCATCTTGACAAGTTTCCCCACTTTCCATCCATGAAATCTCATCAACTTTGACCCCAAAATCTCCATTTTCCGCCCAAAATCGCGTCCCGAATCTCAGATCTTGAGTTGACCCCGACCCACCAGACGATCAATGTTTACCGGATGTCTGGACCCTCCCGAAGCACTGGAGGACTGTCACCTTTTGGACGACCGGTGCCACCCAACAGAAGAAACATTAATGGATTTCTGGACCTTCCGGACATCCGTCCACCGGACATCTGTCCATTACCGGACGTCCGGTACCTGTAGAAACTGACTTCAGCTGATTTTGTTTCGGCCATAACTAATTCATCCGGACTCGGATGTTGACGTTCTTTAACTCACTTTTAAGTTATTGACATCCCCCATACCACAAAAATACTTTCAACATCATTTGACTCCATCAAATTTTTGCAACTTGGGCATCTTTTCGTAGGGCCTTCACCACATCATCCGCTATACCACCACCGACTTCCACAACCTAATCCATTTCGATTGCCATTGCATTTGTGATTGCTTGAGTAGTGATTCGAGTCTCCTAAGGTGTTTCGGCTACTTAGGGAAGGTTAATTCTTCATCAACCACCACCATACTTCGGCATAACCTTGCCTACCATACGCTTCCGACAACCCAACTTAACCCAATTTTGTTTGAGCTTGTTTGAGTTGTGGCTTGTGTATCCTAGGTGTTTTGGCTACACGTGTTGGGTAACGTAGTAATTTCAAAAATTTCCTACGCACACGCAAGATCATGGTGATGGCATAGCAACGAGAGGGGAGAGTATTGTCCACGTACCCTCGTAGACCGTAAGCGTAAGCGTTATGACAACGCGGTTGATGTAGTCGTACGTCTTCACGATCCGACCGATCCAAGCACCGAACGTACGGCACCTCCGAGTTCAGCACACGTTCAGCTCGATGACGATCCCTGGGCTCCGATCCAGCAAAGCGTCGGGGATGAGTTCCGTCAGCACGACGGCGTGGTGACGATGATGATGCTCTATCGGCGCAGGGCTTCGCCTAAACTCCGCGACGATATGACCGAGGTGGAATATGGTGGAGGGGGGCACCGCACACGGCTAAGGAACGATCCGTAGATCAACTTGTGTGTCTATGGGGTGCCCCCCTACCCCCGTATATAAAGGAGCAAGGGGGGAGGCCGGCCGGCCCAAGGGGGGCGCGCCAGGAGGAGGTGTCCTCCTCCTAGTAGGAGTAGGTCTCCTCCTTTCCTACTCCTACTAGGAGGGGAAGGAAGGGGAGAGGGGGGAAGGAAAGAGGGGGGCGCCGCCCCCCCCCCCCTCCTAGTCCAATTCGGACCAGAGGGAGAGGGGGCGCGCGGCCCACCCTGGCCGCCCCTCTCTCTTCCCACCAAGGCCCATGTGGCCCATTAACTCTCCCGGGGGGTTTCCGGTAACCCCTCCGGCACTCCGGTTTTCTCCGAAATCACCCGGAACACTTCCGGTGTCCGAATATAGTCGTCCAATATATCAATCTTTATGTCTCGACTATTTCGAGACTCCTCGTCATGTCCGTGATCACATCCGGGACTCCGAACAAACTTCGATACATCAAAACTTATAAACTCATAATAAAACTGTCATCGTAACGTTAAGCGTGCGGACCCTACGGGTTCGAGAACTATGTATACATGACCTAGAACTATTCTCGATCAATAACCAATAGCGGAACCTGGATGCCCATATTGGTTCCTACATATTCTATGAAGATCTTTATCGGTCAAACCGCATAACAACATACGTTGTTCCCTTTTGTCATCGGTATGTTACTTGCCCGAGATTTGATCATCGGTATCCAATACCTAGTTCAATCTCGTTACCGGCAAGTCTCTTTACTCGTTCACATAATGCATCATCCCGCAACTAACTAATTAGTCACATTGCTTGCAAGGCTTATAGTGATGTGCATTACCGAGAGGGCCCAGAGATACCTCTCCGACAATCGGAGTGACAAAAGCTAATCTCGAAATACGCCAACTCAACATGTACCTTCGGAGACACCTGTAGTACTCCTTTATAATCACCCAGTTACGTTGTGACGTTTGGTAGTACCCAAAGTGTTCCTCCGGTAAACGGGAGTTGCATAGTTCTCATAGTTACAGGAACATGTATAAGTCATGAAGAAAGCAATAGCAATATACTAAACGATCAAGTGCTAGGCTAACGGAATGGGTCATGTCAATCACATCATTCTCCTAATGATGTGATCCCGTTAATCAAATGACAAGACATGTCTATGGTTAGGAAACATAACCATCTTTGATTAATGAGCTAGTCAAGTAGAGGCATACTAGTGACACTATGTTTGTCTATGTATTCACACATGTATTATGTTTCCGGTTAATACAATTATAGCATGAATAATAAACATTTATCATGAAATAAGGAAATAAATAATAACTTTATTATTGCCTCTAGGGCATATTTCCTTCAGTCTCTCACTTGCACTAGAGTCAATAATCTAGTTCACATCGCCATGTGATTTAATACCAATATTCATATCTGTATATGATTAACACCCATAGTTCACATCGTCATGTGACCAACACCCAAAGGGTTTACTAGAGTCAATAATCTAGTTCACATCGCTATGTGATTAACACCCAAAGAGTACTAAGGTGTGTTCATGTTTTTCTCGTGAGAGAAGCTTAGTCAACGGGTCTGTCACATTCAGAGTCGTATGTATTTTGCAAATATTCTATGTCTACAATGCTCTGCACGGAGCTACTTTAGCTAATTGCTCCCACTTTCAATATGTATCCAGATTAAGACTTACAGTCATCTGGATCGGTGTAAAAGCTTGTAGCGTTGTAACTTTTACGACGAGCTCTTTTATCACTTCCATTATCGAGAAATATTTTCTTAGTCCTCACTAAGGATATTCTTGACCAATGTCCAGTGATCTACTCTTAGATCAAAATTGTACTCCCTTGCAAAACTCAGAGCAGAGTATACAATAGGTCTGGTCCATAGCATGGCATACTTTTATAGAACCTATGACTGATGCATAGGGAATGACTTTCATTCTCTTTTCTATTTTCTGCCGTGGTCGGGATTTGATTCTTACTCAATTTCACACCTTTGCAACACAGGCAAGAACTTTTTTCTTTTACTGTTTCATTTTGAACTACTTCAAAATCTTGACAAGGTATGTACTTATTGAAAAACTTATCAAGCGTCTTGATCTATCTCAATAGATCTTGATGCTCAATATGTAAGTAGCTTTACTGAGGTCTTTCTTTTTAAAGAACTCCTTTCAAACACTCCTTTATGCTTTGCAGAATAATTCTACATTATTTCCGATCAACAATATGTCATTCACATATACTTATCAGAAATGTTGTAGTGCTCCCACTCACTTTCTTGTAAATACAGGCTTCACTCCTAGTCTGTATAAAACTATATGCTTTGATCAACTCATCAAAGCGTATATTCCAACTCCGAGATAATTGCACCAGTCCATAGATGGATCGCTGGAGCTTGCACAATTTGTTAGCACCTTTAGGATTGACAAAACCTTCTAGTTGCATCATATGCAACTCTTCTTTAATAAATCCATTAAGGAATGCAGTTTTGACATCCATTTGCCAGATTTCATAAAATGTGGCAATTGCTAACATGATTCGAACAAACTTTAAGCATCGCTACAGTTGAGAAAATCTCATTGTAGTCAACATTTTGAACTTTGTCGAAAACCTTTTGTGACAAGTCGAGCTTTGTAGATAGTAACACTACTATCAGCGTCCATCTTCCTCTTGAAGATCCATTTATACAATATGGCTTGCCGATCATCGGGCAACTTCCACCAAAGTCCACACTTTTGTTCTCATACATGGATCATGTCTTAGATTTCATGGCCTCAAGCCATTTCGCGGAATCTGGGCTCATCAGCGCTTCCTCATAGTTCATAGGTTCATCATGGTCTAGTAACATGACTTCAGAACAGGATTACCGTACCACTCTGGTGCAGACTATACTTTGGAAGACCTACGAGGTTTTGTAGTAACTTGATCTGAAGTTTCATGATCATCATCATTAGCTTCCTTACTAATTGGTGTAGGAATCACAGGAACTGATTTCTGTGATGAACTACTTTCCAATTTGGGAGAAGGTACAATTACCTTATCAAGCTCTACTTTCCTCCCACTCACTTCTTTCGAGAGAAACTCCTTCTCTAGAAAGGATCCATTCTTAGCAACAAATGTTTTGCCTTTGGATCTGTGATAGAAGGAGTACCCAATAGTTTCCTTTGGGTATTCTATGAAGACGCACTTCTCCGATTTGGGTTCGAGCTTATCAAGTTGAAAACCTTTTTTCATATAAGGATCGCAACTCCAAACTTTAAGAAACGACAGCTTAGGTTTACTGTTAAACCATAGTTCATACGGTGTCGTCTCAACGGATTTAGATGGTGCCCTATTAAACGTGAATGCAGCTGTCTCTAATGGATAATCCCAAAATGATAGTGGTAAACTGATAAGAGATATCATAGATCGCACCATCTCTAGTAAAGTACGATTACGATGTTCGGACACACCATTACATTGTGGTGTTCCAGGTGGCGTGAGTTTGTGAAACTATTCCACATTGTTTTAATTGAAGACCAAACTCGTAACTCAAATATTCGTCTCCGCGATCAAATCACAGATACTTCATTTTCTTGTTACGATGATTTTCCACTTCACTCTGAAATTCTTTGAACCTTTCAACTGTTTCAGACTTATGTTTCACCAAGTAGATATACCCATATCTGCTCAAATCATCTTGTGAAGGTCAGAAAATAACGATACTTGCCACGAGCATCAACACTCATTGGATCGCATACATCGGTATGTATTATTTCCAATAAGTCAGTAGCTTGTTCCATTGTTCCGGAGAACGGAGTTTTAGTCATCTTGCCCAAAAGGCACGGTTCGCAAGCATCAAATGATTCATAACCAAGTGATTCCAAAAATCCATCTTTATGGAGTTTCTTCATGCGCTTTACACCAATATGACCCAAACGGCAGTGCCACAAATAAGTTGCACTATCATTATTAACTTTGCATCTTTTGGCATCAATATTATGAATATGTGTATCACTACGATCGAGATCCAATCAAACTATTTTCATTGGGTGTATAACCATTGAAGGTCTTATTCATGTAAACAGAATAACAATTATTCTTTAACTTCAAATGAATAACCGTATCGCAATAAACATGATCAAATCATATTCATGCTCAACGCAAACGCTAAATAACATTTATTTAGGTTTAACACTAATCTCGAAAATATAGGGAGTGTGCGATGATGATCATATCAATCTTGGAACTACTTCCAACACTCATCGTCACTCCTCCTTCAACTAGTCTCTGTTTATTCTGTAACTCCTATTTCGAGTTACTAATCTTAGCAACCGAACAAGTATCAAATACTCAGGGGTTACTATAAACACTAGTAAGGCACATATCAATAACGTGTATATCAAATACACCCTTGTTCACTTTGCCATCCTTCTTATCCACCAAATATTTAGGGCATTTCCGCTTCCAGTGACTATTTCCTTTGCAGTGTAAGCACTCAGTTTCAGGCTTTGGTCCAGCTTTGGTCCTCTTCACGGGAGTGACAACTTGTTTGCCATTCTACTTGAAGTTTCCCTTTCTTTCCCTTTGCCCTTTTCTTGAAACTAGTGGTCTTGTCAATCATCAACCCTTGATGCTCTTTCCTGATTTCTACCTTCGTCGATTTCGACATCACGAAGAGCTCGGGAATTGTTTTCGTCATCCCTTGCATACCATAGTTCATCACGAAGTTCTAGTAACTTAGTGATGGTGACTAGAGAATTCTGTCAATCACTATCTTATCTGGAAGATTAACTCCCACTTGATTCAAGTGATTGAAGTACCCAGACAATCTGAGCACATGCTTACTATTTGAGCGATTCTCCTCCATCTTTTAGCTATAGAACTTGTTGGAGACTTCATATCTCTCAACTCGGGTATTTGCTTGAAATATTAACTTCAATTCCTGGAACATCTCATATGGTCCATGACGTTCAAAACATCTTTGAAGTCCCGATTCTAAGCCGTTAAGCATGGTGCACTAAACTATCAAGTAGTCATCATATTGAGCTAGCCAAACATTCATAACGTCTGCGTCTGCTCCTGCAATAGGTCTGTCACCTAGCGGTGCATTAAGGACATAATTCTTCTGTGCAGCAATGAGGGTAAACCTCAGATCATGGATCCAATCCGCATCATTGCTACTAACATCTTTCAACACAATTTTCTCTAGGAACATATCAAAATAAACATATGAAAGCAACAACGCAAGCTATTGATCTACAACATAATTTGCAAAATACTACCAGGACTAAGTTCATGATAAATTTAAGTTCAATTAATCATATTACTTAAGAACTCCCACTTAGATAGACATCCCTCTAATCCTCTAAGTGATCACGTGATCCAAATCAACTAAACCATGTCCGATCATCACGTGAGATGGAGTAGTTTTCAATGGTGAACATCACTATGTTGATCATATCAACTATATGATTCACGTTCGACCTTTCGGTCTCCGTGTTCCGAGGCCATATCTGTATATGCTAGGCTCGTCAAGTATGACCTGAGTATTCCGCGTGTGCAACTGTTTTGCACCCGTTGTATTTGAACGTAGAGCCTATCACACCCGATCATCACGTGGTGTCTCAGCACGAAGAACTTTCGCAACGGTGCTTACTTAGGGAGAACACTTCTTGATTATTAGTGAGAGATCATCTTAAAATGCTACCGCCAATCAAAGCAAGATAAGATGCATAAAGGATAAACATCACATGCAATCAATATAAGTGATATGATATGGCCATCATCATCTTGTGCTTGTGATCTCCATCTTCGAAGCACCTTCATTATCACCATCGTCACCGGTGCGACACCTTGATCTCCATCGTAGCATCGTTGTCGTTACGCCATCTATTGCTTCTACGACTATCGCTACCGCTTAGTGATAAAGTAAAGCAATTACAGGGCGTTTGCATTTCATAAAATAAAGCGACAACCATATGGCTCCTGCCAGTTGCCGATAACTTCGGTTACAAAACATGATTATCTCATACAATAAAATATAGTATCACGTCTTGACCATATCACATCACAACATGCCCTGCAAAAACAAGTTAGACGTCCTCTACTTTGTTGTTGCAAATTTTACGTGGCTGCTACGGGCTTTAGCAAGAACTGTTCTTACCTACGCATAAAAACCACAATGATAGTTCGTCAAGTTGGTGTTGTTTTAACCTTCGCAAGGACCGGGCGTAGCCACACTCGATTCAGCTAAAGTGAGAGAGACAGACACCCGCCAGCCACCTTTAAGCACGAGTGCTCGTAACGGTGAAACCAGTCTCGCGTAAGCGTACGCATAATGTCAGTCCGGGCCGCTTCATCTCACAATACCGCCGAACCAAAGTATGACATGCTGGTAAGCAGTATGATTTGTATTGCCCACAACTCACTTATGTTCTACTCGTGCATATAAAATCAACGCATGAAACCTAGGCTCTGATACCACTGTTGGGTAACGTAGTAATTTCAAAATTTTCCTACGCACACGCAAGATCATGGTGATGGCATAGCAACGAGAGGGGAGAGTATTGTCCATGTACCCTCGTAGACCGTAAGCGGAAGCGTTATGACAACGCGGTTGATGTAGTCGTACGTCTTCACGATCCGACCGATCCAAGCACCAAACGTACGGCACCTCCGAGTTCAGCACACGTTCAGCTCGATGACGATCCCCGGGCTCCGATCCAGCAAAGCGTCGGGGATGAGTTCCGTCAGCACGACGGCGTGGTGACGATGATGATGCTCTATCGGCGCAGGGCTTCGCCTAAACTCCGCGACGATATGACCGAGGTGGAATATGGTGGAGGGGGGCACCGCACACGGCTAAGGAACGATCCGTAGATCAACTTGTGTGTCTATGGGGTGCCCCCCTGCCCCCGTATATAAAGGAGCAAGGGGGGAGGCCGGCCGGCCCAAGGGGGGCGCGCCAGGAGGAGGAGTCCTCCTCCTAGTAGGAGTAGGTCTCCTCCTTTCCTACTCCTACTAGGAGGGGAA
>NC_041391.1:136753944-136846102 GCF_002162155.2 Triticum dicoccoides
GGACCAGAGGGAGAGAGGGTGCGTGGCCCACCTTGGCCGCCCCTCTCTCTTCCCACCAAGGCCCATGTGGCCCATTAACTCTCCCGGGGGGTTTCCGGTAACCCCTCCGGCACTCCGGTTTTCTTCGAAATCACCCGAAACACTTCCGATGTCCGAATATAGTCGTCCAATATATCAATCTTTATGTCTCGACTATTTCGAGACTCCTCGTCATGTCCGTGATCACATCCGGGACTCCGAACAAACTTTGGTACATCAAAACTTATAAACTCATAATAAAACTGTCATCGTAACATTAAGCGTGCGGACCCTACGGGTTCGAGAACTATGTAGACATGACCTAGAACTATTCTCGGTCAATAACCAATAGCGGAACGTAGATGCCCATATTGGTTCCTACATATTCTACGAAGATCTTTATCGGTCAAACCGCATAACAACATACGTTGTTCCCTTTGTCATCGGTATGTTACTTGCCCGAGATTTGATCGTCGGTATCCAATACCTAGTTCAATCTCGTTACCGGCAAGTCTCTTTACTCGTTCACATAATGCATCATCCCGCAACTAACTCATTAGTCACATTGCTTGCCAGGCTTATAGTGATGTGCATTACCGAGAGGGCCCAGAGATACCTCTCCGACAATTGGAGTGACAAAAGCTAATCTCGAAATACGCCAACTCAACATGTACCTTCGGAGACACCTGTAGTACTCCTTTATAATCACCCAGTTACGTTGTGACGTTTGGTAGTACCCAAACTGTTCCTCCGGTAAACGGGAGTTGCATAGTTCTCATAGTTACAGGAACATGTATAAGTCATGAAGAAAGCAATAGCAATATACTAAACGATCAAGTGCTAGGCTAACGGAATGGGTCATGTCAATCACATCATTCTCCTAATGATGTGATCCCGTTAATCAAATGACAACACATGTCTATGGTTAGGAAACATAACCATCTTTGATTAA
Source organism: Triticum dicoccoides (assembly GCF_002162155.2). Classification (NCBI taxonomy): domain Eukaryota; kingdom Viridiplantae; phylum Streptophyta; class Magnoliopsida; order Poales; family Poaceae; genus Triticum; species Triticum dicoccoides. The sequence continues at coordinate 136,754,915 of NC_041391.1, forward strand.
TGAGCTAGTCAAGTAGAGGCATACTAGTGACACTATGTTTGTCTATGTATTCACACATGTATTATGTTTCCGGTTAATACAATTATAGCATGAATAATAAACATTTATCATGAAATAAGGAAATAAATAATAACTTTATTATTGCCTCTAGGGCATATTTCCTTCAACACGGTCACTTCAACTTACACTCGCATAAGACATCATTCCACTTCTACATTGCCAAGTGCAAAACCACCACCGCATTCTGCTACCACCCTTTGACATTTGCCTTTGGAGATTTTGAGTTGTCGTTTTTCCGTTTCCTATGGTGTTTCGGCTAACTAGGAATGGTTCAACATCAAGAACACCGCCACTCATCATCGCCACGTACGGTATCCTCTATATCATCTTGGTATCATGGTATCCCACCATTGTATATTTCCCTTGCCATTGCATTGTTAGCCCCTAGCCCATTTTGTGTCACTTGCCTATTGAGACTAGCCATTAAGTATTGCCGGCAATGTTACTTGTGCACATTAGTGATCATCGATCTACACCTTCCATTGCATATATACCATATCATCTTGGTATCCTTATCTTGGTATCATCGTATCATCTCTTGTGTCACAAGATTGTTCCCGCATATACATCATTGCTATCTTGGTTTGTGCATTTCGCATAGTGGCCATAACAAAAAAATAATAAGCTTTTAAGCAAGAGTGAACAAAGAGCTTGTAAGCAATAGCCATAGCACCGCCACATTGCACATACGATTTTTCATATCCGATCATCTTGGATCATCTTGAGAGGACCACCGGGAATCATATATACATAGCATACTTGGGATAGAAGTCATTGCATTTTTGTCTCTTATAAGTTGTGCAGAAGTGTCTTATCCGCCTATTGAGCAATTGTTCTAGCGTCTCTAGAGTTGTGCAACAAGAGAATTTTCCGTGGATTCCATATTTTGAGCTCGTTCCTTGGTTGCACAACCCCATTTATCTATATGTGTGTGTGTTTCCATGTGCCACATATTGCTATTGGTCTACTTGTTGCACTTGCGAATTTGTGAATCTCTTTCAACATTATTGACTCTTGCTAACATTTTGCATCAAATTTTTGCCACTATCCTCACCGATCTCCACCAAAAGATTTACTTGTGTAGGTGCGAGAATTGACAAGATCTGGTACCAATTGTTCTATTACCTTATTACATTATTAAGTGATCATTGATCCATCTTCAACATTGCATATGTTACATTGGTCTAGTTCTTTTCTTTATTCCACTCAGATTTGCTCGAGTCTTGTGATGGATAGGCAAGGCATTTCCTCTCCGGTCATCCACGACAACGACGACGCAAACACCTACATCACCAAAACGTCTATCTTCGAACTAAAACAAGCAATGAAAGGCGCACAATCAAGATTGCGAGAGCGCATCGACAACCTCGCCATTGACATACGACACTCCAAAGCACATACAAGAGACTACTTCGACAACAAACTTTCTGCAGAAAAGGAGGAGCAAGATACAAGTATGGAGGAGATACAGGCCTTGTTGGTCAACCGTTCTTCCCCTTCGTCATCTTCAAGGCGACGGTGACCAAGTCCATCATCTTCGGAGCGCCCATGCGATGCAAGCGCACTTCATCCACATCAACATCTCCATGGATACCACCATCACGTTCGTGATCCACATTGTCATGAAGGGCAAGTCACCTCGAAGAATCATGTGCACGAAGACGACGAACAACATCTACTACGAGCTCAAGCACGACAACGACACCATCAAGATGAAGATGCTCGACACGCACAAACCTACAAGTCCAAACAAGCTCTACATCAAGCTACAACCAACCTTCATGAGCACAAGAGAATATCGTGAGACAAGCACCACCAAGAGGAAGCTACGGCTACCACCACCACTTCAGCATCTTCACCAAGTGTTATCAAGGATCTTCGCCTTTGAACGTACGACATCTTCGCCTACTTCCCACGAGTACGCCTACTTCGACATCATCAAGTCCAAGGCGACCACCTACAAGTGAGGACGACACTTCCATCTTCGGAAGACCCTCAAGGAATATGGCCGAGCATGGGAAATTCCCTTCGGTCATGGAGACGAGCTATGAGGTGACACATCATATGGGCCTCATACAAGATGACGACAAGAAGGTCGAGCAAGGGCCATCCCCTTCGACCATGACGACTAGCACGAACCTCTTCAAAAACATGAAGACAACGCCCCGACGGGACTCCTACTCTGAGTCAAGCTACAAGACCGCACATGAGACTTTATCTTTGGTCTCAGAGGAGAGTGATGATTTGTGATGTCGCTTGAACTACGTCGGTATTTCCCCAAAGAGGAAGGGATGATGCAGCATAGCCACGATAGGTATTTCCCTCAATGATGAGACCAAGGTTATGGAACCAGTAGGAAAACCATGCAACACCACATAAACAGCTCCTGCACACAAAGAACAAATACTTGCAACCCGACGTAAGAGAGGGTTTGTCAATCCCTCACGGGTAAAAATATAGGTAAAATTGTAGCAGATTGGATAAATAGATCTCATAGTAATGCGAGATAAAATAAATAAATAAAAATTGCAGCAAGGAATTTTTGTGTTTTTGGATTAATAAATCTGAAAATAAAAGCGAATAAAAATAGATCTCGAAGGCAAATATAATAAAGAAGAGACCCGGAGGCCGTAGGTTCCACAAGTGGTTTCTGTCGACAAAAATAGCATATGGTGGGTAAACAAATTACTGTTGGGTAATTGATAGAACTTCGAATAATCATGACGATATCCAGGCAATGATCATTATATAGGCATCACGTCCAAGATTAGTAGACCGACTCCTGCCTGCATCTACTACTATTACTCCACACATCGACCGCTATCCAGCAAGCATCTAGTGTATTAACTTCATGGAAAAACGGAGTAATGCAATAAGAACGATGACATGATGTAGACAAGATATATTCATGTAGGAATTAGACCCCGTCTTGTTATCTTTAATGGCAATGATACATACGTGTCGTTTCCCCTTCTGTCACTGGGATCAAGCACTGTAAGATCGAACCCATCACAAAGCACCTCTTCCCATGGCAAGAAAAATTGATCTAGTTGGCCTAACTAAACCAAAGGTTTGAAGAAGAAATACGAGGCTATAAGTAATCATGCATATAAGAGATCAAAAGACTCAAATAACTTTCATGGATAAAAACATGGGACATTTACATCTGTGCCCCTAACTCGAACCCACTACTCAAATTTGCCCCTAATTTTGAAGCATGCTCAAATTTTCCCCTCCGCCGTTAAGTCACTACTCAGAAATGCCCTTCCGTACAGTACTCTAGCACTTTCCGTCCAATACTGTAGCACTTTCCGTCTGCTACAGTACACATGGGCCTTTGACGGTCAAAGGCCTTTGACTGGACGGAAGGGCATTTTTGAGTAGTGACTTAACGGCAGAGGGGCAAATTTGAGCATGCTTTGAAATTAGGGGCAAATCTGAGTAGGTGGTTCGAGTTAGGGGCAGAAATGCAAATGGCCCTAAAAACATAGATCTGATCATAAACTCAAAGTTCATCGGATCCCAACAAAGATACAACAAAAAGAGTTACATCAAATAGATCTCCAAGATACCATTGTATTGAGAATCAAATGAGAGAGAGAAGCCATCTAGCTACTAACTACGGACTCGTAGGTCTACAATGAACTACTAACGCATCATCGAAGAGGCACCAATGAGGATGATGAACTCCTCCGTGATGGTGTCTAGATTGGTGTGTGGTTTCTGGAACTTGCGGCGGCTGGAATTGATTTTCATCGACTCCCCTAGGGTTTATGGAATATTGGGGTATTTATAGAGCAAAGAGGTAGTGGCGGAAGCCACCAAGGTGGGCACAACCCACCGAGCTATTTTCCAAATAGTATCCCATGGATTTATTGGTGATATAATTTGTTTTCTTGGCAGGAACCGCTTTTGATAGAATGCATCTTGTTTATCTCGAAGAACTGGGTGGCCCCCTCGGGGCACCCCTTTGGTACTTCTTTGGCCCATCTGGTGTCTTCTGGTCCAGAAAAATCACCAGGAATTTTTGCTGCGTTTGGACTCCGTTTGGTATTGATTTCATGCGAAGTAAAAAACAAGCAAAAATAGCAACTGGCACTAGGCACTATGTCAATAGGTTGGTTCCAAAAAATGATATAAAGTTGCTATAAAATGATTGTAAAACATCCAAGAATGATAATATAACAGCATGGAACAATAAAAAATTATAGATACGTTGGAGATGTATCAACATCCCTAAGCTTAATTCCTGCTCGTCCTCGAGTAGCTAAATGATAAAAACGGAATTTTTGATCTGGCATGATACCTAACATGTTCATCACATATTCTTTTCTTTGTAGCATGGACATTTGGACTTTTATATGATTCAAACAATAGTCTAGTTTTGACATGAAGATTTCAATACTCAAGCATGTCAACAAGCAACCATGTCTTTCAAAATATCAACAATAAAGCAAGTTATGCTAGCCCATCATGCTCAATCATTGATCCATTCATGAAACACACTCGCATATTAGCTACACCCAATGCTCAAGTATGATCATAGTGCCCCTTAGTTGGTGCTTTATAAGATAAGATGGAGACTCAAATAAAAATAAAAAAATGCATAAAGTAAAAGATAGGCCCTTCGCAGAGGGAAGTAGATATTTGTAGACGTGCTAGAGCTCAAAGCAAAAAAAAGGTGGAGATAAAACATTTTGGGTGGCATGCTTTTCCTATCAATGAAAAAGATCGAGTAGTTCCCAATAATTTCCATGCTAGATATATCATAGGCGGTTCCAAAACAGAAAAATAAAGTTTGTTCCTTTTTCCACCATACTTTCACATTCCACGGCTAACCGAATCCACAGGTGCCGTTCATAACAACACTTCCCGAGGAATTTATTATTTGACAACATAAATTAAATTCATTTTTCATTTTAGGATTGGGCATCCCTAATACCTTTGTCATACTCTCGTGTAATGACAAGTGAATAAACACTCATCTTGAGAATAACACATCTAGCATGGAAAAATATCAGTCACCCCCTACCGTTTCATGAGCGGTACGAGCACACAAAAAGGAAATTTATTTTGAAATTTAGAGATGGCATATACAAATTTTGTTAGAATGGCACGGAAATACCGCATATATGTAGGTATAGTGGACTCATATGGCAAAACGGGGTTTAAGGATTTTGGATGCACAAGTAGTGATCATACTTAGTGCAAGTGAAGGCTAGCAAAAGATTGGGAAGCATCCAACCAAGAAATGAAAATTCTCATAAGAGAGCATTAATAATGCACCACAAGTAGGATATAATTTCATTACATAACTATTGACTTTCGTGCTTGGATGGGGAATCACTAACATGAACACCAATATTCTTACTTAAGCATAATTACTCATCAACATGACTCACATATTATATCAACATATCGCAAAACTATTACAAGGAATCAAGTTTATTTTGTCCAATGATGTGACACTCCAAAAATTTTGATTTGGTATTTAGCAAATTCTTTGTTTGATTTGAAGGAGGCTATTTAAAATCTTTCAAAAAAAGGCTCTTCTTCTCAAAATTTTCTCTTATGACAAATATTTTATTTTGGGTCACCCTCAACCTTGATGTTTTGTATTGAAGGATTTTCATTTGGTGTTGACTCATCACAACTAAATTTTGAAAAGTTTTTCAATTAAAAAGAAATCCTATGGGTTTTTGATTTATTCTTTTTATTCAAACCATTTCCTTTTGCCATGCCTCATGTTAAAATTTTCTTCCAAAACCCCTCCCTCCACTTTGGGTCAAGTAAAATATCCAATCCTAGCAAGTTCAACCCATTTTTTATTTTTATTCTATTTATTTTATCCCCAAAACTATTTATGTCTTTTATTTTGGACCTAGGTGATTTACAAAGGAAGTACCTGATTTCTTTTGAGTCTTGATCCCAAACCAACTCCTCTGACTAGTCCTTAGCACCCCCAACCTAGATCCATCAAGATCCACTCTTCCACAATTCAAAATTTTCAAGTTTTGCTCAATGCAAGTTTGGACCAGATTTGTCATTTTTGGTGAAATTCAATATTTTTCTTCTCCAAAAATTCTGGGATAAATCAGGCAGCCCCCAGGTGCATTGAGAGGTCACCTCACCAAAGATCAGCTCCAGAAGAAAGCACATGCCAAAAACATTTCATCGAACACCTGGCATGCACTGTTGTTGTTCAAATTCAAAAAATTCAGAGTTTCAGTGTTTCTGTTTCGCCGTCAGTGTCGTTTTTTCAGAGCACGGCCTCGATCTCGCCAGTAACTGCAGTGGCGCCTTGCTCCCTATTCCCCCTCCTTATCCAGAGCGCCGCACTGTCATTTGGAAGGGCACCATCGTCGGTGGTGACGTGTCTCGCCGATGCCGGCAGCTTCTACGGTGACAGAGCCACCCGTGGCGGCCAGCAGGAACCAGCACCACCTTTCGGCGCCGTCCAGCATCGCCCAAGCCACCCGAAGCCTCCGCATGGCCATCCTCTACCCTGTGCACACTGCGGCACCGTGGCCGTGGCCTGAGGGGCGCAGAGCGCGCTCTCTGCCGCCGTCGTGCCCGTGAGCCGTTCCGTCGAGTGCGTGGAGTGACGCCCAAGTTCTGCCTAAACTTCGCCAAGGATGGAACCAATGAGCCTATCCGCTGCCGCCCCGACCCCTAAACCTCCCGTTCAACGACTGCCCCGCCGTAATCGTCACCGGAGTTATCCCGTTCACGGCCACCGCCTCGGACCAGCTATAAAAGGAGCCCTCGAGCTCGTTCTCGACCCCGCACGACACCTCCACCTCACCAGAGCCCCGCCTAGCCACTAGGAGGACCCCGAGGAGGTCTCCTTCCCCGACTCCGGCCGCCCCGATCCGCCTCGGGCTCCGGCTTGATTCACTCAGGTGAGACCATCCCCGCCTCCCAAACCGCGTCAGCAACCCTCTGGTGCACCTAGTGCTCTAACCCAAGCCCCAATTCAACCTTTGCAGCCCTCCCCGGCGAGATCAACCAACACCCGAACCACCATTCGCCGGAGTTGAGGCCGCCGTCGACGTGGTGCTCGCCAACGACCAACTCCACCACCCACAGGTGCAGAAGGAACCAAGGAACCCGTAGGTACCCTCCTTTCTCCCTACCTCACCGTGGATCGCCTCCGGCGACCACCGCAGCCTTCGGGCGTCGGTGACTCTGTTTCAGCGTTTAAACCTGACGGGTGGGACCCCTCCGTCAGCTTTTTCTTTTTTTGAACCGTTTTCTGAAAACACCTTCGGGCAAATACGCTTTCTAACTGAAACGTTTTTCTATCTTTTCTGTTCTACCCCCTGGAAACTTTCTGTTTCATTACAGATAAGTCCCTGGACTAAAACTTTAATAACTTTTAAACAGAAAATGATTTTTGATTGATTCTTCTTCTGTCATCTTTATTTTTCTGTCTAGTTTTTTATCATATTTATTTGAAAATTATTTGGAACACTTTTTGTGCACACACGGTATTTACGTTAGTACGTATTTTCTTTATACCGTAGATACCGGAGGAGGTGACGGAACCGCAAACTTCACCGAGCTAGACTCCGACTACTCCGAACCAGGCAAGCACGTTTGAACCTTTGATATGATGAGTGTTTTGCATGTTTGCTTGAGTAGTTATTTCATGACATGTTTATATGAATAGCAGTAAGTGTTATATTTCATGCAAAGCTAATACAAGTAAGCGTCAAAACTCGATGGGTTATTTGATGTGAGTTTACATGATCATGTGGTGACATGAATAGTGGTAAGATGGTATTGTTGAAGCATGACAGTCTTATGCCAAATCATTTAACTCCAGTGTTAACGTGGATCAAGTCATGTTACCATCCATGTCCTTTTTGTGCTACCACATGTTTTATGCAAAGAATATGGTTTAGTAAGTTGCAAACCTCTTTCCTCGTACACACCAAATAGAGGGGCCGTGATGAGGGTTCCATGGCCCTGGATTAAAGCCAGTCATCCGGTCAGGGGGCATGGGTGTTTCCGGTTGGGACCGAGAGGGGGGCACCCCTTAGAGCGCGCAATATAAATTTGATCCCATGCTACTTGAGGTTGTGGCCTAGGGTGATTCCTGGCATCGGGATGTGGAATGGGTGTGTACTGGTTAGATGTGTTTCTTCTGAAATACCGTAAACGGAACTAGTCCTTCGTGACTACTGAAATCCGTTGGCTGTGGTTAAATAGTACAAACTCTGAAGAGTCAAAAAACATTCGAGTAATCGTAAGGACTGTGACCAACTTATCTATGTCAGTCTCAGTGTCAGTTTCAGTGATAATCTCCGATGAATGAACATGAGTGTTAAAATCCGGCTGAATGATTACTCCTGTGGATGGACTAACCATTTTATTATTATGCCCTGAGTATTTCCTTGGAGTGATTTAACTTCATGAATTTATTGAATACGAATGACAAAATATAAGCCCTTTCTGTGATGTCGCTCAGACGTCCGACTGTGGCACTCTTGTTATTTACTTTCGATATAAGCCCTTTATGTGATGTCGCTCAAACGTCCGACTGTGGCACTATTGCTATTTACTTTCGATATAAGCCCTTTATGTGATGTCGCTGTGACGTCCGACTGTGGCATTACCTCTGTTGGAAAAGGCAGTGCCTAGGAGGCGCTTAGGCACGCCTAGGCGCTAGGCAATGGCCAAACGCCTCGCCTAGGGCATAAATGGAGGTCTAGGCAGGGCAAGCAGGGAATTGCCTACGCAAGCAAGAAATCATGCCACATACTGCACTAGTATGCCAAACGGGTTATATTCCAATGGTAGTAGATAGTAATTAATTTGTTTATATGCCCTAAACTAATATCAACACCCATATAATAATCACAAATACACTACGAGTAAAAACTATATTACCGCCTAGGGCGCTTAGGCACCGCCTAGGCACTAGGCGAAGGCCAACCGCCTCGCTTACGCCTACCGCCTTTTCCAACCTTGGGCATTACTGTTGTTTATTTTCATTATAAGCCCTTTCCGAGATGTCGCGTAGACGTCCGACTGTGGCACGCACTGTCATTTACATTTCAATATAAGCCCTTTATGTGGCGTCGCTCAGACGCCCGACTGTGGCATGTTAATTTATTTTTGCCTTTCGAGGCGTCGCTTCAGACACCCGATCGGTTTTCAGTTATTTATTGGGATTTCAGGAGGACTATCGCCTGACTTCCTTTTTATTTAACATGCCGTGCAAATTTATTATTTGAGTGTGCATTGCTAACCGCTCATGTGCATCATGTTGCATTTGTTATATCTTATGTCCGAACTGTCTTGCGAGTACATTCAAAGTACTCACCTGGCTTTGTTGATTTGGCCAGATGTTGACGAAGGCGATCTTACGGATGAAGAGTACGATAGCGAGTCCGACGCCTAGAGGAGTCCCAGTCAGTCCCGTGCGATCCTGGAATTGGTCACTTGTATCATATACGCTTCCGCTACCCGAATAAAATCATCGAGCCTCACTTCGATGCTCGATGAGCTGCAAGATTAGGAGTCATGTCACCCACTTCACTGTGACATATCCACCACCACTTTTATTACGAGTCAGTAGTATGCCACCACACCCTTGTGTCATATCCGCCCTTGTGTATAATATTGGCGTGCTTGTAATAAATTGTTGAGCAACCTCAGCTCAACCTTGTATTATAATTAGTACTACTGGATTTCTGTATCAAGGATTTGTCTACCAGTAAGGAGGATCTTCCTATACTGGAATTATAAAGATCGGTTTCTCAATAAATGTTTTATTGGAAACCGGTCGTGACAAATGATCTTCATGAAAGTTTTGGTTATATCCCTCTTGAATATCTATCACTTTGGTACTAATTTCATATGTTGCTTTTGATAGCCCAAACAAATCTAAGTGAAGAACATGAGCATACAAATTTTATTCTCTCAAAATAATTTAAGTGAAGCAAGAGAGAATTTCTTAAAAAAATTACTAACTCCCAAATAAATCTAAATGAAGCATGAGAGCATTTCTTCAAGAATAATAAAGCACACCATGCTCAAAAAGATATAAGTGAAGCACTAGAGCAATTGCATAGCTCATAAAGATTTAAGTGAAGCATAGAGAGCAATTCTAACAAGTCATATCATAATTTCGGCTCTCTCAAATAGATGTGTCCAGCAAGGATTCATGACTTGAAATAAAAAGCAAAAAAATCAAAGACTCATATCATACAAGATGCTCCAAGCAAAACTAATGATATGTGATGAATAAAAATATAGCTCCAAGTAAAATACCGATGGTTGTTAGAAGAAAGAGGGGATTCCACTCGGGGCATCCCCAAGCTTAGTTGCTTTCTTCTCTTTTAGATAATAGCATGGGATGCCATGGGGTATCCCCAAGATTAGGCTCTTCTTACTCCTTATTCCTTCATCCATCGTGATCTCACCCAAAACTTGAAAACTTCAATCACACAAAACTTAACAAAACCTTCATGAGATCCGTTAGTATAACAAAGAAATCACTACTATAAGTATTGTTGCAAACCCATTCATATTTTATTCTTGCATTATACCTAATGTATTTCAACTTTACTATAGCTTATACCCTCCAATGCAAACCATAGATTCATCAAAATAAGCACACAATGCAAAGAAAACAGAATCTATCAAAAATAGAACAGTTTGTAGTAATCTAAATACTTCGTGTACTTTTGTAACTCCAGAAATTCTATAAAATTAGGACAATGTGGGCAATTTGTATATCAATATTGTGTAAAAAATTCAGATCAAAAGCTTCTGTTTTTCAATAAGATGAAAGCAACTATCACCCAACATGATCCCAAAGCCTTTGCTTGGCACAAACACTAATTAAAACACAAAAAACACAATCATAATAGTAGAATAATTGTGCAAACACTCAAGAACAGAAAGTAAAATACAAAAATAAATTTTATTCATTGGGTTGCCTCCCAACAAGCGCTATCGTTTTATGCCCCTAGCTAGGCATAACACAAAGATCTAAGTGTTGTAATTCTTGTTTCTAGATCCATACGATGCCCTCATGATTGATTCATATGGTGGCTTAATTCTAGTTCTAGGTAAGTGTTCCATACCCTTCCTTAGTGGAAATTGAAATTTAATATTGCCTTCTTTCATATCAATCACGACACCAATAGTGCGTAAAAACGGTCTACCAAGAATAATTGGACAAGACGGATCACAATCAATATCAAGAACAATAAAATCTATGGGCACATAATTCCTATTTGCCAGAATTATAATATCATTAATTCTTCCTGTAGGCTTTTTAATAGTTGAATCCGCCATGTGCAAATTTAAAGAACATTCTTCAATATCGGTAAGACCAAGCACATCACATAAACATTTCAGAATTGTAGAAACACTAGCACCCAAGTCACATAAAGCAAAACACTCATTAATTTTTAATCTTGACTTTGATAGTAGGTTCACATTCATCATGTAATTTTCTAGGAATTGAAACCTCTAATTCCAACTTTTCTTCTAAAGCTTTTATCATAGCATCAACGATATGTTTAGTCAAAGCTTTATTTTTTTCATAAGCATGGGGTGAATTTATCATGGATTGCAACAAAGAAATACAATCAATCAAAGAGTAATTATCATAATTAAAGTCTTTGTAATCCAAAAGAGTGGGCACATCAATAGTTAAAGTTTTGACCTCTCCAAACCCACCTTTATTAATTTTCTCAACAGATTTTCACCCTCCAAATTATTGGGATGCCTTCTAGCTAAAGTTGACTCTTCTCCAGTCCCTTTATCATCAATTTTAATCTTACTAAACAAGGAATCAATAGAGGGAACACCAATCATTTTAATATCCTCATCACTTTATGAAAGCAAGCACTAGAAAATGCTTTTTCTAAAAACTCTCTTTTAGCTCTAAGCGTAGCGATTCTTTTCTTACTTTCATCCATAGAAACATATAAAACTTTAATTGATTCCTCAACCTTGGGCACAAAAAATTTCATCTTGAGATTTTCTACATCATGAGAAATTCTATCAATACTTCTAGACATATCATCAATCTTATTCAACTTTTCTTCTATCATAGCATTAAAAACCTTTTGAGTATTGATAAATTTGAAGGAAATATGCCCTAGAGGCAATAATAAAGTTGTTATTTTATATTTCCTTATTCATGATAAATGTTTATTATTCATGCTAGAATTGTATTAACCGGAAACTTGATACATGTGTGGATACATAGACAAAACAACATGTCCCTAGTATGTCTCTACTAGACTAGCTCGTTGATCAAAAGATGGTTAAGTTTCCTAGCCATGAACATGAGTTGTCATTTGATAATGGGATCAGATCATTAGTAGAATGATGTGATGAACAATACCCATTCGTTAGCTTAGCATAATGATCGTTCAGTTTTATTGCTACTACTTTCTTCGTGTCAAATATATATATTCCTCCGACTATGAGATTATGCAACTCCCGGACACTGGAGGAATACCTTGTGTGCTATCAAAGATCACAACGTAATTGGGTGATTATAAAGATGCTCTACAGGTATCTCCGAAGGTGTTTGTTGGGTTGGCATAGATCGAGATTAGGATTTGTCACTCCGAGTATCGGAGAGGTATCTCTGGGCCCTCTCGGTAATGCACATCACATGAAGCCTTGCAAGCAATGTGATTAATGAGTTAGTTGCGGGATGATGCACTACGGAATGAGTAAAGAGACTTGCCGGTAATGAGATTGAACTAGGTATGAAGGTACCGATGATCAAATCTCGGGCAAGTAACATACCGATGACAAAGGGAATAACTATATTGACATTGCGGTTCGATCGATAAAGATCTTCGTAGAATATGTGGGAACCAATATGAGCATCCAGGTTCTGCTATTGGTTATTGGCTAGAGAGGTGTCTCACTCATGTCTACATAGTTCTTGAACCCGTAGGGTCCGCACGCTTAACGTTCGATGACGATTGGTATTATATAAGTTATGTGTTTTGGTGACCGAAGATTGTTCGGAGTCCCGGATAAGATCACGGACATGATGAGGAGTCTCGAAATGGTCGAGAGGTGATGATTGACATATTGGAAGGTTACATTCGGACACCGGAAAGGTTTCGGATATTTTTCGGAGTACCGGGAGGTTTCCGGAACCCCCCGGGGAAGTAATTGGCCAACATGGGCCATAGGGGAGAGGGGAGGCAGCCCACAAGGGGTGGCCGCACCCTCCTCCCATAGGGAGTCCAAATCGGAATAGGGGAGGGGGCGCGCCCCCCTTTCCTTTTACGGTTCCCTCTCCCTTCCCCTTTTCCCCTCTGAAAAGAAGGAAAAAAGGGTGGGCCGAATCCTACTAGGAGTGGAGTCCTAGTAGGACTCCCCCATGGCACGCCCCTTTAGGCAGGCCGCCTCCTCCCCTCCTCCTTTATATACGGGGGCGGGGGCACCCCAAAGACACAACAGTTATTCTCTTAGCCGTGTGCGATGCCCCCCTCCACCGTTTACTCCTTTGATAGTATCATCGTAGTGCTTAGGCGAAGCCCTACACGGATCACATCACCAACACCGTCATCACGCCATCGTGCTGACGGAACTCATCGACTCGATCAACACTCTGCTGGATCAAGAGTACGAGGGACGTCATCGACCTGAACATGTGCAGAACCCGGAGGTGTCGTACATTCGGTACTTGATCGGTTGACTCGAGAAGACGTTCAACTACATCAACCGCGTTAAGTTAATGCTTCCGCTTTCGGTCTATGAGGGTACATGGACACACTCTCCCCCTCTTGTTGCTATGCATCTCCTAGATAGATCTTGCGTGAGCGTAGGAAATGTTTTTGAATTGCATGCTATGTTTCCCAACAGTGGCATCCGAGCCAGGTTTATGCGTAGATGATATGCACGAGTAGAACACAAAGAGTTGTGGGTAGTGATCATCATACCGCTTACCACCAATGTCTTATTTTGATTCAACGGTATTGTTGGATGAAGCGGCCTGGACCAACCTTACATGACCGCGTTCATGAGACCGGTTCCACCGACAGACATGCAACTAGTTTTGCATAAAGGTGTTTGGCGGGTGTCTATTTCTCCAACTTTAGTCTCTCTTGATTCTCAATACAATGGTCTCTTGGAGATCTATTTGATGTAACTCTTTTTGCGGTGTGTTTGTTGGGATCCGATGAACTTTGAGTTTATGATCAAATCTATGTTTTTATCCATGAAAGTTATTTGAGTCTTTTGATCTCTTATATGCATGATCACTTATAGCCTCGTATTTCTTCTTGGAATCTTTGGTTTAGTTAGGCCGACTAGATCGATTTTTCTTGCCATGGGAAGAGGTGCTTTCTGATGGGTTTGATCGTACGATGCTAAATCCCAGTGATAGAAGGGGAAATGACACGTATGTATCGTTGCTATTAAGGATAACAAGATGGGGTCTATTCCTACATGAATAGATCTTGTCTACATCATGTCATCGTTCTTATTGCAGTACTCTATTTCTCCATGAACTTAATAGACTAGATGCATGCTGGATAGCGGTCGACGTGTGGAGTAACAGTAGTAGATGCAGGCAAGAGTCGGTCTACTAATCTTGGACGTGATGCCTATATAATGATCATTGCTTGGATGTTGTCATAGTTATTTGAAGTTCTATCAATTACCCAACAGTAATTTGTTTACCCATCATATGCTATTTTTCTCGAGAGAAGCCACTAGTGAAATTTACGGGCCTCGGGTCACTTCTTTATCATTTTTGCCTTCAAGATCTATTTTTATTTGATTTTGTTTTTAGATCTATTATTCAAAAACCCAAAAAATACCTTGCTGCAATTTATTGTTATTTATTTTATCTCACGTTCCCGCGAGATCTATTTATCCAATCTACTACGATTTTATCTATCTTTTTACCCGGGAGGGATTGACAACCCCTCTTTTATGTCGGGTTGCAAGTACTTGTTCTTTGTGTGCAGGTACCGTTTACATAGTGTTGAGTGGTTCTCCTACTGGTTCGATAACCTTGGTCTCATCACTGAGGGAAATACCATCTGTTGTTGTGCTGCATCATCCCTTCCTCTTTGGGGAAATACCGACGTAGTTCAAGCAGCATCAAAAGGAACTTCTGGCGCCGTTGCCGGGGAGACATCATAAACATCTACCAGGTTCCTTATCACAAATCTCATCTCCTTGCAATTTACATTATTTGCCATTTTCCTAACGTTTTCCTCTCCCCCACTTCACAAAATTTGTCATTTTATTCGCCCTCTCTTTCGTTCGCCGTTTTCTCATCAGATCTGTTTTTGAGTGCAATCTTGTTGCATAGTCACGATGACTCAAGAGAACACCAAGTTGTGTGATTTCTCCAATACCAACAACAATGATTTTATTAGCACTCCGATTGCTCCTCCCGCCACTAGTGCGGAGTCTTGTGATATTAATGTCGCTGTGTTGAATCTTGTTATGAAAGATCAATTTTCTGGTACTCCTAGTGAGGATGTCGCGTCCCATGGAATTATGCGATATGCAAAAGAAAAAAGACGTGGACAATGATATTGTGAAGTTAAAATTATTTCCGTTTTCTTTGCAATATCGTGCAAAAATTTGGTTTTCTTCTTTGCCTCGCAATAGTATAGATTTGTGGAATAAGTGCAAGGATGCTTTTATTACTAAGTATTTTCCGCCCATGAAAATTATTTTCCTTAGGACACAAATCATGAATTTTAAGCAACCTGAGCATGAACATGATGCGCAATCTTGGGAAAGAATGAAATTGATGCTAAGAAATTGCCCTACTCATGGTTTGAATCTTTGGATGATCATACAAAATTTTTATGGGGGATTGAATTCTGTTTCTAGAAATCTTGTAGATTCCGCCGCGGGAGGGGGGTACTTTTATGGAAATTACTTTGAGTGAAGCTACTAAACTGCTTGATAATATTACGGTAAATTATTCATAATGGCATGCCGAAAGAGCTCTTGCTAGTAGAAAAGTTAATTCGGTTGAAGAAATTTCTTCTTTGAGCGAAAAAGTTCATGCTCTTATGAAATTGGTTGCTAATAGAAGTGCTCCTATTGATTTTAATGATGTGCCTTTGTCTACCTTGATTGAGCAAAATAGTGATGTCGTAGATGTGAATTTTATCTCGTGACACAATTTCAATATCAATGCTTACAGAGGTAATTTTAATCCTAGGCCTTTTCCTAGTAATTCCTCTAATAATTATGGTAATTCCTATCATAATCCTCCTTACAATAATAATAGGAACACCTCTGATCTTGAGAATAATATTAAAGAATTTATCAATACTCAAAAGGTTTTCAATGCTACGATAGAAGAAAAGTTGAATAAGACTGATGATATGTCTAGAAGCATTGATAGAATTTCTCATGATGTAGAAAATCTCAAGATGAAAATTTTTGTGCCCAAGGTTGAGGAATCAATTAAAGATTTATATGTTTCTATGGATGAAAGTAAGAAAAGAACCGCTATGCTTAGAGCTAAAAGAGAATTTTTTTAGAAAAAATGTTTTCTAGTGATTGCTTTCATGAAAAAGATGAAGATCTTAAAATGGTTGGTGTTTCTTCTATTGATTCTTTGTTTAGTAAAATTAAGATTGATAATAAAGGGACTGAAGAAGAGTCAACTTTAGCTAGAATGCATCCCGATAATTTGGAGGGTGAAAATCTTATTGAGAAAATTGATAAAAGTGGGTTTAGAGAGGTCAAAACTTTAACTAGTGATGTACCCACTCTTTTGGATTACAAAGACTTTAATTATGATAATTGCTCTTTTATTGATTGTATTTCTTTGTTTCAATCCATGATGAATCCACCCCATGCTTATGAACAAAATAAAGCTTTTAATAAACATACTGTTGATGCTATGATGAAAGCTTTAGAAGAAAAGTTGGAATTAGAGATTTCAATTCCTAGAAAATTACAAGATGAATGGGAACCTACTAGCAAAGTCAAGATTAAAAATTATGATTGTTTTGCTTTATGTGACTTGGGTACTAGTGTTTCTACAATTTCGAAATCTTTATGTGATGTGCTTAGTCTTACCGATATTGAAGAATCTTCTCTAAATTTGCACTTAGCGGATTCTACTATTAAGATAACCTATGGGGAGAATTAATGATGTTATTATTCTTGCAAATAGGAATTATGTGCCCATAGATTTTATTGTTCTTGATATTGATTGCAATCTGTCTTGTCCAATTATTCTTGGTAGATCATTTTTACGTACTATCGGTGTCGTGATTGATATGAAAGAAGGCAATATTAAATTTCAATTTCCACTAAGGAAGGGTATGGAACACTTCCCTAGAACTAGAATTAAGCCACCATATGAATCAATCATGAGGGCATCGTCCGGATCTAGAAATAAAGATGACAATAATTGAATCTATGCATTATGCCTAGCTAAGCGCGTAAAACGATAGCGCTTGTTGGGAGGCAACCCAATGAATAAAATTTATTTATTTTATTTTTCTTTATTTTCTTGAGTGTTTGCATAATTACGCGTTTGTTATGATTGTTTTTTGTGTGTTTTAATTAGTGTTTGTGCCAAGCAAAGCATTTGGGATCATGTTGGGTGATAGTTGCTTTGATCTTGTTGAAAAACAGAAACTTTTGCACTCAGAAAAATAATTTTCATAAATCACTGAAACGTGCTTTTGCTCTGAATTTTTACACAAGATTGATATATGAATTTTCCACGTTGTCCTAATTTTTCAGAATTTTTTGTACAGAAGTATACGAAGTTTTCAGATTGCTACAGACTGTTCAGTTTTTGACAGATTCTGTTTTCTTTGTGTTGTGTGCTTATTTAGATGAATCTATGGTTTGTATTGGAGGGTATAAGCTATAGTAAGTTGGAATATATTAGGTATAATGCAAGAATAAAATATGAATTGGTTTGCAACAGTACTTAGAGTAGTGATTTGCTTTGTTATGCTAACGGATCTAATGAAGGTTTTGTTGAGTTTTATGTGATTGAAGTTTTCAAGTTTTGGGTGAGATCACTATGGATGAAGGAATAAGGAGTAAGAAGATCCTATGCTTGGGTATGCCTTGGGTGAGATCACTATTGCCTTGAATCATATAAAAGTCCAAATGTCCATGCTACAAAGAAAAGAATATGTGATGAACATGTTAGGTAGCATTCCACATCAAAAGTTATGTTTTTATCATTTACCTACTCGAGGATGAGCAGGAATTAAGCTTGGGGATGCTGATACGTCTCCAATGTATCTATAATTTTTTATTGTTCCATGCTGTTATATTATCATTCTTGGATGTTTTACAATCATTTTATAGCAACTTTATATCATTTTTTGGGACTAACCTATTGACATAGTGCCTAGTGCCAGTTGTTGTTTTTTGCTTGTTTTTTACTTCGCAGAAAATCAATACCAAATAGAGTCCAAACGCAGTGAAACTTTTTGGTAATTTTTTCTAGACCAGAAGACACATGTTGGGCCAAAGAAGTACCAAAGGGGGGCTCCGAGGGGAGCACAACCCACCTGGGCACACCCGCCCAGGGGCCCAGGCGTGCCCTGGTGGGTTGTGCCCACCTCGTCTGCCTCCCGCACCGCCTCTTTGACCCCAATATTCCATAAACCCTAGGGGAGTCGAAAAAACATAATTCTAGTCGCCGCAAGTTCCAGAAACCACAGATCCAATCTAGACACCATCACGGAGGGGTTCATCATCCTCATTGGTGCCTCTCCGATGATGCGTCAGTAGTTCATTGCAGAGCTATGGGTCCGTAGTTAGTAGCTAGATGGCTCTCTCTCTCTCTCTCTCTCTCTCTCTCTCTCTCTCTCTCTCTTGATTCTCAAACAATGGTCTCTTAGAGATCTATTTGATGTAACTCTTTTTGCGGTGTGTTTGTTGGGATCCGATGAACTTTGAGTTTATGATCAGATCTATGTTTTTATCCATGAAAGTTATTTGAGTCTTTTGATCTCTTATATGCATGATTACTTATAGCCTCATATTTCTTCTTCGAATCTTTGGTTTAGTTAGGCCGACTAGATCGATTTTTCTTGCCATGGGAAGAGGTGCTTTGTGATGGGTTCGATCTTACGGTGCTAAATCCCAGTGACAGAAGGGAAAATGACACGTATGTATCGTTGCTATTAAGGATAACAAGATGGGGTCTATTCCTACACGAATAGATCTTGTCTACATCATGTCATCGTTCTTATTGCATTACTTTGTTTCTCCATGAACTTAATACACTAGATGCATGCTGGATAGCAGTCGATGTGTGGAGTAATAGTAGTAGATGCAGGCAAGAGTCGGTCTACTAATCTTGGACGTGACGCCTATATAATGATCATTGCCTGGATATCGTCATAATTATTTGAAGTTCTATCAATTGCCCAACACTAATTTTTTTTACCCACCATATGCTATTTTTCTCGAGAGAAGTGACTAGTGAAATCTACGGCCATGGGTCTCTTCTTTATCATATTTGCCTTCGAGATCTATTTTTATTTGCTTTTGTTTTCAGATCTATTAATCTGAAAACCCAAAAATACCTTACTGGAATTTATTGTTATTTATTTTATCTCGCATTCCCGCGAGATCTATTTATCCAATCTACTACAATTTTATCTATCTTATTACCCGGGAGGGATTGACAACCCCTCTTTTACGTCGGGTTGTAAGTATTTGTTCTTTGTGTGTAGGTGCCGTTTACGTAGTGTTGCGTGGTTCTCCTACTGGTTTGATAACCTTGATCTCATCACTGAGGGAAATACCTACTGTTGATGTGCTGCATCATCCCTTCCTCTTTGGGGAAATACCGACGTAGTTCAAGCAGCATCAGTAACTCCACCATATATGACATGGAGTGCATTTCCTATGAGAGGATGAGGTGACCACCACTAGCCCCACACACGAGAGCATGCCACACATCCTATGTGAGGTTGAGAACCATTTGAGTGACTCCACCAACCATACGAATGAGAGCATCATATCGGGAGTGAGTGAGCCACAACACTTAGTGAGTGAGGTAGTTGAGAGGGCTTGTGAGGCCAATATGATTTCCAATGACTTAACCTCTACTTCTAGTGTGTTTTCCTTTTTGGTGCTAGATCTCCAACAAGACGAAGCGCCAATCCTCGACGAGTCCATACCTCCAATGGGCAAACCGATGGCCATGATGGATGATATTGCACCTCCCACATGGTACCATCAAGTTGATGAAGTTATTGACCATGCGTCAACTTTTGCAACTTCACCTACAACACAAGAGAGGAGCTCTCAAGGTAACATAGGTGGCGGTACTTCACTTGTCCCACTAGTGGACTATCTTCCAAATGATTGCTTGCATGATGTTGATCACCTTAAGGATTCATCGCGTATTATGTCTTGTTTCGATATGCCACCCATTTATGATGAATATGATGATGAGCATGTTGAATTGCCTAGTTGTGATGCTATGATCCATATGATATCATGTAAAAATTCTATTTGTCACGTCATGTTTGACAATCCATTAAACTTGTCATATGCTATGAGCGAGATCTCCCATATTGCATCATTACAATCTCAACATAGTAACTATGCATGTCCCATTAAAATAAATCCTGTTTGCACTTATGGCATAGATGACGAGGTCATGATTATTGGTATTTGCTTATCTTGCGATGATATTGCTATGATACCTTTGCAACATTTGTGCAATTCATCTCATATACCATGCCATGATAATGGTTATAGATTGCAAAGATTCCATCCATTGTGTGCACCATATGCATAACATTCATGACAATGCTCTAGGTGTTACACATGATGCATTAAACCCTTTGAGTCTCTATTATGATATACATAACAACAAACCTATCATGATGGATGACATGCTTCTATATAATGCATCTCATTTATTTGAGTATTTGGTATTTTGTGCTAACCAACACATGCACGTGCGCATCATAACAGATGATGCGTACATATACCACGCACACTCAATTTTCCCTTTGCCTTTGTTTTGTGTGGGTACTTATGAACACTCATCAACCTCACAATCCCATGAGTTGACGAAACGAGCTCTTGTGAGCAATGATGACTTGGGATCCCGTGGACTATCCTTACCACCATTCCCTTCGCCCAAGGACTACGCGTATCTCTTTTACTTGGCTCTCACATGGCTATGGGCTATATACCATTTGCCACTTTATTCCCATTTTATTGTGTTCAATTTGCATGTTATACCTCTTTCTATGTCTTTGCCAAGCAATTGTGACCCTTGCTTGCACTTACATATGATTCACCATTATACTTCTATGTGTATTTTCATGTTTGGTGGAGATCCTTGTGGCCATTGCCATGTTCTATACATGTGTTGGAAATATGCCCTAGAGGCAATAATAAATTAGTTATTATTATATTTCCTTGTTCATGATAATCGTTTATTATCCATGCTATAATTGTATTGATAGGAAACTCAGATACATGTGTGGGTACATAGACAACACCATGTCCCTAGTAAGCCTCTAGTTGACTAGCTCGTTGATCAATAGATGGTTACGGTTTCCTGACCATAGACATTGGATGTCATTGATAACGGGATCACATCATTAGGAGAATTATGTGATGGACAAGACCCAATCCTAAGCCTAGCATAGAGATCGTGTAGTTTGTATGCTAAAGCTTTTCTAATGTCAAGTATCATTTCCTTAGACCATGAGATTGTGCAACTCCCGAATACCGTAGGAATGCTTTGGGTGTACCAAACGTCACAACGTAACTGGGTGGCTATAAAGGTGCACTACAGGTATCTCCGAAAGTGTCTGTTGGGTTGGCACGAATCGAGACTGGGATTTGTCACTCCGTGTAAACGGAGAGGTATCTCTGGGCCCACTCGGTAGGACATCATCGTAATGTGCACAATGTGACCAAGGGGTTGATCACGGGATGATGTGTTACGGAACGAGTAAAGAGACTTGCCGGTAACGAGATTGAACAAGGTATCGGTATACCGACGATCGAATCTCGGGCAAGTATAATACCGCTAGACAAAGGGAATTGTATACGGGATCGATTGAGTCCTTGACATCGTGGTTCATCCGATGAGATCATCGTGGAACATGTGGGAGCCAACATGGGTATCCAGATCCCGCTGTTGGTTATTGACCGGAGAACGTCTCGGTCATGTCTGCATGGTTCCCGAACCCGTAGGGTCTACACACTTAAGGTTCGATGACGCTAGGGTTATAAAGGAAGTTTGTATGTGGTTACCGAATGTTTTTCGGAGTCCCGGATGAGATCCCGGACGTCACGAGGAGTTCCGGAATGGTCCGGAGGTAAAGATTTATATATGGGAAGTCTTATTTTGATCGCCGGAAAGGTTTCGCACTTTATCGGTATTGTACCGGGAGTGCCGAAAGGGGTCCGGGGGTCCACCGGGGGGGTCCACCTGCCCCGGGGGGGCACATGGGCTGTAGGGGGTGCGCCTTGGCCTATATGGGCCAAGGGCACCAGCCCCAAGAGGCCCATGCGCCAAGATATAAGAAAAAGGGGAGAGTCCTCAAGGGGGAAGGCACCTCCGAGGTGCCTTGGGGAGGATGGACTCCTCCCCCCTTGGCCGCACCCCTTCCTTGGAGGAAGGGGCAAGGCTGCGCCTCCCCCCTCTCCCTTGCCCCTATATATAGTGGAGGGGAGGGAGGGCAGCCGCACCTGAAGCCCTGGCGCCTCCCTCCCTCCCGTGACACCTCCTCCTCTCTCGCAGATGCTTGGCGAAGCCCTGCAGGATTGCCACGCTCCTCCATCACCACCACGCCATTGTGCTGCTGCTGGATGGAGTCTTCCTCAACCTCTCCCTCTCTCCTTGCTGGATCAAGGTGTGGGAGACGTCACCGGGCTGTAAATGTGTTGAACGCGGAGGTGACGTCCGTTCGGCACTAGGATCTCCGGTGATTTGGATCACGACGAGTACGACTCCTTCAACCCCGTTCTCTTGAACGCTTCCGCTTAGCGATCTACAAGGGTATGTAGATGCACTCTCCTTCCCCTCGTTGCTGGTTTCTCCATAGATAGATCTTGGTGACACGTAGGAAAATTTTGAATTTCTGCTACGTTCCCCAACAGTGGCATCCTGAGCTAGGTCTATTGCGTAGATTCTTTGCACGAGTAGAACACAAAGTAGTTGTGGGCGTTGATTTTGTTAAATATGCTTACGTTACTAGTCCAATCTTGTTTCGACGGTATTGTGGGATGAAGCGGCCCGGACCGACCTTACACGTACTCTTACGTGAGACAGGTTCCACCGACTGACATGCACTTGGTGCATAAGGTGGCTAGCGGGTGCCAGTCTCTCCCACTTTAGTCGGAACGGATTCTATGAAAAGGGTCCTTATGAAGGGTAAATAGCAATTGGCATATCACGTTGTGCTTTTGCGTAGGTAAGAAACGTTCTTGCTAGAAACCCATAGCAGCCACGTAAAACATGCAAACAACAATTAGAGGACGTCTAACTTGTTTTTGCAGGGTATGTTATGTGATGTGATATGGCCAAGAAGAATGTGATGAATATATGTGATGTATGAGATTGATCATGTTCTTGTAATAGGAATCATGACTTGCATGTCGATGAGTATGACAACCGGCAGGAGCCATAGGAGTTGTCTTTATTTATTGTATGACCTGCGTGTCATTGAACAACGCCATGTAATTACTTTACTTTATTGCTAACCGGTAGCCATAGTAGTAGAAGTAACAGTTGGCGAGACAACTTCATGAAGACACGATGATGGAGATCATGATGATGGAGATCATGGTGTCATGCCGGTGACGATGATGGTCATGGAGCCCCGAAGATGGAGATCAATGGAGCTATATGATATTGGCCATATCATGTCACTACTATATAATTGCATGTGATGTTTATTATGTTTATGCATCTTGTTTACTTAGAACGACGGTAGTAAATAAGATGATCCCTTACAAAAATTTCAAGAAGTGTTCTCCCCTAACTGTGCACCATTGCTAAAGTTCGTCGTTTCGAAGCACCACGTGATGATCGGGTGTGATAGATCCTTACGTTCACATACAACGGGTGTAAGACAGTTTTACACATGCAAAACACTTAGGGTTAACTTGACGAGCCTAGCATGTACAGACATGGCCTCGGAACACAGATACCGAAAGGTCGAGCATGAGTCGTATAGTAGATACGATCAACATGAAGATGTTCACCAATGATGACTAGTCCGTCTCACGTGATGATCGGACACGGCCTAGTTGACTCGGATCATGTAATCACTTAGATGAACAGAGGGATGTCTATCTGAGTGGGAGTTCATGAGATGAACTTAATTATCCTGAACATAGTCAAATGATCTTTGCAAATTATGTCGTAAGCTCGCGCTTTAGTTCCACTGTTTAGATATGTTCCTAGAGAAAATATAGTTGAAAGTTGACAGTAGCATTTATGCGGACAGTAGAAAGCTTATGTCCTTAATGCACCGCTCAGTGTGCTGAACCCCAAAACTTCGTTTGTGGATGTTGCGAACATCAGACATACACGTTTTGATAACTACATGATAGTTCAGTAAAATGGTTTAGAGTAGAGGCACCAAAGACGTTTTCGAAACATCGCGGAACATATGAGATGTTTCAAGGGCTGAAATTGGGATTTCAGGCTCGTGCCCACGTCAAGAGGTATGAGACCTCCACGATTTTCTTAGCCTGCAAACAAGGGAGAAAACCTCAATCGTTGAGCTTGTGCTTAGATGGTCTGAGTACAACAATCACTTTAATTGAGTGGGAGTTGATCTTCCAGATGAGATGGTGATGTTTCTCCAAAGTCATTGCCACCAAGCTGCTAGAGCTTCATGATGAACTATAACATATCAGGGATAGATATGATGATCCTTGAGGTATTCACGATGTTTGACACCGCGAAAGTAGAAATCAAGAAGGAGCATCAATTGTTGATGGTTGGTGAAACCACTAGTTTCAAGAAGGGCAAGGGCAAGAAGGGACACTTCATGAAACGGCAAATCAGTTGCTGCTCCAGTGAAGAAACCCAAGGTTGAACCTAAACCCGAGACTAAGTGCTTCTGTAATAAGGGGAACAGCCACTGGAGCAGGATTACCCTAGATACTTGGTAGATAAGAAGGCTGGCAAGGTCGATAGAAGTATATTGGATATACATTATGTTAATGTGTACTTTACTAGTGCTCCTAGTAGCACCAGGGTATTAGATACCGGTTCGGTTGCTAAGTGTTAGCAACTCGAAATAAAAGCTACGGAATAAACGGAGACTAGCTAAAGGTGAGCTGACGATATGTGTTGGAAGTTTTTCCAAGCTTGATGTGATCAAGCATCGCACGCTCCCTCTACCAACGAGATTGGTGTTAAACCTAAATAATTGTTATTTGGTGTTTGCGTTGAGCATAGACATGATTGGATTATGTCTATCGCAATACGGTTGTTCATTTAAGGAGAATAATGATTAATCTGTTTATTTGAATAATACCTTCAATGGTCTTGCACCTAAATGAATGGTTTATTGAATCTCGATCGTAGTGATACACATTTTCATGCCAAAAGATATAAGATAGTAATGATAGTACCACTTACTTGTGGCACTGCCATGTAAGTCATATTGGTGTAAAACGCATGAAGAAGCTTCATGTTGATGGATCTTTGGACTCACTCATTTTTGAAAAGTTTGAGACATGCGAACCATGTCTATTGGTGTATACGCATGAAGAAACTCCATGCAGATGGATCGTTTGGACTCACTTGATTTTGAATCACTTGAGATATGCAAATCATACCACATGGGCAAGATGACTGAAAAGCCTCGTTTTCAGCAAGATGGAACAAGATAGCAACGTGTTGTAAGTAATACATTTTGATGTGTGTAGTCCAATAAGTGCTAAGGTACGCAGTGGATATCGTTATGTTCTTACTTCACGGATGATTTGAGTAGATACTAAGTATATTTACTTGATGAAACACAAGTCTGAATTATTGAATGGTTCAAGTAATTTCAGAGTGAAGTTGAAAATCATTGTGACAAGAGGATAAAATGTCTATGATATGATCATAGAGATGAGTATCTGAGTTACAAGCTTTGGCACACAATAAGACATTGTGAAAATTGTTTCACAATTAATACCGCCTGGAACACCATAGTGTGATGGTGTGTCCGAACATCATAGTTGCACCCTATTGGATATGGTGCGTACCATGATGTCTCTTATCGAATTACCACTATTATTCATGGGTTAGGCATTAGAGACAACCGCACTCACTTTAATAGGGTACCACGTAATTCCGTTGAGACGACATCGTTTGAATTATGGTTTGGAGAAACCTAAGTTGTCGTTTCTTAAAGGTTTGGGGCTGTGACGCTTATGTGAAAAGTTTCAGGTTGATAAGCTCGAACCCAAAGCGGATAAAATGCATCTTCATAGGACACCCAAAACAGTTGGGTATACCTCCTAATTCAGATCCGAAAGCAATAGGGATTGTTTCTTGAATCGGGTCCTTTCTCGAGGAAAGGTTTGTCTCGAGAATTGAGTGGGAGGATAGTGGAGACTTGATGAGGTTATTGAACCATCACTTCAACCAGTGTGTAGCAGGGCACAGGAAGTTGTTCCCATGGCACCTACACCAATTGAAGTGGAAGGTTATGATATTGATCATAAAGCTTCGGATCAAGTCACTACCGAACCTCGTAGGACGACAAGGACGCGTACTGCTTCAGAGTGGTACGGTGATCCTGTCTTGAAGGTCATGTTGCTAGACAACAATGAACCTACGAGCTATGGAGAAACGATGGTGGGCCCAAATTCTGACAAATGGTTAGAAGCCATGAAATCCGAGATAGGATCCATGTATCAGAACAAAGCATGGACTTTGGTGGACTTGCCCGATGATCGGCAAGCCATTGAGATAAATGGATCTTTAAGAAGAAGACGGATGTGGATGGTAATGTCACCATCTATGAAGCTCGACTTGTGGAGAAGAGTTTTTCACAAGTTCAAGGAGTTGACTACGATGAGATTTTCTCATCCGTAGCGATGCTTAAGTCCGTCGGATTCATGTTAGCATTAGCTGCATTTATGAAATCTGGCAGATGGATGTCAACACGAGTTTCCTTACCAGTTTTCGTAAGGAAAGGTTGTATGTGATACAATCAGAAAAGTTTTGTCGATCCTAAGGATGCTAAAAGGTATGCTAGCTCTAGCGATCCTTCCATGGACTGGAGTAAGCATCTCGGAGTTGGAATGTGCACTTTGATAAGATGATCAAAGATTTTGGGTTTATACAAAGTTTATGAGAAACTTGTATTTCCAAAGAAGTGAGTGGGAGCACTATAGAATTTCTGATGAGTATATGTTGTTGACATATTGTTGATCAGAAATGATGTAGAATTTCTGGAAAGCATATAGGGTTATTTGAAAATTGTTTTTCAATAGAAAACCTGGATTAAGCTACTTGAACATTGAGCATCGAGATCTATGAGGATAGATCAAAAACGCTTAATGATACTTTCAAATGAGCATATACCTTGACATGATCTTGAAGGTGTTCAAGATGGATCAGTCAAAGAAGGAGTCCTTGCCTGAGATGTAAGGTATGAAGTTAAGACTTAAAGCTCGACCACGGCAGAAAAGAGAGAAAGGACGAAGGTCGTCCCCTATGCTTTGGATGTAGGCTCTACAGTATGATATGCTGTGTACCGCACCGGAAATGTGCCTTGCCATGAGTCAGTCAAGGGGTACAAGAATGATCCAGGAATGGATCATTGGACAGCGGTCAAAATTGTCCTTGGAGTAAATAAGGACATGTTTCTCTATTATGGAGGTGATAAAGAGTTCGGCGTAAAGGGTTACGACGATGCAAGCTTTAACACCTATCCGAATGACTCTGAGTAGCAAAACGGATACGTATAGTGGAGCGACCATTTGGAATAGCTCCAAGTGGAGCGTGGAAGCAGCATTTACAATATGACATAGAGAATTGCGAAGTACATACGGATCTGAATATTGCAGACCCGTTGACTAAAACCTCTCTCACAAGCAAAACATGATCAAACCCCAGAACTCATTGAGTCTTAATCACATGATGATGTGAACTAGTTTAATGACACTAGTAAACTCTTTGGATGTTGGTCACATGGCGATGTGACCTGTCAGTGTTAATCACATGGCGATGTGAACTAGATTATTGACTCTAGTGCAAGTGGGAGACTGTTGGAAATATGCCCTAGAGGCAATAATAAATTAGTTATTATTATATTTCCTTGTTCATGATAATCGTTTATTATCCATGCTATAATTGTATTGATAGGAAACTCAGATACATGTGTGGGTACATAGACAACACCATGTCCCTAGTAAGCCTCTAGTTGACTAGCTCGTTGATCAATAGATGGTTACGGTTTCCTGACCATGGACATTGGATGTCATTGATAACGGGATCACATCATTAGGAGAATGATGTGATGGACAAGACCCAATCCTAAGCCTAGCATAGAGATCGTGTAGTTCGTATGCTAAAGCTTTTCTCATGTCAAGTATCATTTCCTTAGACCATGAGATTGTGCAACTCCCGGATACCGTAGGAATGCTTTGGGTGTACCAAACGTCACAACGTAACTGGGTGGCTATAAAGGTGCACTACAGGTATCTCCGAAAGTGTCTGTTGGGTTGGCACGAATCGAGACTGGGATTTGTCACTCCGTGTAAACGGAGAGGTATCTCTGGGCCCACTCGATAGGACATCATCATAATGTGCACAATGTGACCAAGGGGTTGATCACGGGATGATGTGTTACGGAACGAGTAAAGAGACTTGACGGTAATGAGATTGAACAAGGTATCGGTATACCGACGATCGAATCTCGGGCAAGTATAATACCGCTAGACAAAGGGAATTGTATACGGGATCGATTGAGTCCTTGACATCATGGTTCATCCGATGAGATCATCGTGGAACATGTGGGAGCCAACATGGGTATCCAGATCCCGCTGTTGGTTATTGACCGGAGAACGTCTCGGTCATGTCTGCATGGTTCCCGAACCCGTAGGGTCTACACACTTAAGGTTCGATGACGCTAGGGTTATAAAGGAAGTTTGTATGTGGTTACCGAATGTTGTTCGGAGTCCCGGATGAGATCCCGGACGTCACGAAGAGTTCCGGAATGGTCCGGAGGTAAAGATTTATATATGGGAAGTCTTATTTTGATCGCCGGAAAGGTTTCGCACTTTATCGGTATTGTACCGGGAGTGCCGAAAGGGGTCCAGGGGTCCACCTGCCCCGGGGGGGCACATGGGCTGTAGGGGGTGCGCCTTGGCCTATATGGGCCAAGGGCACCAGCCCCAAGAGGCCCATGCGCCAAGATATAAGAAAAAGGGGAGAGTCCTCAAGGGGGAAGGCACCTCCGAGGTGCCTTGGGGAGGATGGACTCCTCCCCCCCACTTGGCCGCACCCCTTCCTTGGAGGAAGGGGCAAGGCTGCGCCTCCCCCCTTTCCCTTGCCCCTATATATAGTGGAGGGGAGGGAGGGCAGCCGCACCTGAAGCCCTGGCGCCTCCCTCCCTCCCGTGACACCTCCTCCTCTCCCGCAGATGCTTGGCGAAGCCCTGCAGGATTGCCACGCTCCTCCATCACCACCACGCCATTGTGCTGCTGCTGGATGGAGTCTTCCTCAACCTCTCCCTCTCTCCTTGCTGGATCAAGGTGTGGGAGACGTCACCGGGTTGTACGTGTGTTGAACGCGGAGGTGCCGTCCGTTCGGCACTAGGATCTCCGGTGATTTGGATCACGACAAGTACGACTCCTTCAACCCCGTTCTCTTGAACGCTTCCGCTTAGCGATCTACAAGGGTATGTAGATGCATTCTCCTTCCCCTCGTTGCTGGTTTCTCCATAGATAGATCTTGGTGACACGTAGGAAAATTTTGAATTTCTGCTACGTTCCCCAAAAACATGCCCTATGCTATTATTGATTCTTGTGTTGGGAGAGTCATGATGTTCCATTGCTATTTACATAGGACTTCTTGCCAATACAATGATGACACTTTACTCATATCTTGCTTTCATGCTTGTGCTATGTCATGTGCATTATGCATGCCCACTATTTGCACACATGACATGATTGCCATGATTCCTTCTAGTATGTTGCATATTTGCACTACTAGCTTCTATGACTTGATCACTAGGATTGCTTGCCTTATTGCATCACCCATGTTACATATTTACTCATTTCATTGGGTTGATGACATATATGTTCATGCCTCTCACTTGATTTATCTTGATCATTGTCCCTTGCCTCCAATAGCTGCATCTCTCATATTCACATGTATTGAGTGCAACCATGCTACGCTTATTGATCTTGGAGACTTGGACATCTTACTTGTGAGGCGTGCTTGTTTCATTGAGCTTAATGTTTTTGGTTGTACTAGCATCTTATGCCTACATACCATGCCCTACACCCTTGTACTTTCTTATGATAAGAATGATGAAAACACTTGTTGGGTATTTCGCCACACGAATGATAGGTTTTGCATTTCTGCTAACTTCATTTGTTTTTTCGAGTGTTTTTCATGTTCTTTCGTTTTGGAGGATTCACAAGGCGGTGTCGTCATGAGACATATTGGTTATGTGAAGGCATACACGATGTGCAACACCAACATTTGCGAGAAATTCCTAAAGGTGAACTCCTTCCCTTTGAGCCATCCTCAAATATGCATATTGGATGGGTCATTCTTTCATAGTTGTCTCCTTCTTCTTGTCTACATGATAGATCTATCGGATGGAGCACCGACATTCGAGATGGACACTATGGACCTTCAAGTTGAGGAGTGCTCGACCCTTGTGGATGCACCTACTTTGGAAGCACCATCGGAACACCACTTATTCCACGACATTGAGCCATGGTACAAAACCACCCATAACAAATTTTCATCTTACACATGGACTGACTCACATTATGATTGCATTGTTGCATCTTGTATTTCTATGTCATCCATGATATATGAGCTTGTGCACTTTCTTAGCAAATTTGTTGTGATCTTTCTTGATGGCATATTCATACATAACGATCACATTTCCCACCATCAATTGCATGATAACATAATCACATTGAACACAAATTATCATGCTCATGCTTTTGATACACCATCCCATTATGACATGATTTTGCACAATGGTCGCATTAATCATATTCACAACACCTTTGTGCATACAACAAATGAATTTGACAACATGCATGCTTTACATGTCATTTTACATCATTTGGATAAGCATCTTGTGCCTTGTCATGAAAAATTCCATCGGACGACCTCATGCTTATTTGATGGACACCTTGTGTGAGCTAACCATTGTATTTCCGAGTGTCATTTGTGTTTGCTCTTTTTGCATGTATACCACTCCGGCGACACCTTAGAGTACTTGGATTGCTCCATGTCTTCAACTCCGTCCAACTACAAGTCCGTCCATGAAAACCATTTCCATGGTGATGAGGTTTACGATCTGAGGTCGGATCTTTCCCAAGGGGGGGGAGGGGGAGATGATGCAGAGCATCCCACGGTCATCCCCATGTACACTTCGACTACTCTCCAAGCCCCAAGAGGACATACGTTGAGACCTCGACCATACACCATTGGGCACAAGGTTAACTCGCTCCTCTCCGAATCTTCACTTTCTACTTGTGAGACATGGCTACTACCTCAAATGTGTGTGATATGCATGTCCAGGAACCAGGAGGAAGGCCAAGGATCAGCTAGGAGCATTGGACAAGAAGGTGAGGGCACCAAGCACGAGGAACAAGAGGAAGAGCTGCCAAAAAGCTACAGCTCTCGGACATCCGAGACCTCCGGACGACCGACGATCTCCGGGCGTCCGACGCCTGGAGATTCCACCCGCCTGAACAACTACAGCCGAGGCACCCTACAGCGGCCGGAAGATGGACCAAGACCGGACGTCCAACATCCATCAGCCACCGGACGACCGACAGCGTCCGGATATCCGGTGCCACATGTCCAGAGAGGAAATGACGGAAGTCCAAAGACTTCCAGACGACCGTGAGCCACCGGACAACCGGAACCCAACGGAAGTCCGGTACCTATCTGTGCACAGAGATCGGGCCCGAGGCCCATGTACCCCTTCACTTCGCCCCCAATTGCACTATGTCTATAAATAGGATACCCCCTCCTCCTATCTAGGGGTAGCAAAGGATTAGCTCATTTGAGATAGAGCTTTGCTCATCCACTTCCTCCTCCTCTTGAGAGAGAGAGAGACCACTCCCATGGAGTTCAAGACCTCCATGTGAGAACATCCCGAGGGATTCAAAACCCCGCAAGGGAAGATCCCCTAGTGGATTCAAGACCCCGTCTCCTCATGGATCGGGAAGAACTACCACCTCTTCTACCATCCTTTGTTGTGTTTGAATCATATATCACTCTTTATGTTCATGGATCTAGCTCATGTGATCGTTCTTGTTGACTTGATTGTTTCTTCTCGTTTCCCCTCATGTTTTCCCTCTCGTTTTGTTCGTG
Source organism: Triticum dicoccoides (assembly GCF_002162155.2). Taxonomy (NCBI): domain Eukaryota; kingdom Viridiplantae; phylum Streptophyta; class Magnoliopsida; order Poales; family Poaceae; genus Triticum; species Triticum dicoccoides. Next base: position 136,787,502 of record NC_041391.1, read on the forward strand.
TTCTTCGCAGGATCTCCTCCATTTCGTGAAAGATCTGCCCCTAGGGTTCCATCCTACATCAACCCAATTAATCATCTTTGAAAGATATAGAATAGTGCATTTTTTGTGAAAAGAACTCGGATCTATTATAAAGGTTCACCACAAGTACAAAGCACCCCAAACATAATAAAAATTACGTCGAGGTCTTTGGACCACCGAACAACTATTGCCACCGTTAGAATGAGCCACCGACGTGCCACTTCCACCGCTCCCATACATGAGCCAGCCTGGCCATGTTGATGACAGTCAGTAAGTCTTCGTACAGTCCATATGGAATGGCACCCTGGAGCCTCAATCATCTAAAGAACCTGGCACCAAATCTCATCATCGCATAAGCATGACGAGAACCCCTAACCTCGCCGCCCCGAGGAGCTGGCAGCAATCAATGCCCGAAATCTGTCTAATCGGTCCAGATGGACAGACTTGAGCGAGATCGGCTAGAAGAAGAAGCACCGCCATCCGTCCAAGCTCTGCCCTATGAGGACTAAAAACCCTAACCTATCTACTAGCCGCAACCGAGGCACTAGCATTTTCTAGGTCACCACAGTGCATCACACAGTTTATATGTCTCTACAGAAGGACCAAAGACGATATATCGAATAGCACATACCCTTACAAAAAAATTCTAACAAAAAATATATAATGCATCCAAATTACTTGGGTGTCGAAGTCTTCTTCCGCCTGCATCCACTAGCAAGTGGTGTTGTCTCTAGGCCTCGATCTCAACGGAGCTAACTTGCTAAAATGTATGAGTTCGTAGATATACCGGCCAGGAAGTCGGTGATGTAGACCAGAAGATGTCGGCAACATCGGTCCGCGTAGCAAATCGCCATGCCAAAGAAGGAAACGCAAGAGATTGTAAAACACCCCAGGTCCGACCACATGGGGTCGGGCAACACAACTCTCATACGCTACTGGACGGGTCGAATCTGACCAACCTTCATCAACCAGAGAACCAAGAGAAACAGTCGCACCGTCTGCCTGTAGGACCTTGCCATCAAGACAAACCTGCAGAAGAACACCCTAACCCGAAGAACCAGATCTGAGGGCACACCACGCTTCACACTCTTTCAATGATGCCAGGCACCATTGCAACAAGGACGAAGCGGAAAGGACTTGTTGTATATCGTTGGCAGCGTCACCGCCGCCATTGACAATGGGGTATCAAAATCTATACCAAAAATCTCACCCTACCTCCACCGGTCTGAAATAGCGGTCCAACCAACTCACTCTTTCCAAGTATCAATTTGTTGTCTTGTCACGTGTGGGTGTTTCTTTAGAATCTTTGCTCAGTTACGGCTTGATCACCTTGTGTCGTGTGTGCTTTGTGGTACGACACCACTACCAGCTTGGTGGGTCATCTTTTCTGCCTTGTTTGGATTCTTTTCTCCTGATGTCAGTTATGTGGTTGCACCTTTCAGACTTTGTGTGCCTCCTTTAGATGCCTCTCCTTACTACAATCTTGTTGCCCACTTTATCTGGTGACGTGTCAAATGCTTAATTTCTGTAAAAAAAAAAGGTACCAAGTACAAGATGTAACACGTAGATGTCTGTACACTCGGACCATCATCACACATATATTCTGACGCAAAACACATTTAAAGGCTACTGCCTTCTATCGTGAAGCTTAAAGGTTAGCCTACTGGTTTTCTTTTCGTGATGTACAGGAATTATTCATTATCTCTATTGCTGCGAATTTTAGTAAGAACGATATGGTTGCGATGTATGAAGTACATTGTTGATTGAATCATATTATAACTAAATATGCACATCAACATGAAACCATGAGGCGAAAATAGTCAAGTCCTTTCCACTCTATTCTGCTACTATACTTACTAAATATTTTACAACTATACAATTTATATAATAAATAATTTATATTTTCAATTTCAGTTCTATATTGGTGATGGCATCATATAGGGACCTTATTTTATAAAATATTAGTGTGTGTTTTTAGGGAATTGAGAAAAGTTATGATACCGGTTGTACTGTTGTATGTAAAAAACAAGATGAAAGCAAAGCACTGAAGGATTGCACTTGCTCGCATAGGGCGCGTGAGGGCGAGTAAACACTATGGGATCTCACTTTAGTTGGTTGGCCGGTCGGCTAAGTTCAACCCCACCCCATACGGAGAAAGAAAAAACAGAAACAAAAGATAACTTTAAAAGCCGAGGACAATTAAAGTATTCTACATTACGATAAAACATTGTTTTATTAAAAAAACAATGTTCACAAAATTGGAAAAATGTTCTTGGACATCATAAAAGTTCACGAGTTTGAAAACATAGTCATTAATTTTATTCTACAATGAATATAAAAAATGTTCTAAATTTGAAAACATAATTTTTAATTCAAAAATATTTACCAAAATCTAAAAAAGTTAGCTAATTCAATTCAAGTTCCTGATTTCAAAATTATTCACGATCTTTTATTAAAATGACAAAAAATCAGAAAATTCATTAAATTTTTGTGAATTTAAAATGTTCATGTTTTATAACCTGTTCATAGATTCAGAATATGTTAATGTGAATTTTTAATAATATGCACGGGTTCAAAAATATTTTTCGAATTAACAAGTGTGAATTATGCCAGTAATTTGAAAAAATATAGACGAATTTGGAAAATAAAGATATAAAGAAAAATGACAAACAAAAATATGAAACAAAGATATATAAAAAAACAGCAGAAACGAGACACCACACAAAAAAGACGGGAAGCTTACCGCCAAATGGGTCGACCCATGCACCAGCGCAGCGCCCAGACTCATTATTCCGTGGGAATAAGATTGCAAATTGTCACGCAGATGTTATATCTCGCTTATAGCGAGACTACCATACGGGTATATATCAGGTGATACCATGACTTGTATGTTCCCATGATACCAATTTCAAAGTCAAATTTAAATGTTCCAAAAAATTCTGGATTTTTTTATGCATGTTTACCACACATGTGTCTACAATCCCTAAAAAATTCATATCAAAATTCAAAGTACACAAAGAGAAAAATAAGAAAAAATCAGCATAATAGTGTCAATAATGACAAAATGCATGAATAGTATAAAAAACTACACTATCTCCGGTTTTCACTTTTTTGTTTCTCACTGTTTACTCTGAATTTTTTACGCCTTGTAGACATATGTGTTGTGAACATCCATCAATTTTTTCAAAAAAAATTGCAACATTCAAATTTTAATTTTTGAAATCGGTATCGTGGGAGCATACAAGAGGTGGTATCATCTGATATACCCCCATTCCCATACGTCTCGCTGAAGCTTTTACACCCCATCTGTCTGTTGCTACATGGCCGGATAATTTTCATTTTTTTTCTCGTTCGCTGGTTTCAATGGAGTTCGTTGTTTCGCTCGCTGGCATTCATTCATCCCGATTTTTTTCTTGTGTTTCTTCACTGGTTTTCTTGGTTTAATGTTTTTCTTTATTTTTATCCATAAGTTTTATTCTTTTTTTCTCTGTTTCTTATTGCATTCTCTTTTATTCTCTTTTCCCTCTATTTCTTCATTGCCTTTCTTTGTTTTTACTGTTTTCTTCATTTTTCTTTTTTCTGTTTTCTTCATTTGTTTTTCTTCTTTTCTTTCTCTTATTCGGTTTTTTATGTTTTTCTTTGTTATATTTGTTTCCATCCAGGTTTTAATGTGTTTTCTTTTTCTTTATTTCTTTCTTTGTTTTCTTCGTTTCTTTCTTGGTTTTCATCGGGTTTCTTTATTTCTATCTCGATTTTCTCTATTTCTGTTATTTTGAACTATTTCCTTGGGTTTTTCATATTACTTTGTTTTGTTTTCTCCGTATTTTTGTTTTGATTGGCTTTGTTATTTTTTCTGTTGATTTAAATCATTTTTATTTTGGGTTTTTATCATTTATTTCATCAATTGTGTCCCACTACTCAGTTTTGCTATTAGAATTTTCAACTGCTCGAAAGTGCCATCGCTTCGTTAGGCACATGCTCAAAAATGCCACTGGACACCATTATTGTGATCTCAAATCTTTTTTGCCATGTTATAATGACATAAATACCATGGACCAACATGCCATCTCTTCCTCTATCTCACTACAATCAAGTGTGGGGCCCACTTGATCCCAACAGTGTTTTTATTTTCCTGTAAAATTATTCACTTGCTTACTCCTGACAAGTGGGGCTACACTTATCATTGTGAGATAGAGAGAACTAACATGTGAGTCTAGGCTTATTTTTGCCATATAACATGGTCAAGGGGTTTGGCATGAAAATAACAATGTCTAATGTCATTTTTAGCAAACATCTAACGGAACGATGGCATATTTGAGATATCTAATGGCATTTTTTAGCAAACATCTCACGGATCGATAGCGTTTTTGAGTAGTTGAAACTTCTAATGGCAAAACTGAGTAGTGGGATACAACTATTGCATAAATGATAAAAACCCTTTTATTTTTTGTTCAACATGTTTTGTTTTTTTCCAGTACACATCTGACATTTTTCGCATACATCAGAAACATATTTTATATACACATTTAACATTTTTGGAATACATGATTAAGTTTTTTTGAGAACTTCTGTTTTTTATTTCTATGTTTTTCCGTACAAATTGTATAGTTTTGGTATATCTAATACATTTTGATAAATTAAAATTTTTAATTTTTATTACAATACTAACAATTTTTATTACATGGTCAACATTTTTTCATTCACATCTAATATTATTTCAAATGATTGATTAAAATTTTAAATAGAACATGAACCTCTTTTTGAATACCATGGTCAATATTTTTCTATACACATTTAATATTTTTTCTAATACTTCCTTAAAATTTATTTTCAAATGCTTAATTAACATTTTTTAAATACATGACTATCTTTTCTCATACACATTGTATTCTTTTGTATACAATTTTGATATACATGAAACGCACTTTTCTATACATATTTAACATTTTTCAAACACATGGTTAACTTTTTTTCAAATATTTTATGTAAAGTATTTTTGTAAAATATTTTATTAATAATTATAAACAAAGGTAATAATAGAAAGAAAAATAAACAAGGCTGTGGACCCTTCACGCGAGGGTTCCCTAGGTCTCACTATAAGCGAGACATAGGCGCGCCCGAGTTCTTATTCGCCGCTCGCTACAGCGGAGTGCTGGGCAGCGCTATGTCTTTTATTTTGAGGCAGCGCTATGTCTCGTTTATAGCAAGACCCATCGTGCTCTCGCATCGTGCCACGGCCTCATTTTTTTGTTTTACTTCACTTTTTGTTATTTTTTCTTTTTTTTACTTCTGTTTATATTTCCAAAATATTCTAAATAACTACATTACATTTTTTACGTAAATCATTTAAAAATTGCAAACCAATGATTTAAACTATTAACTTGTATAAAGAAAATATTTTTGATGTTTGCGAAAAATGTATACACAAAATATATAATGTGTGTGAAAAAAGTTTATCACACATTTAAAAAATGTTAATCAAGCATTTGAGCAAAAATGTTAAGCAAGTATTTTAGAAATAGTAATCAAACATTTGAAAAATGGTAAATGTGTTTACAAAAAAAGTAGACCATGTCTTAAACATATCATATTTGTATCTGAAAAATATTAATCAAGCATTTGAAAATGTTGAAAATGTGTATTGTAAAAAATGATGACCATGCATTAAAAAATGTCAATCTTGTATGTGAAAAATATTAATCAAGCACTTGTAAAACACTTAAAATGTGTATAGAAAAGTTTTTGACCATGTATTGAAAAATGTTAATCAAGCATTTGAAAAATATTAATTATGTGTATAAAAATGCTCCTGATACATACAAAAATTTACAGTGTGTATGAAAACAATGAACATCAAAATATATATTAAAAACTGTAAAACCAATACTCGAATATGTTAAACATGTACTTAAATATAATTTAGATATATGCAGAAATGTATAATGTGTTTGAAAAAATTCGACATAAAAATATAAGTTTTCAAAATCATAAGCATGTATTTAGAAAATGTTAAACATGTATTTAAAATATATTCTTGATGTATGCCAAAAGTGCTAAATGTGTACTGTAAAAATGTTGAAATGTGCTGAACAAAAAAGAACCAATCCAAAATAAAAAAACCTAAGGAAACCTTTAAAAACGGAATAGAAGAAAATACAACCAAAAATGAAATTTAAAACGGGAGGAAACAAATGGAAAAAATGGAAACAGTGAAACTGGAGAACAAAACAAAGAAAAACGAAGAAAACCAAGAGTAAAAATGAAAAAAATGAGAAAAAAAGAAACAAACCATTAAATGAATTTAAAGAAATGGAGAAAACCGAAGAAAACCCGGTGAAGAAATAAAAGAATTGAAAGAAACACAAGTACATGGAACAGCGACGCGAGCGAGCGACACGAGCCACTTGACGAGAGAGCCGAGTATGCCCGCGGGCCAAACATTAATGGGCTGGCCAAACATTACAGTAACCAGACGCTACTGTGTGTCGCACTGCTGTTACAATCCGCCAATGGGACGGCCAGTCGGGTTGCCTCCTGTGCGTCGCACTGCTGTTGGGCGCAGGTGGGCGTCCAATAGGAGCTCCCCATAAGATCCACCACACTGAAGACCCATTCTGGACGTGCCAGTAGCATCAGGCAGGCAGAGAGGCAAGATCTGGGCTGTGAAAAATAACCGTCACAAAACTCTTTTTTTTTTTTGCGAGAGAAATTTCCAATATATTCATCAATCATGGCAGTACAGAGAACACAAGAGGTAATAAAAATTACAACTAGGTCTATGAACCACCTAGCGACGACACACATTTCGACAGTTGGGGATCGCACTGAAGATGCAAGCGATTAAATATATTTTCAGACCGAGCATAAGATTTTCATTTCGACAGTTGGGGATCGCACTGAAGATGCAAGCGATTAAATGTATTTTCAGACTGAGCATAAGATTTTCTTTCTAACGGCTTGAGGCATGGCGAATTCCGTTTCGGATGGCAATGTGTAGTACGTGTTCTATTTTTGGAGGAAAGCAAGCAATGTGCACGTGTTGTTCCATGCCAAATGTGTTGGGCCTCAAGGAGTTTTTGGTTGAGCCGGACCGGCCGACCGGTATGACCGTTGTTCATTGTCAGGCTAGGCGAAGCATCGTTTCACACCGCTTCGTCGCCAGCTCAGCCCCAACCAAATTGAGGACTTCATGGCATGGCATTATGATAAAAAGGTATATTTTCAGTTAAATTTGCATACCGAGTTGCAATTGATTGTGCAGCCCGGGAATCTAGTTCAGGTCTAACTTCTACTTCAAGTGCAGCCGAAGGAGATGATGGATTTGACTGGCGAAAATTATGGGAAATGCCTCTCTCAAATAAGGTGCTTCATTTCCTATGGTGCGTGGCTACAAATAGCTTACCGCTACAGACAAAGCTACAAAACAGAGGTATGGAAGTAGACACTAGGTGCCCTTTATGTCTTAGATTGGATGAGGATGGGGGACACTGTTTTATCAAGTGCAAGAAAGTTAAAGAAGTGTGGAGAATGGCTCTCCTTGAGCATGTCAGGCTGCAACTAGTTTCTTGTGTTAGTGCTTTGAACTTCTTAGAAGAAATCTTTAAATTACAAGAGGAAATTAAGCTAAGAACGCAGTGTTGGTGGCATGAAAGAAACAATGCAAATAAAGGGAATGTTGTAAAACCATCCAATGAAATCTGCTCTTCTATTGACTACTATTTTTTGATTATCATGAAGGCAAATGAAGGAAAGGGACTAGTTCAGCAATCAAAACACAAATGGTCAAGACCACCGGCTGGAATTCTCAAGATTAACACAGATGCAGCTTTCAACAGGATTTCTAACGATGGAGGATGGGGCTTTGTTATTATAAATGACAAAGGTGAAGCCCTAACTGCAGGCGCAGGCAAATTGGTATGGGTGGCCGGTGTTTTACAATCTGAAGCAATGGCTATGTTATATGATATAAATATTGCAGGCCAAATGGGTTGTGACAGAGTAATGCTAGAGACATATTCAGTTCAGTTAAGGAAGGCAGTAACTACTAAAGAATATGATTTGTCTGCACTAGGGGCCATATTTAGAGAGATTAAGTATCACATGTAGGGTTTTCTTATGTGTGTGTTGTAAACTGCCCTCGAGCATGTAATCTGGTGGCACATAATTTGGCGGCCTTTGGTACTAGTTTAACTTCCGATGCATGTGTCACTTGCCTGGGGCATCTCCCAGAGTTTGTACTGAACCTTGTAGCTGGTGACCAGCCCATCATTGATATGTAAGAGGAATGCAAGTGTGTTCCGTTTCAAAAAAAAAAGCTCAGCCCCAACCAACTCTCCTGACTTTGCAGAGATCATCATGTCCATCCATGAATGAGGCCCCAATTGGAAGCAATGCAATTTGTTACACATGTAAAAACAACACCAGTGTATTTTACTTGTCCAAGGAGGACACCAGTATTTTACAAGGGAATTCTTCACATGTTGTAAACTAGCATTTGCATAGAGAGGAGTCAGACTTTGTAACCTGGAAGGTGAGCTAAAAGAGGACGCTGATCAGCGGGTGCTTGAACTTGAAGGAGGAGGAGGAGGATGGACGTTAGATCTGGCTGTAAATTGATATGGGAGGTGTAGAACCCTTTGCTCCAGACGCATTGCTATATATTGGAGAGTTGTCGTGGCTTACAAGAAGGAGATCGATCACGATCGTTGCATGGAGGGGTCGGTGGAGAGACAGAATAGAAGAAGGGATAGAGAGAAGGATTACAATCTAAACTACTTTCTTATCCCTATAAAACTTATTCTACCCCTCCCCCCCCCCCTAATCTAAACCTTAAGAAATATTGCCAAGGTTGAGATTGTACTTAAACTCATCCAACCTCCTCATGTGAGAGGTTTTGTGAAGCCATCGGCGAGTTGATCTCCTGTAGGTATGAATCGTATCAAGCAGCTTTCGAGCCACTCTTTCCCTTACAAAATAGAAATCAACTTCAATGTGCTTTGTGCGTGGATGGAAAATAGGATTGGCTGAAAGATAGGTTGTACCAATATTATCACACCGTAATCTCACAGCTTGTGGAGCTTTAATTCCAAGCTCATAAAGCAGTTTGTATCCACATTACTTCAGCTGTGGCATTTATCAAAGCTTTATATTCAGCCTCAATGCTCAACCTTGAGATTGTAGGTTGTTTTCTTGCACTCCGTTACACAAGATTTGTTCCCAGAAACAAAGCAAAACCACATGAAGATATTCTATCATCAGCACACTCTGCCCAGATTGCGTCAGAATATGTAGTGATAAGCAGAGGGGAGGACCTGGTAATTTGAAGTCCAAGTCCTTCTGAAAACTTGAGATACCTCAAAATTCTCTTAACTGCAGTCCAATGAGTAGTGCTAGGTGCATGTAAATATTGACATACCTTGTTAATTGAATAAGAAATGTCAGGACGTGTAGGTGTCAAATACTGTAAAGCACCTACAATACTTCTATAATCTATTGCATCCTCGGGCCAAGAGCTTCTCCACTTTCAACGACAAGCTTCTCTGAGGTAGAGATTGGTGTACTTACTGGCTTGCAATTTTCCAATCCTACTCTTCTGAGAATATCAGTGGTGTATTTTTCTTGTGTGAGAAGTATGCCATCTTTAATTTGCTTTACCTTTATGTCAAGAAAATAGTGAAGATCACCCAAGTCCTTGAGAGCAAATTCCGGCTTTAGATCCTTAAGCAAGCAAGTAGTGGCATCTGAACTTGAGCTGGCAACAATTATATCATCAACATAAACAAGCACAAAAATAGTGACATTGCCTTTATTGTAAAAGAACAATGAAGTATCTGCCTTGGATGGTGTGGACCCAAGTTGTTGTAACTACATGCTCAATCTGGAACACCAAGCTCTTGGGGCCTGTTTCAGACCATACAAGGCTTTATTCAACTTACAGACATAGTGTGGTGTGTTGTGATCCTCATATCCTGGTGGTTGCCGCATGAACACTTCTTCCTCAAGAACACCATGTAGAAACGCATTCCGAACATCTAGCTGTCTTAGGCTCCAACCTCTGAAAATAGCAATAGACAATACAAGTCGAATAGTAGCTGACTTAACAATAGGACTAAAAGTATCTTCATAATCAATTCCAAACCTCTGTTTAAACCCTTTGGCAACTAATCTAGCCTTGTATCTGTCTATGCTTTCATCAGATTTCCTCTTTATCTTGTACACCCATTTACAATCAATAATATTGTTGCCATGCTTTGGTTGTACTAAATGCCAAGTCTTATTTTTCATAAGTGCATTATATTCACTATCCATAGCTTCCTTCCAATCCTTTTCAGCAAGAGCATCATGCAAGTGAGTTGGTTCACCAGCAGATCATTGTATTTTTTTCCTTGACAATACCTGATTGAGACCTTGTATGGCGGCGAGGAAGTGCGGGAACAATTGTTGTAGACGCATGCGCAGAGGATCCTGATATAGCAGATTCTATAGTAGAGAGACCCGCCATAGAAGATCCAGCCTGAATAGCGTCAACCGGCTCCCGATCCGAGGTAGACAGCGAGCCAGGCAGGACAGGAATCGCCCTCCTGTTTGCCGCATCAGTCGAACTTCCCCGCGTGTCGCGTTCCCATTCCACACAGTCAGGTGCCCCGACAAGCTTCACCTAACCGTCTGCCCGCTTGACACCTGTCAGTTGACTCTTATCAATTGCCATGGTAGAGCGGTGGAGGGGAGTTTGCCGGCTCGAAGCCTTGCTGGTGCGTAGCTTTGCCAGTGTCTTGCTCGTCGACTATTTGAATCTTCATCTTCAGTATTTCTTTAGTACTTCTCGATGACCTACCTGGAGGTCTTCTTCATGGTTTTAATTACCAAGTCTTGAGTGTTTTAGGAAGCCACCCTCCGACAAGCCCTTGCCATCAAGAAGGTTGCAACTGTCTGTGTATCGTCAGGGCATGAACACTCATGTTCAATACACCGACAAAAGCCTGCACGAATCTTCACGTAAAATCAAATGGTATAGGACTTAGATGATAGCTAGCCAAACCCATTACGAAAGTATTTCTCGAGAATTTATGCAAAAATTACTGAAATCAGATACGGGAGATTATTGGAAGTTTTTAATTTGGGGACATCCGAATGGCCATTTTATTACTTACGAAGCTGGATGGAGTTGCCATCTTTGATGGATCCGGGTAGCCATCGATTGAGATTTAACAAATTTCTAATCAACTGTGTGCATGGTGAATCTCTATGATGCCATTATTCATAAACAGAAAACATGTCTACGTGAAAAAATATTGCTTGATGCTTACCAAATCGGTTGGATAAAATCTTGAGCGGTCATCTTTCATTGGTTGCACCCAAAGACCATAGACCTCGCAGAAATTTGAAACTTTATGTTAAAAGTACAAACTGTTAGACAGGAGAGAGGGATTTTGGTGGAATAGTTGTTTTGTTGTATTGCTTGAGCCTCATGGGCATATATATAGGAGTACATGGTCATCTTGGAGTACAAGTCAAGGCAGGAACAAATCCTACGCTATCCTATGTTTCCTAAATAAATATTATACTCAACATCCCCCCGCAATCACAATGGTAGCGACGCAGACAATGGGACTGGAGAAGAATCTGAAGGCAAGCCGACGGACACCCCCACAGTCGTAATGGCCGATGCATCACGAAAGTCATGGCTGGAGTGAAAACCGACGAGGTTGCTCAAGCAAGGCGGTAGCCCTTTGTGTCGTTTGTCGATGTAGCCGAGAGCATGGGTGGTGGAGCCGTGGTCGAGGTATCCGTGCGAAGAATGCCGTGGTCGATGTTGAGTCAAGGTGACCGGTGTCTAGGAAGTCGCCGTGGAGCCGCGGGCGCAAGGGGCGTCGAGTTAGCATGGGCGCAGTGGTGTCGAAGTAGGGGTGCGCCGGGAAGATGATGTTGTTGACGACGCATCGCGGCGGGTTTGCCAAGCCCGGGAACACATCGTAGACGAAGGCACGCACCGGTGTTGCCAGCACCGAGCATGCGTAGATGGACGAAGACGAAGTTGACGAAGCGTCGCACCAGGCTTGCCAGGCCTGGGGACACGTCGTGGATGAAGGCACGCATCCGTGTTGCCAGCACCGGGCATACGTAGACGAGGGACCTGCACGAGCTGTACGCCATGTCGGAGAAGTCGGAGGGACCAGCAGATAAGAACTCGACGACAATTGCGGCGTCCATCGGCACGGGGCCAAAGTCGCCCACAGTTGTCGGAGTAGACGAAGTGCTCGGGGTAGATGACGGCGACACTAGCGATGGGCTGGTGCTGGACGAAGACGAAGGAGGTGGACGGGCGGCGGCAGCGGCCAAAGAAGAGCGGCGGCAGCGGCCTGACAGCGGCGGCGGCAACTAGGTTAGGAGCGCGGCGGTGGTGCTCGAAGTAGGCGAAGAACCGTGACAACGTGAAGAAGACTGACACGGACGGTGGCGTTCCCGCGCCAAAGGAGGCTGCGCGGTGCATGCCACGAGAAGTCGACGCGCGGGGACGGCGAAGTGGACCACGGGCAGCGGCACTACGTCCTGAAGGGGTAACGCAGCGGCGGCGGGCAGGTCGGGGCGACGGCAGGAAGACCTCGGGGCGGCGGAAGGGCCGTGGGCCGCGACGCTATGACCCGTAGGAGCGACGCAGCGGCGGAGCGCGGGTCGGTGCAACCGCGGGGACGACCTCGGGGCGGCGGCTGGGACCGCGTATCGCGGCGCTATGGCCCGTAGGGGCGACGAAGCGACGACGCGCGAGTCGATGCAGCCGCGAGGAGAACCACAGGGCGGTGGCGCTGCAGCCCGACGGGGCGACGCAATGGCAGCATGTTGCTCGGTCGGTGGAGGGGCGCGCTGAACTCAGGGACGATCTTCACGGGACCTGCGGAGGCGCGTGTAACCGACGGGCCAGGTCAGTCGCGCGGCGTAGATGAGGCGGATCACGACGGCGAGCGGGTGATCAAGCCGATCGCGCGTGAGGTTGGGGCGCCGCTCGGTGGAGGCGGGGTGACAGCGGAGTCCGAGGTGAGGCCGGCGACGACATACGGCGTGGGATGTGATACGTCCATTTTGCATCATGCTTTTATATCGATATTTATTGCATTATGGGCTGTTATTTCACGTTATGTCACAATACTTATGACTATTCTCTCTTATTTTACAAGGTTTACAAGAAGAAGGAGAATGCCGGCAGCTGAGATTCTGGGCTGGAAAAGGAGCAAATATTGGAGACCTATTCCGCACAGCTCCAAAAGTCCTGAAACTCCACGAAAGTCATTTTTGGAATTAATGATAATTATTCAGCGGAAGAAATACCTGAGGGGGCCACCCACTGTCCACGAGGGTGGGGGGCACGCCCACCCTTACAGGGCGCGCCCCCTGCCTCGTGGGCCACCTGGCAGCCATCCGGTGCCCATCTTCTGCTGTATGAAGTCTTTTACCCTGGAAAAAATCATAAGCAAGCTTACGGGACGAAACTCCGCCGCCACGAGGCGGAACCTTGGTGGAACCAATCTAGGGTTCCGGCGGAGCTGTTCTGCCGGGGAAACTTCCCTCCGGGAGGGGGAAATCATCACCATCGTCATCACCAACGATCCTCTCATTGGGAGGGGGTCAATCTCCATCAACATATTCACCAGCACCATCTCCTCTCAAACCCTAGTTCATCTCTTGTATCCAATCTTTGTACCAAAACATCAGATTGGTACCTAAGGGTTGCTATTAGTGTTGATTACTCCTTGTAGTTGATGCTAGTTGGTTTATTTGGTGAAAGATCATATGTTCAGATCCTTAATGCATATTAATACCCCTCTTATTATGAACATGAATATGCTTTGTGAGTAGTTACGTTTGTTCCTGAGGACATGGGTGAAGTCTTGCTATTAGTAGTCATGTGAATTTGGTATTCGTTCGATATTTTGATGAGATGTATGTTGTCTCTCCTCTAGTGGTGCTATGTGAACGTCGACTACATGACACTTCACCATTATTTGGGCCTAGAGGAAGGCATTGGGGAGTAATAAGTAGATGATGGGTTGCTAGACTGACAGAAGCTTAAACCCTAGTTTATAAGTTGCTTCGTAAGGGGTTGATTTGGATCCATATGTTCCATGGTATGGTTAGGTTTATCTTAGTACTTCTTTTGTAGTTGCGGATGCTTGAAATAGGGGTTAATGATAAGTGGGATGCTTGTCCAAGAAAGGGTAGTACCCAAGCACCGGTCCACCCACATATCAAATTATCAAAGTAACGAACGTGAATCATATGAGCGTGATGAAAATTAGCTTGACGATAATTCCCATGTGTCCTCGGGAGCGCTTTTCTCATTATAAGAACTTGTCCAGGCTTGTCCTTTGCTACAAAAAGAATTGGGCCACCTTGCTGCACTTTATTTACTTTCATTGCTTGTTACCCGTTACAAATTATCCTATCACAAAACTATTTGTTACCTACAATTTCAGTGCTTGCAGAGAATACCTTACTGAAAACCGCTTGTCATTTCCTTCTGCTCCTCGTTGGGTTCAACACTCTTACTTATTGAAAGGACTACGATAGATCCCCTACACTTGTGGGTCATCAAGACTCTTTTCTGGCGCCATTGCCGGGGAGTGAAGCGCCTTTGGTGAGTGGAACTTGGTAAGGAAACATTTATATAGTGTGCTGAAATTTACTGTCACTTGTTACTATGGAACATAATCCTTTGAGGGGCTTGTTCGGAGTATCTTCACCCCGACCAGTAGAGCAAAGAGTTGCTCCTCAACCTACTGATCCTACTAAAAATGTTTACTTTGAAATTCCTTCGGGTATGGTAGAGAAACTACTAGCTAATCCATTTGCAGGAGATGGAACATTGCATCCCGATTTACACCTTATCTATGTGGATGAAGTTTGTGGATTATTTAAGCTTGCAGGTATGCCCGATGATGTTGTTAAGAATAGGTATTCCCTTTATTTTTGAAGGGAGACGCATTGACATGGTATAGGCTATGTGATGATATGGGATCCTGGGATTATAAACGATTGAAATTGGAATTTCACCAGAAGTTTTATCCTATGCATCTTGTTCATCGTGATCGTAATTATATATATAATTTTTGGCCTCGCGAAGGAGAAAGTATCGCTCAAGCTTGGGGGAGGCTTAAGTCAATGTTATATTCATGCTCCAATCATGAGCTCTCAAGAGAAATGATTATTCAAAACTTTTATGCTCGGCTTTCTCTCAACAATCCCACCATGCTTGATACTTCTTGTGATGGGTCTTTTATGATGAAGACTATTGAATTCAAATGGGATTTATTGGAAAGAATTAAACGCAACTCTAAAGATTAGGATTCCGATGATGGTAAGTAGTCGGGTATGACACCTAAGTTTGATTGTGTTAAATCTTTTACGGATACCGATGCTTTTCATGGATTTAGCACTATGGACTTGACTCTGAGATAGTAGCTTCTTTCTGTGAATCATTTGCTACTCAGGTTGATCTCCCTAAGGAGAAGTGGTTTAAATATAATCCTCCCACTGAAGTAAAAGTAGTTGCACCTATTACAGTTGAAGAAAAGGTTATAACTTATGATGATCCTTGATACGTATCCAACGTATCTACTTTTCCAAACACTTTGGCCCTTGTTTTGGTCTCTAACTTGCATGATTTGAATGAAACTAACCCGGACTGGCACTGTTTTCAGTAGAACTGCCATGATGTTGTTTTATGTGTAGAAAAAAAGTTCTCGGAATGTCCTGAAAATCCACGGAGGCACTTTTTGGAATTAATAAGAATTTCTGGGCGAAGGCCCAAGGCCTGTCCATGAGACAGGGGGGCGCGCGCCCCCTGTAGGGCGTGCCCCCTATCTCGTGGGCCCCCTGTACCTCCACCGACCTCAACTCCAACTCCATATATTCACGTTCAGGGAGAAAAAAATCAGAGAGAAAGTTTCATCCCGTTTTACGACACGGAGCCGCCGCCAAGCCCTAATCTCTCCCGGGAGGGCTGATGTGGAGTCCGTTCGGGGCTCCGGAGAGGGGGATTCGTCGCCGTCGTCATCATCAACCATCCTCCATCACCAATTTCATGATGCTCACTGCCGTGCGTGAGTAATTCCATCGTAGGCTTGCTGGACGGTGATGGGTTGGATGAGATTTACCATGTAATCAAGTTAGTTTTGTTAGGGTTTGATCCCTAGTATCCACTATGTTCTGAGATTGATGTTGCTATGACTTTGCTATGCTTAATGCTTGTCACTAGGGCCCGAGTGCCATTGAGGGAGTCCTGGACTAGGGGGTGTCCAGATAGCCGAACTATCATCATCGGCCGAACTATCATCGGCCGGACTATCATCATCGACCGGACTCCAAGACTATGAAGATACAAGATTGAAGACTTCGTCCCGCGTCCGGATGGGACTTTCCTTGGCGTGAAAGGCAAGCTTGGCGATACGGATATGTAGATCTCCTACCATTATAACCGACTCTATGTAACCCTAGCCCTCTCCGGTGTCTATATAAACTGGATGGCTTTAGTCCGTAGGACACAACAACAACCATTACAACAATCATACCATAGGCTAGCTTCTAGGGTTTAGCCTTCTTGATCTCGTGGTAGATCCACTCTTGTAATACCCACAATATCAATATCAATCAAGCAGGACGTAGGGTTTTACCTCCATCAAGAGGGCCCGAACCTGGGTAAAACATCGTGTCCCTTGTCTCCTGTTACCATCCGCCTAGACGCACAGTTCGGGACCCCCTACCCGAGATCTGCCAGTTTTGACACCGACATTGGTGCTTTCATTGAGAGTTCCTCTGTGTCATCACCGATAGGCTTGATGGCCTCTTCAATCAACAACGACGCAGTCCTGGGCGAGACTTTTCTCCCCGGACAGATCTTCGTATTCGGCGGCTTCGCACTGCGGGCCAACTCGCTTAGCCATCTGGAGCAGATCGAAAGTTACGCCCCTGGCCGTCAGGTCAGGTTTGGAAGCCTAAACTTCACGGCCGATATCCGCGGAGACTTGATCTTCGACGGATCCGAGCCACAGCCGAGCGTGCCGCACTGTCACGAGGGGCACGACCTAACTCTGCCGCCGGATAGCACCTTGGAGGCCGCACACGAATCCGCTCCGACCCATAGTCCGGAGCCGATCGCGCAGATCGAGGACGGGTGGCTGGACACCGCCTCGGGAGCTGCAACTTCCACGGCGATGGAGCCAAACATTGACCTCGTCCCTTATAAAGCTCATGACTCCGAGGTGCCGGACTCCCTGCCGGACTCCGAACCTCCTGCGCCCCTGCCAATCGAATCCGATTGGGCGCCAATCATGGAGTTCACCGCTGCGGACATCTTTCAGCACTCACCCTTCGGCGACATCTTAAATTCGCTGAAGCATCTCTCGCTATCCGGAGAGCCCTGGCCGAACTATGGCCAGGATGGTTGGGACGCGGACGACGAAGAAATTCAAAGCCCACCCACCACCCACTTTGTAGCCACTGTCGACGATCTAACCGACGTACTAGACTACGACTCCGAAGACATCGACGGTATGGACGACGATGCCGGAGACGAGCAAGAACCAGCGCCTACAGGACACTGGAAGACCACCTCGTCATACGACATATACATGGTGGACACCCCAAAAGATGGGGACGGCGAAGAAGCAGCGGAGGCAGATTCCTTAAAGAAACAGCCCAAGCGCCAACGTCAGCAGCGCCGCTCTAAATCCCGCCACAGCAAGAATGGAGATTCCGGCACAGGAGATAACAACACCCCAGAAAGTGCCGAAGACAACCCCCTCCAGCAAGATTCAGCGCAGGAGGATGCAGAAGCAAGCCCTTACGAGAGAGCGGCAGACAAAGAGGTGGAGGATGATAATTACATACCTCCCTCCGGAGACGAGGCAAGCCTCGACGACGACGAATTCGTCGTGCCTGAGGATCCCGTCGATCAAGAGCGTTTCAGACGCAGGCTAATGGCCACAGCAAATAGTCTAAAGAAAAAGCAGCAACAGCTTCAAGCTGATCAAGACCTGCTGGCCGACAGATGGACCAAGGTCCTCGCGGTCGAAGAGTATGAACTCGAACGCCCCTCCAAAAGCTACCCAAAATGCAAGTTGCTCCCCCGACTAGAGGAGGAAGCATACAAACCTTCATCACCAGCGCACAATACGGCAGACCGACCACCTCGTGGCCGCGACAGAGAGGCATGTAAGCCCTCCACCAAAACTGTACCCCGGCACCGCTCAAAAAGTACGAAGCCACGGGGGGAACGCGCCGGACTTGCAGGACATATTGGAGGACAAGGCAAGATAATCCAGATCTATCTATGGATCTCGCGGGCGCCCCAAGACCCACGAGGAATGCCGTCGCACCGGATACAACAACTCCGGCCGGGCCGAACAAAGCAGACAACGCTCTTTTGAGCTACGTCGTGATATTGCTCAATACAGAGGCGCCGCACACCCACTATGCTTCACTGACGAAGTAATGGATCATCAAATCCCTGAAGGGTTTAAACCCGTTAACATCGAATCCTACGACGGCACAACAGACCCCGCGGTTTGGATTGAGGATTATCTCCTTCATATCCATATGGCCCGCGGCGACGATCTTCACGCCATCAAATATCTCCCGCTCAAGCTTAAAGGACCGGCTCGGCATTGGCTCAACAGCCTGCCCGCAGAGTCAATTGGGTGTTGGGAGGACCTGGAAGCCGCATTCCTCGACAACTTCTAGGGCACATATGTGCGACCACCGGACGCAGATGACCTAAGCCACATAATCCAGCAACCAGACGAATCGGCCAGACAATTCTGGACACGGTTCTTAACAAAGAAAAATCAAATCGTCGACTGTCCGGATGCAGAGGCCCTCGCTGCCTTCAAACATAACATCCGCGACGAGTGGCTGGCCCGGCACCTAGGACAGGAAAAGCCGAAATCCATGGCAGCCCTCACATCACTCATGACCCGCTTCTGCGCGGGAGAGGACAGCTGGCTAGCTCGCAGCAACAACCTCAGTAAAAATGCTGGCAGTCCGGACACTAAGGACCGCAATGGCAGGTCGCGTCGAAACAAAAACAAACGCCGCATTAACGGCGACAGCAATGAGGATACGGCAGTCAACGCCGGATTCCGAGGCTCCAAGCCCGGTCAACGGAAGAAGCCATTTAAAAGAACCACTTCGGGCCCGTCCAATTTGGACCGAATACTCGACCGCTCTTGCCAAATACATGGCACCCCCGAAAAGCCAGCTAACCACACCAACAGAGATTGTTGGGTATTCAAGCAGGCAGGCAAATTAATTGCCGAAAACAATGACAAGGGGCTACACAGCAATGACGAGGAAGAGACCCGGCCGCCGAACAACAGAGGACAGAAGGGCTTCCCCCCTCAAGTTCGGATGGTAAACATGATATATGCAACGCATATACCCAAAAGGGAGCGGAAGCGTTCACTAAGGGACGCATACGCGATGGAGCCAGTCGCCCCAAAGTTCAACCCATGGTCCTCTTGCCCGATCACTTTCGATCGAAGAGACCATCCGACCAGTATCCACCATGGTGGATTCGCCGCATTGGTTTTAGACCCAATCGTCGATGGATTTCACCTCACGAGAGTCCTGATGGACGGCGGCAGTAGCCTGAACCTGCTTTATCAGGATACAGTGCGCAAGATGGGCATAGACCCTTCGAGAATTAACCTACAAAGACAACCTTCAAGGGTGTCATACCAGGTGTTGAGGCCAATTGTATAGGCTCAGTCACACTGGAAGTGGTCTTCGGATCCCCGGATAATTTCCGAAGCGAGGAATTAATCTTCGACATAGTCCCGTTCCGCAGTGGCTATCATGCTCTGCTCGGACGAACCGCGTTCGCAAAGTTCAACGCGGTGCCGCATTATGCCTACCTCAAGCTCAAGATGCCAGGCCCTCGCAGAGTCATCACAGTCAACGGAAATACGGAACGCTCCCTCCGAACGGAGGAACATACAGTGGCTCTCGCGGCGGAAGTATAGAGCAGCCTTCAAAGGCAATTTTCGAGTCCGACCGTTAAACGACCGGACATGGCCAAACGCACCCGGAGCAACATCAACCAAGACCACCTGGCACGTTCCGAGCACGCGTAGCAATGCGGCCCCAACCCCAGCCCTCGCACGATCGCAAGACAAACTCTCCGCGTACATTATTACGCTATGGAGATACCATGGGCATAGGGGGAGGGGCATGACCACAACAGGCCCAGAGTGCGGTTCGACCACGCCAGGGGCTCCCAAGTGTGTCGCCTTTTTCCTTTTTATTTTTCTTCCTTTTTACACAGGACTCTGTCCGGCGGCGAACCTGCCGAACTCATGATACAACAGCCAGGGAGGGACAAAGGCTGCGACGAACACTCAGGTGGTCTCCATTACGAGCATTAAATTTGGTAAATATACAATTCCGCAGCCTACCCCTGGAGGGAGGCACATTTCATTAGTCCAACCCCTTGCTTACCGCACCATTTGTATCATTCCGCACTCATAGCAGGATTTCTTGAATAAATAATGCAGCATTTTTTGCCTATAATCGCATTACTTTTATATTTATGTTCATTTATGACATGTTGCATCCGTATATTTTGGTACGGCCGAATACACCAGGGGCTTATGTTCCCCGCATTATGGTGTGATAAGTCCGCACACTTTCACAAAGTGCGGCACCCCGAACTTATAGCATTATATGAATCGGCTCTGAATCATGTCTTGGGTCAATAGTTGGGTTCGCCCGGCTCCCATGTTTGGCACCTTACGTTCCGTTCTGTCGGCTAAGGTAGCACTGGGAGAACCACTGCGATTGCGCCCCGGTTCAGCCGGGTTAACACCTCAGTGGAGAAAGCTAAAACTGACTGTCATGATAAGGCGAGAGACTGGTCGCTATTCGAGAGGTCCTTTCGAGTCCTTAAAGACTTATGCCGCTTCGAGCGAAGAACCGGATAATGTCCGGCCAAGGCGTGGATAGCGCCCCGAACTCGGTCTTCCGAATACTAGGGGCTTCGCCGAAATTTAAAATTATAGAATTCTATGGCTAAGTGAGAGTGTTCAAGCATTATAAGTCCGGTTGCCTTGTTCGTTGTGTTGAGCGCCTCCCTAGATGGACCCAAAAATGGGAACAAGAGTGCTCAAGTTTATCCCGAACACCCCAGCACTCGTGGCATGGGGGCTGAAGCCGACGACTTGCCATCTCTTAGATTTAATAAACGGCCGCACAGAAGGTAATATTTTAAATTAATAAGCGTTGCTTAGCGCATATGAACAAAGTTTTCAGCGCAGGATAACACATTGCGAATTTACTAAATAATTACATCCCTGAGGCACTCATCCGCAATCTTGCGGGCACCCTTCAGGACAGTCTTATAGTACATCTCGGGCGTACGATACTCCTTGCCCGCTGGTGGCGCGTCAGTGATTAGCTTCTCCGCATCCAGCTTGCCCCAATGCACCTTTGCGCGGGCAAGGGCCCGACGAGCACCTTCAATACAGGCGGAGCGCTTGATAACCTCCACCCAGGGGCACGCATCCACCAACCGCCGCACGAGGCCGAAGTAGCTCCCAGGCATGGCCTCTCCAGGCCACAGCCGGACTATGAGGCCCTTCATGGCCTGCTCGGCTACCTTGTGGAGCTCGACCAGCTGCTTCAGCTGGTAGCTAGGGGCACCGGATGGCCGGTCTCAGCATACTGAGACCAGAAGACCTTCTCCGTTGAGCTCCCCTCCTCGGCTCGGTAGAATGCGGCGGCATCAGACACGCTGCGAGGCAGATCTGCAAACGCCCCTGGAGAGCTCTGAATTCGGGTAAGTAACACGTAATTTACATTCACATGCTTGCTTTGCATGAAAAATGCCTTACCCGCCGCTATCTTCTTCACTGATTCAATCTCCTGAAGGGACTTATGGGCCTCGGCCTTGGCGGCTTTGGCACTTTCGAGAGCCGAGGCAAGCTCGGACTCTCGAGTCTTTGAGTCACGCTCCAAACTCTCATGCTTTTCCATGAGAGCATGGAGCTCTTGCTGAACCTCCGCCACCCGCGCCTCCTGCTTTTCTCGCTCTGCCCGTTCCGCGGCCGCATTGCGTTCGGCCGCGGACATGGCCTCCTTCAGGGTTGCCACCTCGTTCGTGGCCCCTGCAGTACCCACGTTATCCTTGTTATTTTTTGTCGCAACCTAAATCCTTTTCTGTAAGGTACAAATTCAAAGTGGTATTACTCACCTTCTTTGTCCTCGAGATGCTTCTTGGCACGGCCGAGCTCTTGCTCGGACCGCTCGAGCTCCTGCTTCAAAGCACCGACCTCCGCAGTCAGTGCAGCAGAGGTCAGTAGCGCAGCCTGCAACCCATATTGACATAATTTTTTAGCAACCCTGCGTATATCTTTTTTAGATCCTTAGTCCGGCTTTTCTTTCTGAGCACCGAACCGAGCATCAGGGGCTACTGTCTATGCGGTATTACATTGCATATTTTTAACTTCTTACCTCAAAGCCTGATAGAAGGCTACTGCAGGCTTCGGTCAGCCCGCTCTTGGCGAGCTGTACCTTCTGAATCACCGCACTCATAATAGTGCGGTGTTCTTCCTCGATGGAAGCGCCTTGGAGCGCCTCCAAAAAATTGTCCGGCGCCTCCGATTGGACGGAGGCCGCCGGCGTCACGGTCTTGCCCTTCTTGCAAAGGGGTCGCCGGCCGGACTCCGGAACCACTGCGGGTTCCGATGTGGAGTCCGGCGCAAAGTCCGGGAGGCCGCCTTGTGGCGCCTCTGGAGCCTCCCCCTGATGGGTCCCTTCTTGGGATCCCATCTCGGCGTCCTCAGTGTCGCGAGGGGTGGAGGCGGTCGGGATGGAGTCTACATCCGACGGAGCCAACAACCCGCTCGATGAAGTGGGGAGATCGTCATTGGCCGGACTACAGGCAGCATGCGGCATTAGAAGGACACTATGTGACACAAAAGAGAAATTATAAATCATTCAGGAATCCGGATACTTACGATCTCGCCGGAGGCCTGGCCCTTGAGGGCCATTCTTCGTCGCCAACGTTGACGTTGGCGGAGCTGTCCGGGGGAATAGTCCTTCCCCTCTTGGACCCTTCGGCCTCCCCTGTTGGGGAAGCCTTCCTCTTCCTCTCTCCCTCCTCTGGGAGAGAGTCCTCTTTCTCCTCCTCGTTTTCGGGGGAGGAGTCTGCCTCGGAGTCATCGGACACCTGAAAACGGGAACTCTTTCGAGTACCTGTGGCCTCCTTCTTGGCCTTCTTCTCCGGCACCATGTGCGGTGCCGGAACCAGCAGCCCCGCTAGGCGGGCGTCTACTGGGTTTTCTGGCATAGGAGCCAGGCAGATGATCTGCTCCGCCTTCCTCATCTAGTCCTGTCAAAGGAAAAGGGGAAATTGAAACCCGCATAGAGTCAAACTATGAATAGCAAGTGTCCCGTAAAGGGGTAGAATCACTTACCTCGTCAGCTTGGCGCTGCGAGCGAAATCCGCGATCTTCGGTGGCGGATGCGGGGGCTTCGGCGCCCTTGAAGAGCACTTTCCAGGCGTCTTCGTACCTAGTGTCGAAGAGCCTGCTCAAGGTCTGGTGTTGTGCCGGATTGAACTCCCACAATTTAAATGCCCGTTCTTGGCATGGGAGAATCCGGCGGATGAGCATGACCTGGACCACGTTGACAAGCTTGAGCTTCTTGTTCACCAGCCTCTGGATATAGGCTTGGAGTCCGATCAGCTCCTCCGAATTACCCCAGGTCAGGCCGCTCTCCTTCCAAGAGGAGAGCCGCGTGGGGATCCCAGATCTGAATTCGGGGGCCGCTGCCCATCTAGGGTCACGCGGCTCGGTGATGTAGAACCACCCCGATTGCCATCCCTTGATGGTTTCCACGAAGGCACCCTCGAGCGAGACGACGTTGGGTATCTTACCCAACATGGCGCCTCCGCACTCCGCCTGAGTGCCCTTCACCACCTTCGGCTTGATGTTGAAGGTCATGAGCCACAAGCCGAAGTGAGGCTGGATGCAGAGGAAGGCCTCGCACACGACGATAAACGCCGAGATGTGGAGGATGAAGTTTGGCGCCAGATCGTGGAAATCCAAGCCATAATAGTACATGAGCCCCCGGACAAAGGGATGTAATGGGAAGCCCAGTCCGCGGAGGAAGTGGGGAAGGAATACGACCCTCTCATGGGGCCTGGGGGTGGGGATGAGCTGCCCCTCGTCGGGCAGCCGGTGCGCGATGTCGCCGGATAGATATCCGGCGCTGCGCAGTCTTTCGATGTGCCCCTCCGTAACGGAGGAGGTCATCCACTTGCCACCCGCTCCAGACATGACTGGGGAAGGTTGAGATGAGATGTGCGGGCTTGGGCGCTGGAGCTCGAGTGCGCGGAGATGGATAAGCAAAGGAGGAGGAAGGCGTAGGTGAAAGGGTGGATCCTAATCCCCTTATATATGGGCGGACGAAGTCTATGCATCCCCACCGGCCTGGTAAAACTCGCTTATCTCCCAAGCGCCACCATCAATGGCGCGGTTGGGTTACCCACGTCCGTATTGATGAGAATCCCGGAATAAGGGGGAACACGATCTCTGCTTCGACAAGACGTGCCAAGGAAACCGCTTCGCTAAATGCGCTGAGGTGGTAAAGTAAAAAACGATTCAAGTAAGGGCTTGGTAGTGGTGTGACGTCATGCCGCAAAAAACGTCAGCAGATTGAACTTGTGTGTATATTATTCTCTCTACGGTGGAATGTGGAATTTATTTTGCAGAGCCGGACACTATCCTGGTGTTCACAATCTTCTATGAATTATTCAGAGGAGGAACCCGCCTTGCAATGCCGAACAATATACGCGCCGGACTCATCGTCATTGAAGCCTGGTTCAAGGGCTACTGAGGGAGTCCTGGACTAGGGGGTGTCCGGATAGCCGGACTATCATCATCGGTCGAACTATCATCGGCCGGACTATCATCATCGACCGGACTCCAAGACTATGAAGATACAAGATTGAAGACTTCGTCCCGTGTCCGGATGGGACTTTCCTTTGCGTGGAAGGCAAGCTTGGCGATATGGATATGTAGATCTCCTACCATTGTAACCGACTCTATGTAACCCTAGCCCTCTCCGATGTCTATATAAACCGGATGGCTTTAGTCCGTAGGACACAACAACAACCATTACAACAATCATACCATAGGCTAGCTTCTAGGGTTTAGCCTCCTTGATCTCGTGGTAGATCCACTCTTGTAATACCCACAATATCAATATCAATCAAGCAGGACGTAGGGTTTTACCTCCATCAAGAGGGCCCGAACCTGGGTAAAACATCGTGTCCCTTGTCTCCTGTTACCATCCGCCTAGACGCACAGTTCGGGACCCCCTACCCGAGATCCGCCGGTTTTGACACCGACAACCATGATTTCAGATCTGAACCTATTATGTTTTCATGAATATATGTGTGTTCTTGATCCTATCTTGCAAGTCTATAGTCACCTATTATGTGTTATGATCCGACAACCCCGAAGTGACAATAATCGGGATACTTCTCGGTGATGACCGTAGTTTGAGGAGTTCATGTATTCACTATGTGCTAATGCTTTGTTCTGGTTCTCTATTAAAAGGAGTCCTTAATATCCTTTAGTTTCCGATAGGACCCCGCTGCCACGGGAGGGTAGGACAAAAGATGTCATGCAAGTTCTTTTCCATAAGCACGTATGACTATTTACGGAATACATGCCTACATTACATTGATGAATTGGAGCTAGTTCTATATCACCCTATGTTATAGCTATTACATGAGGAATCGCATCTGGCATAATTATCCATCATTGATTCATTGCCTACGAGCTTTTCACATATTGTTCTTCGCTTATTTACTTTTCCGTTGCTGCTGTTACAACTACTACAAAAACCCCAAAACAATTATCTTTACTTTTGCTACCGTTACCTTTATTATCATACCACTTTTGCTACTAAATACTTTGCTGCAGATACTAAGTTATCCAGGTGTGGTTGAATTGACAACTCAACTGCTAATACTCAAGAATATTCTTTGGCTCCCCTCATGTCGAATCAATAAATTTGGGTTGACTACTTTACCCTCGAAAGCTGTTACGATCCCCTACACTTGTGGGTTATCAAGACTAATTTCTGGCGGCGTTGCCGGGGAGCATAGCTCCATTCTTTGAGTCACTTGGGATTTATATCTGTTGATCACTATGAAGAACTTGAAAGATGACTGAACTACTATTTTACCCTCAACTACGAGGGGAGGTAAGGAACTGCCATCTAGCTCTGCACTAGATTCTCCTTCCGTTATTAGTAGGCTTGTGACACCTAAACCTGTTACTGCTATGAATTCTGATATGTCGCATGTTGTTGATGATGCCACTTCTGCTATGCATGATGAAATTACTTCTGTGCGTGATACTACTTTGCCATTAGGTGAATTTCTTGATGAACAACTTGCTAGAGTTAGGGGGAATGAAAATATTGAAGATGCTATTATTGATGATACTGATGATGAAGGTTCTCCCAATGATTATGTATTTCCTGTTGTTCCTAAGGGTTATGTTATGAATGAAGAAGCTGCTAGGGAAATCTTTGCTTGCAATGATAGATATGATCTTAAGAAATTATTAGCTAAATGGAAGCAGCAGTCTCTTAATGCTAGAATGAAACCTGACCCTGCTTTTGCTACTTCACCTATTTGTGTTACTGATAAGGATTATGAATTCTCTGTGGATCCTGAGATTATTACTTTCGTTGAATCTGATCCTTTTTATGGCCTTGAATCTGAAACTTTTGTGGCACATCTTACCAAGTTAAATGATATAGCTACCCTATTTACTAATGATGAAAAGTCTCGCTATTTTTATATCCTTAAGATATTTCCGTTCTCATTAAAGGGTGATGCTAAGACTTGGTATAATTTTCTTGCTCCTGGTCGCGTGCGTAGTCCCCAGGATATGATTTATTACTTCTCTGCTAAATATTTCCCTGCTCATAAGAAACAACCTACCTTGCGGGAAATATATAATTTTGTGCAAATCGAAGAAGAGAGACTCCCACAAGCTTGGAGGAGGCTTCTCCGATTACTTAATGCTTTGCCTGATCATCCTCTCAAGACAAATGAAATACTTGATATGTTTTATAATGGACTAACTGATGCTTCCAAGGACTACTTGGATAGTTGTGCTGGTTGTGTTTTCAGGGAAAGGACAGTTGACGAAGCTAAAATATTATTGAATAATATGTTGACTAATGAAAATAATTGGACTCTTCCTGAGCCAATTCCTGAACCAATTGAGCCAACTCCTGAGCCTATTCCTAAACCCACTCCGAAGAAGAGAGGTGTTTTATTTCTCGGTCCTGAAGATATGCAAGAGGCAAAGAAATCAATGAAAGAAAAAGGTATTAAAGCTGAAGATGTTATGAATTTACCTCCTATTGAAGAAATACATGGTCTTAATATACCGCCTGTTGAAGAACCACATTGTCTTGATAACCCGACACAAGTAGTAAAGGTAAATTCTCTCTATAGATATGATAAGGTTGAAATCCCCTCTACTAAATTTCATAGCCCATGCTTAGATGAATTTGATGGTTTTATGGCTAGACAAGAAAGTTTTAATGCTTATGTTGGTAGAGAGTTAAAGAATAATACTTTCGAGATAGGACGCGTGAGCAATAATATGGCTAGAGTTAAAGATGAACTCAAACTCGTTAGCAAATATGCTTCTATGGTTGCTACTCAAGCTGAGCAAGTACTTAAAGCTCAAAATGATTTTCTTGATGAATTAAATAATAAAAATGACTTTGCTGTTAGAGTGTCTACTAGAACTGGTAGAATGACTCAGGAACCTTTATATCCTGAAGGCCACCCTAAGAGAATCGAGCAAGATTCTCAGAGAAATAATTTAGAAGCACCTAATTCTTCCAAAAAGAAGAAAAAGAAAAACGATAGGACTTTGCATGCTTCTAGTGAACCTACTGCAGACACACCTGAGAATCCCAATGATATTTCTATTTCTGATGCTGAAACACAATCAGGTGATGAACATGAACCTAGTGCTAATGTTAATGATAATGTTCATGTTGATGCTCAACCTAGCAAAAACAATGAAGTAGAGATTGAACCTGTTGTTGATCTTGATAACCCACAATCAAAGAATCAACGTTATGATAAGAGAGATTTCATTGCTAGGAAGCACGGTAAAGAAAGAGAACCATGGGTTCAGAAACCCATGCCCTTTCCTCCTAAACCATCCAAGTCAAAGGATGATGAGGATTTTGAGCGCTTTGCTGAAATGATTAGACCTATCTTCTTACGTATGCGCTTAACTGATATGCTCAAAGTAAATCCTTATGCTAAGTATATGAAGGGTATCATTACAAATAAAAGAAAGATACCGGAAGCTGAAATTTCCACCATGCTTGCTAATTACACTTTTAAGGGTGGAATACCAAAGAAACTTGGAGATCCGGGTGTGCCAACTATACCATGCTCCATTAAAAGAAATTATGTTAGAACTTCTTTATGTGATCTTGGAGCCGGTATTAGTGTTATGCCTCTCTCTTTATATCGTAGACTTGAATTGAATAAGTTGACACCTACTGAAATATCTTTGCAAATGGCCGATAAAACAACTGTTATACCTGTCGGTATTTGTGAGGATGTGCCTGTTGTGGTTGCAAATGTCACTATCTTAACGGACTTTGTTATTCTTGATATTCCCGAGGACGATAGTATGTCTATCATCCTTGGTAGACCTTTTCTTAACACCGCAGGGGCTGTTATTGATTGCAACAAAGGCAATGTCACTTTTCATGTTAATGGTAATGAGCATATAGTACACTTTTTGAGGAAACAATCTCAAGCCCATAGCATCAATTCTATTGGAAAAGTTCCAACTATTATTATTGGAGGTTTTGAATTTCCTCTCCCTATTGTCAAGAAAAAGTATGATATTCTTATTGTTGGGGATTTTCATATCCCCTTGAGGTAACTTAGTGTTATTCAAAATTTCTTCAGTTCCGTGTTATTCAGAATGAGTTTGTTAACAAGACTTGATCAACCTTGTTAGTGAATTCATTTTGATGATCACGAGATGGACGAAACTAGAAGGCACAACCTTCTGTACCATCTTTTTACTTTCTGTTATTTAGAATAAATAAAGCAAAAATAGTATTATCTGTCTGTTTTCTGAATTATCCGTGCATTAAAAAATAGTTCGAAAATAAAAGTGCTCCCAATGCCCTGCAAATTTAGTATGTTTTTTTCTGGAATATTTGAGGATTTTAGGCACTGAAAACACTGCAGGAGGGGCAAGCACTAGGCCACGAGAGTGGAGGGCGCGCGCCCCCTATAGGGCGCGCCCCCTGTCTCGTGGGCCCCTGGTGGCCCCCCTCCACTTATGCTAGCACCCACACACTTCATCTTCTACCCAAAAAATACCCATCCAGCTTAAGCACGAGTTCTAGCTCGTTTTGCTGCGATTTTCGATCTCCTTGCTCAAAGCTCCATTCACAAAACTGCTTTGGGAGATTGTTGCTTGGTATGTGACTCCTCCATTGGTCCAATTAGTTTTTGTTCTAGTGCTTTATTCATTGCAAATTTTTGCTGCATAGGTGGCCATGTTCTTGAGCTTGCATGTTAAATTTATGAGGTCCCAAGCAATCTAATGCATGATATAGGCTCTAGGCACTTGTAGGAGTAGTTGCTACCAATCTTTTTTAGTTTTATTCACTTTTATTTTGAAGTTACTAAAATTTCAAAAAAATTCAGAAAAAGAATTATGCTTAGAAGAATGTATCAAGGTGGTTCCTCGGCAAAGAAAGGGCCAAGGATTGCTATATGTGAGCAAGATGTTGAATTGCCGAGGGACGCGGAAGTACGAGCTTGTGAGTGGCCATCCGATGATTTTATGGTCGAAGCAGGCTTCAAGGAGGAATTTGACGCGTATGTGCGTAATGCCGAGATGGAGGACTTCTTACAAGATAAGTGTCCTCAGTACTATCAGTTGACTGATTCCTTTGTGCGGAGGTTCCAATATAACTGTGCGCGTAATTCTCCTAGTGTCATGTTTGATATTTATGATACATCTTATACCATGGATTTAGAGGATTTCATAACTGCTTGCAAACTCCCACAGTGGGGTAATATTAATGATCCTCGCAAATCTGAATTTAGAGATTTTCTTGCTAGTGTTACTGTGGGAGAATCTAGGGACATAGCACAAGCTACCATAGGGAGCATTCATTTTCCTGCTATACATTATTTTGCTCTTTTTATTGGTAGATGCATTAACGGTAAAGACGAAGCTTGTCACATGTGTGTCCCTGATCTGTGTGTCCTCAAGAGTGTTGTTTCAGGTTATAAAGGTTATAACTTGGGGGCAATAGTTGCACGTAGGTTGCAGAATAACAGTAGAAAGGGAAATTTATTTGGAGCAATTTATGCAACCTGTGTGGCTAATTATCTTAATATAGCTCCACGAGAGGGGGATATGATTTTACCTCCTGTTTATTTGGATAAAGAAGCTATGTTCAGTCATCAATTTCTTGAGAGGAATGAACAATTCCTCCAATATCGACCAATCTATGACAGACGCAACGTCATCCCTGTTACTCTTCCTGCTCCCTACCTTTTTGATTATCAGATAAAAGGAAGATATGTTGTCACCAGGGAGGAAGCAGCTGAACACGAGAGGGGAGCGGAGGCAGCTCGCCAACACGCTGCAGCTTAGGAGGCGGTTGCCGCTGCGTCTCAGTACAACCTCGGTTTCACTTATGGATATCAGCCAGGCGATCCTTGGTACTAGACCAACTTAGGGCAAAATCCTAAGCTTGGGGGAGTACGTATTTCTCACCGACTTTACATTCATGTTCACACACTAGTCGTCGGTGCTCATACTCTTTCATTGTATTATCCATACTAGTTTAAATTTCTTTTTCTGGTTTTCTTCTTGTGTGTTTGATAAACCTTAAGAAAAAACCAAAAAAATTAGTTAGTTTAATTTCCATGCTTGTAGTAGAAATTAAAATGAAAACCCAAAAAGATTTCTAGTTCTTCTTCTTACTTGTTGGGAGCTTTCTCGTGTAAATAGTTTTATTTTCTTTTCTTTCCTTTGGGGGTCGAGAAGACCATATTGAAAATGCTTAGTGGCTCTTATATGCATGATTGTATATTTAACTTAGAGCCCATATTACTTGTCTTCTCTCTTGAGTTGAATGCTTGCAGATTCCAGCTTAGTCCAATGCACGTGCACTTTTATTATTATACACATCGTTCGGTCGTGCAAGTGAAAGGCAATAATGACGATATATGATGGACTTATT
Organism: Triticum dicoccoides; assembly: GCF_002162155.2. Classification (NCBI taxonomy): domain Eukaryota; kingdom Viridiplantae; phylum Streptophyta; class Magnoliopsida; order Poales; family Poaceae; genus Triticum; species Triticum dicoccoides. The sequence goes on from NC_041391.1 coordinate 136,818,849, forward strand.
GAGATGAGAAAAGCTGGTATGAACTCGACCTCTTTTTTTTTTGTAAATATGATGAGTTCATCGTTTCTTAGTCAGCTATTATGAAGTAAACATATTTTCAATGACATTTAGAGATTATAATTGCTTGTGCCATGCTTGATTAGCTATGAGTTATAATGGTTTACCTTGCGTGCCAACATGCTATTAGAATGATTATGATGTGATATGATGGGATGGTATCCTCCTTTGAATGTATTGAGTGACTCGACTTGGCACATGTTCACGCATGTAGTTGAATCAAATCAACATAGCATTCACGATATTTATGTTCATGGTGGATTATATCCTACTCATGCTTGTATTCGGTGTGAATTAATTTTAATGCATGTTTATGACTATTGTCGCTCTCTCAGTTGGTCGCTTCCCAGTCTTTTGCTAGCCTTCACCTATACTAAGCGGGAACACTGCTTGTGCATCCAAACTCCTTAAACCCCAAAGTTGTTCCATATGAGTCCACCATACCTTCCTATATGCGGTATTTACCTGCCGTTCCAAGTAAACTTGTATGTGCCAAACTCCAAACCTTCAAATGAAATTCTGTTTTGTATGCTCGAGCAGCTCATGTTACAACTAGGGCTGCCTATATCTTCCATGCTAGGTGGGTTATTCTCACGAGGAGTGGACTCCGCTCCTCATTCACGAGAAAGGGCCGATAACCGGGATGCCCAGTCCCATGATCCAAAAAGATCAAAGCAAATCAAAATAATTAAACAAAACTCCCCCAGGGCTATTGTTAGTTGGAGGCACTCGTTGTTTCGAGCAAGCCATGGATTGATGCTTGTTGGTGGTTGGGGGAGTATAAACCTTTACCATTCTGTTTGGGAACTGCCTATAATGCATGTAGTATGGAAGATACAACTATCTCATAGTTGTTGCGTTGACAGTGAAAGTATGCCGCTCAAAATGTTATTCAATCTCTATTTTAAAATCGAGCTCTGGCACCTCTACAAATCCCTGCTCCCTCTGTGAAGGGCCTATATATTTACTTTTATGTTGAGTCATCACCCTTCTTATTAAAAGCACCCGCTAAAGAGCACACTGTCATTTGCATTCATTACTATTGGTTTATATTGGGTATGACTTGACTGGATCTCTTTTACCATGAATTACAATGTTTAGTCAGTCCTTGATCCTTAAAGGTGCTTTGCATTTATGTTTTGCGGTCTCAGAAAGGGCTAGCGAGATACCATTTTGTTATATCATGTTATGATTATTTTGAGAAAGTGTTGTCATCCGAGTTTTATTATTATGGCTCGCTAGCTGATATGCTATTGATATGAGTAATTGTGAGACCTAGGTGTCATTGTTAGTATGGTTAGTTCATAATATTTGCTGAAACTTGAATGCTACCTTTTCATGTTTACAACAAAAAGAGCAAGCAGAGTTTGTAAAAGTTTTTCTTTATAACTTTCATTTTATCAACTGAATTGCTTGAGGACAAGCAAAGATTTAAGCTTGGGGGAGTTGATACGTCTCCAATGTATCTACTTTTCCAAACACTTTTGCCCTTGTTTTGGACTCTAACTTGCATGATTTGAATGAAACTAACCCGGACTGACGCTGTTTTCAGTAGAACTGCCATGATGTTATTTTATGTGTAGAAAAGAAAAGTTCTCGGAATGTCCTGAAAATCCACGGAGGCACTTTTTGGAATTAATAAGAATTTCTGGGCGAAAGAAATACATCAGGGGGCCCAGGGCCTGTCCACGAGACAAGGGGGCGCCCCCCTGTAGGGCGCGCCCCCTATCTCGTGGGCCCCCTGGACCTCCACCGACCTCAACTCCAACTCCATATATTCACGTTCAGGGAGAAAAAATCAGAGAGAAAGTTTCATCGCGTTTTACGACACGGAACCACCGCCAAGCCCTAATCTCTCTCGGGAGAGCTGATCTGGAGTCCGTTCGGGGCTCCGGAGAGGGGGATTCGTTGCCGTCGTCATCATCAACCGTCCTCCATCACCAATTTCATGATGCTCACCGCCGTGCATGAGTAATTCCATCATAGTCTTGCTGGACGGTGATGGGTTGGATGAGATTTACCATGTAATCAAGTTAGTTTTGTTAGGGTTTGATCCCTAGTATCCACTATGTTCTGAGATTGATGTTGCTATGACTTTGCTATGCTTAATGCTTGTCACTAGGGCCCGAGTGCCATGATTTCAGATCTGAACCTATTATGTTTTCATGAATATATGTGTGTTCTTGATCCTATCTTGCAAGTCTATAGTCACCTATTATGTGTTATGATCCGACAACCCCGAAGTGACAATAATCGGGATACTTCTCGGTGATGACCGTAGTTTGAGGAGTTCGTGTATTCACTATGTGCTAATGCTTTGTTCCGGTTCTCTATTAAAAGGAGGCCTTAATATCCCTTAGTTTCCGCTAGGACCCCGCTGCCACGGGAGGGTAGGACAAAAGATGTCATGCAAGTTCTTTTCCATAAGCACGTATGACTATTTACGGAATACATGCCTACATTACATTGATGAATTGGAGCTAGTTCTATATCACCCTATGTTATAGCTATTACATGAGGAATCGCATCTGGCATAATTATCCATCATTGATTCATTTCCTACGAGCTTTTCACATATTGTTCTTTGCTTATTTACTTTTCCGTTGCTGCTGTTACAACTACTACAAAAACCCAAAAACAATTATCTTTACTTTTGCTACTGTTACCTTTATTATCATACCACTTTTGCTACTAAATACTTTGCTGCAGATACTAAGTTATCCAGGTGTGGTTGAATTGACAACTCAACTGCTAATACTCAAGAATATTCTTTGGCTCCCCTTGTGTCAAATCAATAAATTTGGGTTGAATACTTTACCCTTGAAAGTTGTTGCGATCCCCTACACTTGTGGGTTATCAATCCTATTGTTCCTGCTACTTATGTTGAGAAACCACCTTTCCCTGTTAGGATAAAGGATCATGCTAAAGCTTCAAATGTGGTTTGTAAGAGTAATACTAGAACATATACACCTCCTGAGCAAATTAAAGTTGAACCTAGTATTGCTATGGTTAAAGATCTCTTGGCCGATAATATTGATGGGCATTTTATTTATTTCTGTGATGAAGCTGCTAGAATTGCTAGACCCGATGCTAAGAAACATAGACCTGTTGTAGGCATGCCTGTTATTTTTGTTAAAATAGGAGATCATTGTTATCATGGCTTATGTGATATGGGTGCTAGTGCTAGTGCAATACCCTTTTCCTTATATGAAGAAATTATGCATGATACTACGCCTGCTGAGGTAGAAGAAATTGATGTTACAATTAAGCTTGTCAATAGAGATACTATTTCACCAATTGGGATTGTTAGAGATGTTGAAGTCTTGTGTGGGAAAGTCAAATATCCTGCTGATTTTCTTGTTCTTGGTTCCCCACAAGATGACTTTTGTCCCATTATATTTGGTAGACCCTTCTTGAACACTGTTATTGCTAAGATTGATTGCGAAAAGGATGTTGTTACGATTGGCTTAGGAGATATGTCTCCTGAGTTTAATTTTGCTAAATTTCATAGACAACCCCATGATAAAGAATTGCCTAGTAAGGATAAAATTATTGGTCTTGCTTCTATTGCCGTGCCTCCTACTGATCCGCTAGAACAATATTTGCTAGACCATGAAAATGAATGTTTATGAATGAAAGAAGGGAAATAGATGAAGTATTCTTTAAACAGGGTCCTATTTTGAAACACAACTTGCCTGTTGAAATCCTAGGGGATCCTCCTCCACCCAAGGGTGATCCCGTGTTTGAGCTTAAACCATTACCTGATACTCTTAAATATGCTTATCTTGATGAAAAGAAGATATATCCTGTTATTATTAGTGCTAACCTTTCAGAGCAAGAAGAGGAAAGATTATTGAAAACTCTGAAGAAGCACCGTGCTGCTATTGGATATACTCTTGATGATCTTAAGGGCATTAGTCCCACTTTATGCCAACACAAAATAAATTTGGAAGAAGATGCCAAACCAGTTAGAGATCATCAACGATGGTTAAATCCTAAGATGAAAGAAGTGGTAAGAAAGAAAATACTAAAGCTCCTTGAGGCATGTATAATTTACCCCGTTGCTGATAGTCAGTGGGTAAGTCCTGTCCATTGTGTCCCTAAGAAGGGAGGTACTACTGTTGTTCCTAATGATAAAGATGAATTGATCCCGCAAAGAAATATTACACGTTATAGGATGGTAATTAATTTCCGCAAATTAAATAAAGCTACTAAGAAATATCATTACCCTTTACCTTTTATTGATCAAATGCTAGAAAGACTATCTAAACGTACACATTTCTGCTTTCTAGATGGTTATTCTGGTTTCTCTCAAATACCTGTGTCAGCGGACGATCAAGCAAAGACTACTTTTACTTGCCCTTTTGGTACTTTTGCTTATAGACGTATGCCTTTTGGTTTATGTAATGCACCTGCTACCTTTCAAAGATGCATCATGGCTATATTCCCTGACTTTTGTGAAAAGATTTGTGAGGTATTCATGGATGATTTCTCCGTTTATGGATCCTCCTTTGATGATTGCTTGAGCAACCTTGAACAAGTTTTGCAGAGATGCGAAGATACTAGTCTTGTTTTGAATTGGGAGAAGTGCCACTTTATGGTTAATGAAGGCATTGTCTTGGGGCATAAAATTTCTGAAAGAGGTATTGAAGTTGATAAAGCTAAAGTTGATGCTATTGAAAAGATGTCGTGTCCCAAGGACATTAAAGGTATAAGAAGTTTCCTTGGTCATGCCGGTTTTTATAGGAGGTTCATTAAGGACTTTTCTAAAATCTCTAGGCCTCTGACTAATTCATTGCAAAAAGATATTCCTTTTGTCTTCGATGATGATTGTGTAGAAGCATTTGAAATACTTAAGAAAGCTTTGATTTCTGCACCTATTGTTCAGCCACCTGATTGGAATTTACCCTTTGAAATTATGTGTGATGCTAGTGATTATGCTGTAGGTGATGTTCTAGGACAAAGAGTTGATAAGAAACTAAATGTTATTCAATATGCTAGTAAAACTCTAGACACTGCTCAGAGAAATTATGCTACTACTGAAAAAGAATTCTTAGCAATTGTATTTGCTTGTGATAAGTTCAGATCTTATATTGTTGATTCTAAAGTAACTATTCACACTGATCATGCTGCTATTAAATATCTTATGGAAAAGAAAGATGCTAAACCTAGACTTATTAGATGGGTTTTCTTGCTACAAGAATTTGATTTGCTTATTATTGATAGAAAGGGAGCTGAGAACCCCGTTGCAGACAACTTGTCTAGGTTAGAGAATGTTCTTGATGACCCACTACCTATTGATGATAGCTTTCCTGATGAACAATTAGCTGTCATAAATGCTTCTCGTACTGCTCCATGGTATGCTGATTATGCTAATTACATTGTTGCTAAATTTATACCACCTAGTTTCACATACCAGCAAAAGAAAAAGTTCTTTTATGATTTAAGACATTACTTCTGGGATGACCCACACCTTTATAAAGAAGGAGTAGATGGTGTTATTAGACGTTGTGTACCTGAGCATGAACAGGAAAAGATCCTACGCAAGTGTCACTCCGAGGCATATGGAGGACACCACGCTGGAGATAGAACTGCACATAAGGTATTGCAATCCGGTTTTTATTGGCCTAGTCTCTTCAAAGATGCACGTAAGTTTGTCCTGTCTTGTGATGAATGCCAAAGAATAGGTAATATTAGTAGACGTCAAGAAATGTCTATGAATTATTCTCTTGTTATTGAACCATTTGATGCTTGGGGCTTTGATTATATGGGACCTTTTCCTGCCTCTAATGGGCATACACATATTTTAGTTGTTGTTGATTACGTTACTAAGTGGGTAGAAGATATTCCAACTAGTAGTGCTGATCATAACACCTCTATTAAGATGCTTAAAGAAGTTATTTTTCCGAGGTTTGGAGTCCCTAGATATCTCATGACTGATGGTGGTTCACATTTTATTCATGGTGCTTTTCGTAAAATGCTTGCTAAGTATGATGTTAATCATAGAATTGCATCTCCATATCACCCACAGTCTAGTGGTCAAGTAGAGTTGAGTAATAAAGAGCTCAAATTAATTTTGCAAAATACTGTTAATAGATCTAGAAAGAATTGGTCCAAGAAACTTGATGATGCATTATGGGCTTATAGAACTGCATGTATGTCTCCATATAAAATGGTTTATGGAAAAGCATGTCACTTACCTCTCGAACTAGAACATAAGGCATATTGGGCCATTAAAGAGCTCAATTATGATTTCAAACTTGCCGGTGAGAAGAGGTTATTTGATATTTGCTCACTTGATGAATGGAGAACCCAAGCCTATGAGAATGCCAAGCTATTTAAAAAAAATGTTAAAAGATGGCATGACAAAAGGATACAAAAGCGTGAGTTTAACGTAGGTGATTATGTGTTGCTATTCAACTCTTGTTTAAGATTTTTTGCAGGAAAACTTCTCTCTAAATGGGAAGGCCCTTACATTATCGAGCAGGTTTATCGTTCCGGTGTCATAAAAATCAACAACTTTGAAGGCACAAATCCGAAGGTGGTGAACGGACAAAGAATCAAACATTATATCTCAGGTAATCCTATAAATGTTGAAACTAATATTATTGACACCATAACCCCGGAGGAATACATAAGAGACACTTTCCAGAATGTTTCAGACTCCGAAAAGGAATAGGTATGTGGTACGGTAAGTAAACCGACTCCAAAACAGTTCTAATAGCAATTTGTAGGACCTTGAAGTATGTCTAGAGGGGGGTGATTAGACTACTTGACTTGTTAAAAACTTAACCTTTTCCCAATTTTAGACTTTCGCAGATTTTAGCTATCATTGGACAAGTCAAGCAATCTTCACATAATTCAAGCAAGCATGCAAAGAGTATATGAGCAGCGGAAAGTAAAGCATGCAACTTGCAAGAATGTAAAGGGAAGGGTTTGGAGGATTCAAATGCAATTGGAGACACGGATGTTTTTGTCATGGTTCCGATAGGTGGTGCTATCGTACATACACGTTGATGGAGACTTCAACCCACGAAGGGCAACGGTTGCGTGAGTCCACGGAGGGCTCCACCCACGAAGGGTCCATGAAGAAGCAACCTTGTCTATCCCACCATGGCCGTCGCCCACGAAGGACTTGCCTCACTAGCGGTAGATCTTCATGAAGTAGGCAATCTCCTTGCCCTTACAAACTCCTTGGTTCAACTCCACAATCTTGCCGGAGGCTCTCAAGTGACACCTAGCCAATCTAGGAGACACCACTCTCCAAGAAGTAACAAATGGTGCATTGATTATGAACTCCTTGCTCTTGTGCTTCAAATGATAGTCTCCCCAACACTCAACTCTCTCTCTCATAGGATTTGGATCTGGTGGAAAGAAGATTTGAGTGGAAAGCAACTTGGGGAAGGCTAGAGATCAAGATTCATATGGTAGGAATGGAATATCTTGGCCTCAACACATGAGTAGGTGGTTCTCTCTCAGAAATGGTAAGTTGGAAGTGTAGGTTTGTTCTGATGGCTCTCTCCACGAATGAAGAGGAGGTAGAGGGGTATATATAGCCTCCACACAAAATCTAACCGTTACACACAATTTACCAAACTCGGTGGGACCGAATCAACAAACTCGGTCGGACCGATTTAGCAAATCTAGTGACCGTTAGGATTTTTGGTGGGGCCGACATGCAACTCGGTAAGACCGATATGGTTAGGGTTAGGGCATAACGTAATCTCGGTGAGACCGATTACACAAACTCGGTGAGACCGATTTTGGTAATTAGCTAACCAGAGAGTTGGTCAGGTAAACTCGGTGGGACCGATTCGCTTTTTCGGTGAGACCGAAATGTTACGAAAGGGAAACAGAGAGTTTACATTGCAATCTCGGTGGGACCGATCACTCACTTCGGTTAGACCGAAACGTTACGAAGGGAAACAGAGAGATTACAATCCCATCCCGGTGAGACCGAGATCCCTATCGGTGAGACCGATTTGCCTAGGGTTTGTGGCAGTGGCTATGACATTTGAACTCGGTGGCACCGGATAGAAAGAATCGGTATGGCCGAGTTTGACTTTGGGTTTAGGTCATATGTGGATGTGAGAAAGTAGTTGAGGGTTTTTGGAGCATATCCCTAACCACATGAAGCAAGAGGCTCATTAAGCAACACCTCATCCCTCCTTGATAGTATTGGCTTTTCCTATAGACTCAATGTGATCTTGGATCACTAAAATGTAAAATGTAGAGTCTTGAGCTTTTGAGCTTGAGCCAATCCTTTGTCCTTGATATTTTGAGGGATCCACTTTCATCATCCATGCCATGCCATTCATTGAGCTTTCCTGAAATATTTGTCTTGGAATAGCATTAGCTCAATGAGCTATAAGTTGTTATGAATTACCAAAACCACCTAGGGATAGTTGCACTTTCAATCTCCCCCTTTTTGGTAATTGATGACAACATATAGATCAAAGCTTTGACAATTGATAATAAGATTGAAAAACATCGTCGCTTTGAGAAGTATGTGATAAGCAAGAGCTCCCCTAAATTTGTGCATAGTTTAAGATTTGCTTTGGACTGCAAATGCACAAGGAATTAGGCTCATGGGTTACTCTTCCATGTCACATACATCTTGGTGGAGCGCTCAAAATAATAAAGATTGAATACATGCACTCATCACCAAGCAAAGCGAATGATCATAAGAGGATAAGTAAGATAATGTCATCCAACAAGCATAAATGTAGCATATGATCAAACGCATGATCATCAAGTATCACACAGACATAGAGTATCTCAAACAAGCAAATAAAGTTTAACCACCAAAGCAAGAGAGAACAAAAATCAACACTCTCTCTCGAAGCCTATGATCTATACATTTTTCTCCCCCTTTGGCAACAAGTTACCAAAAAGTTCACAGAAAATGCATAGTACTAGATCGACTCTCAGGCTTGATCTTCAGGTGGTGGTGTAGATAGAACGCCAAGGACAAAAGCATCAGTTGATGTAGATGGAGCTGGAGGTGTGGGTGCTGAAGCTGGTTGCACAGGAGCTGTAGGAGCTGTAGCTGGTGCAGATGAAGTGGCTCTGGTGTCTGTCACTGGCACTGCAACTGATCTCTGAGCTCGAGGCACTCTGGCAAATGCATCTGTGGTTGTCTTGCCTTTCCTCTCCTCCATGTCATCCTAAAGCTGCTCAACAACAGAATGGATCTCAGTCACCTTCACATCTAAATTGTAGAACTTCTGCTCCATGATCCTTTCCAGGCTCTCCTGGTTTTGAGTCAAGGTGGCCAGCCCCTTCTCAATCCTCAGAGTGGATGCAATCAAGTAGCCTAGTTGATCCTATTTGCTTTTCAGAAAGTACTGAGATGCCTCTTCCATTGTTGGCATCTTGGTTGCCTTCTCTATCCTTGCCTTTTCCTTCTTGGCTTGATCTTGTACTGATGATGGTTCATTCTCATTCATAACCACTTGGTTGTCCTCAAATTCTGGATAGATAACAAAATATTCCTTGTCCAACAAGTATGTGCATGTGCCCATCTTGGAGTTAATCAGCTCCTGAATCTGTGGGGCATACCCACAACTTCTCTTCTGGTCTTCTGTTGTCCTCTTGATAGTCTCAACAATGAGGCTCATGACCTTGAATTTCTGTGGCACATCAAACAAGTGTAGCAAATTAATTGCATGCCCTCTGACCATGTTGTGGTCACCTGACTTGGGCAAAAGAGTGTGCCTTAGGATCTAGTTGATCGTTGGTAGCCCTGACAGAAGAAAATGGACTGACCCAAACTTGAAAGTCTCAAGAGCTTCGTCTGGGATCTCCTTGTACATATGGGACATGGAATTATGATCCATCTTTTTCTTGGCATAGACATCCAAGTCATATTCACTCTCCTTTGGGGCATTGATCAGATTGGTCCATTCCTCAATAGTTGATTGGTACCTTGTACCTTCAGACATCCACACTATCCTGCCATCTGGATAGAAATGTGCTGTGGAGTAGAATTGCATAATGAGCTCATCATTCCACTTTGTGAGCTTCTGCCCAACAAAGTCTGCAACTCCACAAGCAATGAAACTGTCTTGCACTCCAGGATAGTGTTCTTCATTTTCCTTCATGTAGGTCTAGTCGACCCACCTCATATCGCAAACTATAGGCTTCTTGTCCAACAACACTGTCTCATAGAAATCCTGTTGTTCCTTTGTGTGGAACCTGTAATCAACAGCAGTCCTTCTCCTGGTAGCATAGGGATCAGACAACCTCCACTGTCTGAGTCCTGCATCCTTTCTCAGCTTCATGTTCTTAGCCATAGGATGAGCATCATTGTGGTCTGGAATCTTTGGCTTCAGCTTTCTCAACACATGCTCTTCATCTTCTTCTTCCTCAGTAGCAACTTCAGGCACTGGGGCCTTGTTCTTCTCAGCAGCAGGTATACTCCTGGTATTCCTCTTTGGTGCATTCTTGGGCTTGGAGGCAGCTTTGGGTGCTTCTTTGGGCTTTGATGTTGCAGCCCCTGACTTTATAGCATCACCCATCAGCTTTTGTGCCTTGGGTGCTGGTGCAGCAACATCTTCGTCCTCCTCCTCATCAGAAGAATGCTTCTCAAATTCTGCCATGGGATCAACTTTCTTGCACCATCTCCCTCTCTTTCTTTCCTTCTTCTTTCCTTCTGTAGCAGCCTCTTTGGGTTGAGATTTCAAAGGATCTTGAGTAGAGGCTCTGGCTTTAGACATGGGAGTCCTCTTAGCAGGCACTTTGATCTTCATGCCAGGCTTGATTGATGCAGTTGTGCCATACACCTTTCTGAGCACTTTCTTTTTAGAAGTGGCCTCATCTTCTACTGCCACATAATCCTCATCCTCAGAGTCTGAGGTTCTTTTCTTCCTTGTCCTGGTGGCAGCTTTGGGCAAATTGCTGGGAGTGCTTCTGCTGCCATCATCTGAAGTGCTAGAGGGACTAGTGCCCTCACTCATGTGAATCTGCTCTTCTTCCCTGTTCTGACTGTCACTTTGGTCTGACATGATGCAAACACTGACTGCTGACCCTGTGAATAGTTATAGATGAGATAGAATGGATGAGCATCACCAAATGCAGAGATTTTTGCAAAAGAATGATTCAAAAACTTAGTTTTAGTTTTCCACAGAAAGCATTTCGGATCAACCAATTTTCAAACTCGGTGATACCGAAGCAGTTTTGGAACCTAAACTAGTGAACTCGGTCAGACCGAGTCACAGTTTGGTGGCACCGAGACTGCTAGGGTTTCACAAAGTTCTAAAATCGGTCACACCGATTAGCAATTCTCGGTCAGACCGAGAGTTACTAGTGCAATGGCGTTAGCCGAATCGGTGGGACCGAGTTTTTCAACTCGGTGGGCCCGAGATGGTTTCGGCGGAAACCTAACCCTAAATTTTCAAATCGCATCTATTCTAAGGATTGTTTTGACTGGATAGAGGTGTTTCAATCGTGGCAAGAATCATAATGAACACAATGTGCTGAGAATCAGACGAGGATAGCACTGTGATCGAGTTCATACCCTAGTTCGGTGATGAACTCGCTACGGCGGCAACGGCGGAGATGAAATCCGTTGACGGCAGCGGAGACCAACGACAGGAGGCGGCTGGCGACGAAGTCGACGATCCGGAGACCTAGAAGGCAGAGCGAGCTATGCGCGGGCAAAGAGGTTTGGGAAAGTTTTCCAAATTTTTGCCCGTGTGAATATATAGCCCGACCTGTCGGTGTGACCGAGTGGAACGACTCGGTGCATAACTGTTGACAATTACAGCAACTCGGTGTGACCGAAAAGTTCAAATCGGTTGCACCGAGATTGAAAACCTAGATCGACTTAGTGATCTCGGTATGACCGAAATGGAAGAATCGGTCAGACCGAAAAGCACAAAGAAGTTTTGGAAGTTTAAGTCTATGACGAATTGGGGACTCCGAGTGCTCCTCACACAGAGTGGTTCGAATCTGACTTGATCAAATTTTGTGATGTAGCATGAATAGAGTTTGAGACGAGAAAAGCATAGATAGATAGAGAAGGTTCTTAGGCATTCTTGTCCATCCACTTGGCAAAAGAAAAAGAGACCAATCAATCAAAACAACAAGTGGATGTCGTCGAATGAGTAAAATATGCAACCAACATGCTCACCCAATAAAATGGCAAATGAAATATGTGGCAAAGCATGCACAACCAATTCTAGCATCTATCAAACAATTGGCGATGACTAGGTCATCTATATATGAGTATATTGACTTAGGAGTCAAATGAGGACATTTGATCATAGGTCATACTCATCGTTTAAGCTCAAGTGGGGTTACCACTTTTACATAATGCATTGATGTGTTCACATCATTAGAGTTGCTTTGAATCAATTCTTAGAGTTAAGCTCCCCCTAGATGTGAGATCCCCCCTTAGAGGGATGAACTAACCTTGGGTTTTGTCGATGATGACTTCATGTAGGTGTTGAAGATGTGGATGCTCAATGCTGATGTAGATCATTTGGAGCAATCCTTTGGAGTGAGTTGCACTTTCAATACCTACATGGGTTAGTCCCACAAGGAACAAACAAGAATATCCATAGACATAGAGTGACGCACACACAAGATGATGTCCATGAAAACATTTGGTTACCTTGTCCCTTGCCTTACCAACATGAGGGTTTGTGACTCCTTGAACTAGTGCAAGATATGAAAGTTGATTGCACTTGTCCTTGCCATAATGATATGAGTGAAGAATGTTGGCGGAGTCACCCTCAAGAACTCTCTAGTTCTTCTTCTTCGGGATCCACATCATCTTGATGGGAATCCTTGGAGTTGTAGTTGTACTTGATGAAGTAGAACTTGACATAGTCTTGGGAACCCACTTGACCAAGGCCTTAGGTGCTTCTTCAAATGCATCAATCTCCTCTTGAAGCTTGTCCTTGCCTTTGTTCTTGTGGTCTTGTGGTGGAAGATCATCTTGTGCTTGTGTTCCCTTGAAGGAAGTAGGATCATACTTCTCTTCTTGAGGAACAAACTTCGTCTTGGGGTATTGATCTTCTTCCCACTCAACTCCATTGGCATTGAACTTTCGTTCAAAACCAACACCTTGATTCTTCTGGTGCCTTCCTTGCTTGCGTACAATTTCCTCGAATTGCTTACTCCCGACAAGGCTCTTGTATACACCTTTCTCTATAATTCCCTTCAATAAGCTATTTTCTTGCTCAAGTGTAACTTGGCTAAGAGAATCATTAGTGGAATCAAGAGAACTACTAGAAGCAACAATATTGGATTTAGCATTATTATTGTTACTACTAGAGGAAGAATTTTTCTTGTTCTTGTTGCTAGACTTGAATTGAGGCATGTAAGTAGATAAGAGTAAACGCTTGGCAATGTAAGAAGAACTTTTCTTACGGAGATCATCATTGATTGCCTTTAAGAACTCATGCTCTTGCTCAAGATTGAGCTTTTCAAAGCGTAACTTCTCATGAGCCCTTAAAAGTTCTCGATGATCTTCAAAGATAGTTTCATGAGCTAACTTAAGAGTGGTTAGTTCTTTAGTTAGGCGCTCAATCTTCTCCTTATCATTGTCATTCGTTTTATCTTGATTAGCATGATTAATTGATGTTTCATCATAGTATTCATTACTAGAGTTGTCAATGAGTAAATCATCATCAACTAACAAGTCATCTTCATCACTATTAAAATCAACATACTCGGGGTGTGTTACCTTAGGACCTTTGGCCATGAAGCATCTTCCAATTCCTTCATTTGGTGAATCAAATATGTCGTAGGAGTTGGTTGACACAAGTGCTAGACTGGCAACACCTTCATCTTGAGTATATTCGGAGTCGGAGTGATAGCTTCTCTCGGAGTGATTGTCAGAGTCGGAGCCGGATACCCATTCACCAACATAAGCTTGATGTCTTCGTTTTGTGTAGCTCCTTGATGACTTGTCCTTCCTTTCCGAATCCTTGCTTCTCCGTGAGGGTCTTCGCTCATAATGATCATCTCTACTCCTCCTCTCTCTTGGTGGTGATTCTTCTCTTCTACTTCTTCTTTTTGGAGAATCTTCTCTTCTTTTGTAGGGTGCCGTACAGTCAATGGAATAGTGTCTGGGTCTCCCACAATTGTAGCAATTGCGCTCTCGACTAGAAGATATTTTGTCATTGTAGGACCTTGACTTAGAGCTTCTTTCTTTGCTTCTACTCTTGTAGAATTTGTTAAAGTTCTTCACCATTAAGCTCAATTCTTCATTGAAGGTTTGTTTCTCACTTGATGATGTGGGGGCTTCACATCATGCTTTGTAAGCACCACTTGACTTGTTGTGAAGTTCCTCCTTATCCTTGAGTGACATCTCATGAGCAACAATTCTTCCAATGACTTCCGTTGGCTTGAGATCTTTGTAATTTGGCATCATTTGGATCAATGTGCACACGGTATCATACTTCCCATCCAATGCTCTTAGGATCTTCTTGATGATGAATCTGTCGGTCATCTCTTCACTTCCTAAGCCGGCAATCTCATTTGTGATAAGAGCAAGCCTAGAGTACATTTCAGCGACACCTTCACCATCCTTCATTTTGAACTTGTCAAGCTGACTTTGGAGCACATCCAACTTGGATTCCTTGACGGAGTCGGTACCTTCATGCATATCAACCAAAGTATCCCAAATTTCCTTTGCATTCTCAAGACGGCTGATTTTGTTGAATTCTTCGGGACACAAGCCATTGAAGAGGATATCACAAGCTTGAGCATTGTATTGCAACATCTTCAATTCATCCGCACTAGCTTCTCGGTTTGGCTCTCTCCCATCAAAGAATTCACCTTTCAAGCCAATACATACAATAGCCCAAACGGCGGGGTTATGTCCAAGAATATGCATTTTCATCTTATGCTTCCAACTAGCAAAATTAGTGCCATCAAAGTAAGGACCTCTATGGTGATAATTTCCCTCACTAGACGCCATACTCTCCTAGGTTGTGAAACCAAGGCTATGACCACCAAAAGCTATGGAATCAAAGCAAATGGAGACCAAAGCTCTGATACCACTTGTAGGACCTTGAAGTATGTCTAGAGGGGGGTGATTAGACTACTTGACTTGTTAAAAACTTAACCTTTTCCCAATTTTAGACTTTGGCAGATTTTAGCTATCTTTGGACAAGTCAAGCAATCTTCACATAATTCAAGCAAGCATGCAAAGAGTATATGAGCAGCGGAAAGTAAAGCATGCAACTTGCAAGAATGTAAAGGGAAGGGTTTGGAGGATTCAAACGCAATTGAAGACACGGATGTTTTTGTCGTGGTTCCGATAGGTGGTGCTATCATACATCCACATTGATGGAGACTTCAACCCACGAAGGGTAACGGTTGCGCGAGTCCACGGAGGGCTCCACCCACGAAGGGTCCACAAAGAAGCAACCTTGTCTATCCCACCATGGCCGTCGCCCACGAAGGACTTGCCTCACTAGCGGTAGATCTTCACGAAGTAGGCGATCTCCTTGCCCTTACAAACTCCTTGGTTCAACTCCACAATCTTGTCGGAGGCTCCCAAGTGACAACTAGCCAATCTAGGAGACACCACTCTCCAAGAAGTAACAAATGGTGCATTGATGATGAACTCCTTGCTCTTGTGCTTCAAATGATAGTCTCCCCAACACTCAACTCTCTCTCATAGGATTTGGATCTAGTGGAAAGAAGATTTGAGTGGAAAGCAACTTGGGGAAGGCTAGAGATCAAGATTCATATGGTAGGAATGGAATATCTTGGCCTCAACACATGAGTAGGTGGTTCTCTCTCAGAAATGGTAAGTTGGAAGTGTAGGTTTGTTCTGATGGCTCTCTTCACGAATGAAGAGGAGGTGGAGGGGTATATATAGCCTCCACACAAAATCTAACCGTTACACACAATTTACCAAACTCGGTGGGACCGAATCAACAAACTCGGTCGGACTGATTTAGCAAATCTAGTGAGCGTTAGGATTTTTGGTGGGACCGACATGCAACTCGGTAAGACCGATATGGTTAGGGTTAGGGCATAACGTAATCTCGGTGAGACTGATTACACAAACTCGGTGAGACCGATTTTGGTAATTAGCTAACCAGAGAGTTGGTCAGGTAAACTCGGTGGGACCGATTTGCTCTTTTCGGTGAGACCAAAATGTTACGAAAGGGAAACAGAGATTTTACATTGCAATCTCGGTGGGACCGATCGCTCATTTCGGTTAGACCGAAACGTTATGAAGGGAAACAGAGAGATTACAATCCCATCTCGGTGAGACCGAGATCCCTATCGGTGAGACCGATTTGCCTAGGGTTTGTGGCAGTGGCTATGACATTTGAACTCGGTGGCGCCGGATAGGAAGAATCGGTATGGCCAAGTTTGACTTTGGGTTTAGGTCATATGTGGATGTGAGAAAGTAGTTGAGGGTTTTTGGAGCATATCACTAAGCACATGAAGCAAGAGGCTCATTAAGCAACACCTCATCCCTCCTTGATAGTATTGGCTTTTCCTATAGACTCAATGTGATCTTGGATCACTAAAATGTAAAATGTAGACTCTTGAGCTTTTGAGCTTGAGCCAATCCTTTGTCCTTGATATTTTGAGGGATCCACTTTCATCATCCATGCCATGCCGTTCATTGAGCTTTCCTGAAATATTTGTCTTGGAATAGCATTAGCTCAATGAGCTATATGTTGTTATACCAAAACCACCTAGGGATAGTTGCACTTTCACAATTTTTCTCCGTTTTGGAATATTTAAGAAAATAGGAAAATAAGAAATAGTCCGGGAAGGACACGAGGCGTACACGAGGGTGGAGGGCGCGCCCTACCCTACTAGGCGCGCCCCCCTGCCTCATGGGCACCTCGTGCACTCTCAGGACTCCGTTTTCTTGCATGATACTTCTTTTGGTCAGTAAAAATTTATTATATAATCTCCCGAAGGTTTTGACCACCGTATCACGCAAAACTCTTCTATCTTTGTTTCGAGCTATTTTTCTGACAGATCTAGAGCATCATGACGTCACCCTCCTCCAACAATGAAGACAAGGATGCTTGGCTATTGAAGATAGAGCTGAAGAGAGAAGAACCTGGGGAGATCAACAAGGATGATGGGATCAAGAAGGCCATGGAGGATCAAGTTCAGACGGCAGAAGAAGAAAACATCCTTCAACCTCTTCCTAACCTCTTTACCCCAACTGAGATTGAAGCTTTCAAGATGATTGAGTTGGCTCGCATACAAAACAAGTATCTCACACAGGAAAATATTTTGTTGAAGGATCATATCGTCGCACTCAAGGGCATTATTCGCAAATTGGAAGAGCTCCTACGCTCGATGTGCGACTATCCATCATCATCACCACCTTCTTCACCAGCAAAGGAGACATAATCACATGGGTATGGGCACTCCCCTTGGCAACTTCCAAGCTTGGGGGAGTTGCCCCAGTATCGTATCACCATCACACTCCTATCTTTACCGTTTTTCTTAGTTCGATCCTTTTGGTAATATCTTGATCTAGTAGAATAGAGTTTTGGTATGAATTAGTTTTGAGTTTTGCTTTGTGATCCCTCTATGTAATCGAGTCCATGAGCTATATATAATAAAGATTAGTGCTGAGTTAAGGGCTTTGCTATCTTGCTATGATCTTAAGTGCATGAAAGAATAAAAAGAAATGAAAAGGGATCATATTGATCTTATGGATAGTAATGACTTCACATATAAAGAGTATGATGATTAAAAGTTGTTGAGAGTTGGCAAACATAGTTTTGGTCATCGTCGCAATTAATAGGAAGTAATAAAGAAATAGAGGTTCTCACATATAAATATACTATCATGGACATCTTTTATGATTGTGAGCACTCATTAAAGTATGACACGCTAAAGAGTTGATGTTGGACAAGGAAGACAACGTAATGGGTTATGTTTTCTCACATCTTAGTTAAAGTATATTGTCATGGATCATTCAAACATGTTGAGCTTGCCTTTCCCCCTCATGCTAGACAAATTCCTTGCACCAAGTAGAGATACTACTTGTGCTTCCAAATATCCTTAAACCCAGTTTTGCCATGAGAGTCCACCATACCTACCTATGGATTGAGTAAGATCCTTCAAGTAAGTTGTCATGTTGCAAGCAATAAAAAATGCTCTCTAAATATGTATGACTTATTAGTGTGGAGAAAATAAGCTTTATACGATCTTGTGATATGGAAGTAATAAAAGTGATGGACTGCATAATAAAGGTTCATATCACAAGTGGCAATATAAAGTGATGTTCTTTTGCATTAAGATTTCGTGCATCCACCCAAAAAGCACATGACAACCTCTGCTTCCCTCTGTGAAGGGTCTATCTTTTACTTTATGTCTTATACATTATGCAAGAGTCAAGGTGATCTTCACCTTTCCCTTTTACATTTTATCCTTTGGCAAGCACCTCGTGTTGGAAAGATCCTGACATATATATCCAATTGGATGTAAGTTAGCATGAACTATTATTGTTGACATTACCCTTGAGGTAAAAGGTTGGGAGGCAACACTATAAGCCCCTATATTTCTCTGTGTCCGATTAAGACTCCATAACCATAAGTATTGCGTGAGTGTTAGCAATTGTGGAAGACTAAATGATAGTTGAGTATGTGGACTTGCTGAAAAGCTCTATTATTGACTCTTTTCGATGTTATGATAAATTGCAATTGCTTCAATGACTGAGATTATTGTTTGTTAGTTCTCAATGAAGTTTCTGAATCATACTTGACATTGTGAATAGATTGTTACTTGAGCATGAGAAATCATATGACAAAATAGATATATGTTGCTGTTATAAGAATGATCATGATGCCCTCATGTCTGTATTTTATTTTTATCGACACCTCTATCTCTAAACATGTGGACATATTTTTCGATATTGGCTTCTACTTGAGGACAAGCGAGGTCTAAGCTTGGGGGAGTTGATACGTCCATTTTGCATCATGCTTTTATATTGATATTTATTGCATTATGGGCTGTTATTTCACGTTATGTCACAATAATTATGGCTATTCTCTCTTATTTTACAAGGTTTACATGAAGAAGGAGAATGCTGGCAGCTGGGATTCTGGGCTGGAAAAGGAGCAAATATTGGAGACCTATTCTGCACAGCTCCAAAAGTCCTGAAACTCCACGAAAGTCATTTTTTGGAATTAATGATAATTATTCAGCGAAAGAAACACCTGAGGGGGGCCACCCACCGTCCACGAGGGTGGGGGGCGCGCCCACCCTTATAGGGCGCGCCCCCTGCCTCCTGGGCCACCTGGCAGCCCTCCGGTGCCCATCTTCTGCTATATGAAGTCTTTTACCCTGGGAAAAAATCATAAGCAAGGTTACGGGACGAAACTCCGCCGCCACGAGGCGGAACCTTGGCGGAACCAATCTAGGGCTCCGGCGGAGCTGTTCTGCCGGGAAAACTTCCCTCCGGGAGGGAGAAATCATCACCATCGTTACCAACGATCCTCTCATCGGGAGGGGGTCAATCTCCATCAACATCTTCACCAGCACCATCTCCTCTCAAACCCTAGTTCATCTCTTGTATCCAATCTTTGTACCAAAACCTCAGATTGGTACGTGAGGTTTGCTAGTAGTGTTGATTACTCCTTGTAGTTGATGCTAGTTGGTTTATTTGGTGGAAGATCATATGTTCAGATCCTTAATGCATATTAATACCCCTCTGATTATGAACATGAATATGCTTTGTGAGTAGTTACGTTTGTTCCTGAGGACATGGGTGAAGTATTGCTGTTAGTAGTCATGTGAATTTGGTATTTGTTCTATATTTTGATGAGATGTATGTTGTCTCTCCTCTAGTGGTGTTATGTGAACGTCGACTACATGACACTTCTGAAGGAAATATGCCCTAGAGGCAATAATAAAGTTATTATTTATTTCCTTATTTCATGATAAATGTTTATTATTCATGCTAGAATTGTATTAACCGGAAACTTAGTATATGTGTGAATACATAGACAAACATAATATCACTAGTATGCCTCTACTTGACTAGCTCGATGAATCAAAGATGGTTAAGTTTCCTAGCCATAGACATGAGTTGTCATTTTATTAACGGGATCACATCATTAGAGAATGATGTAATTGACTTGACCCATTTCGTTAGCTTAGCACTTGATCGTTTAGTATGTTGCTATTGCTTTCTTCATGACTTATACATGTTCCCATAACTATGAGATTATGTAACTCCCGCTTGCCGGAGGAACACTTTGTGTGCTACCAAACGTCACAACATAACTGGGTGATTATAAAGGTGCTCTACATGTGTCTCCAAAGGTACTTTTTGAGTTGACGTATTTCGAGATTAGGATTTTTCACTCCGATTGTCGGAGAGGTATCTCTGGGCCCTCTCGGTAATGTACATCAATATAAGCCTTGCAAGCAATGTGACTAATGAGTTAGTTGCGGGATGATGCATTACATAACGAGTAAAGAGACTTGCCGGTAACGAGATTGAACTAGGTATTGAGATACCGACGATCGAATCTCGGGTAAATAACATACCGATGACAAAGGGAACAACGTATGTTGTTATTTGGTTTGACCGATAAAGATCTACGTAGAATATGTGGGAGCCAATATGAGCATCTAGGTTCCGCTATTGGTTGTTGACCAGAGACGTGTCTCGGTCATGTCTACATAGTTCTCGAACCCGTAGGGTCCGCATGCTTAAAGTTAGATGATGGTTATATTATGTTTTGATGTACCGAAGGTAGTTCAGAGTCCCGGATGTGATCACGGACATGACGAGGATTCTTGAAATGGTCGAGACGTAAAGTTTGATATATTGGACGACTATGTTTGGACACCGGAATGGTTCCGGGAGGTTTCGGGCATATACCGGAGTACCGGGGGGTTACCGGAACCCTCCCCCCCCCCCCGGGAAGATATTGGGCCTTATGGGCCTTAGTGGAGAAGAGAAAAGGCAGCCAGGAGGTGGCGCGCGACCCCCCTTGCCCCAGTCTGAATTGGACAAGGGAAGGGGGCGGCGGCCCCCCTCTCCTTCCTTCTCTCCACCTCCTCCTTCCCCCTTCTCCTTCTTGGAATAGGAAAGGGGGGACAAAACCTACTTGGAGTAGGATTGCCCCCCCTAGGGTGCGCCTCTCCCCTTGGCCGGCCCTCTCCTCCTCCCCCCTTTATATACGGAGGAGGGGGGCACCCCATAGACAGAACAATTGATCCCTTGGATCTCTTAGCCGTGTGCGGTGCCCCCTCTAATCCACCTCGATAATATCGTAGCGGTGCTTAGGCGAAGCCCTGCATCGGTAGAACATCATCATCGTCACCACGCCGTCATGCTAACGGAACTCTCCCTCAAAGCTCGGCTGGATCGGAGTTCGAGGGACGTCATTGAGTTGAACGTGTGCAGAACTCGGAGGTGCCGTGCGTTGGGTACTTGATCGGTCGGATCGTGAAGACGTACGACTACATCAACCACGTTGTGCTAACGCTTCCGCTTTCGGTCTACGAGGGTACGTGGACACACTCTCCCCTCTCGTTGCTATGCGTCACCATGATCTTGCGTGTGCGTAGGATATTTTTTGAAATTACTACGTTCCCCAACAATTTCACCATTATTTGGGCCTAGAGGAAGGCATTGGGGAGTAATAAGTAGATGATGGGTTGCTAGAGTGACATAAGCTTAAGCCCTAGTTTATAAGTTGCTTCGTAAGGGGCTGATTTGGATCCGTATATTTCATGCTATGGTTAGGTTTACCTTAATACTTCTTTTGTAGTTGTGGATGCTTGCAATAGGTGTTAATCATAAGTGGGATGCTTGTCCAAGAAAGGGCGGTACCCAAGCACCGGTCCACCCACATATCAAATTATCAAAGTAACGAACGCGAATTATATGAGCGTGATGAAAACTAGCTTGACGATAATTCCCATGTGTCCTCAGGAGCGCTTTTCTCATTATAAGAACTTGTCCAGGCTTGTCCTTTACTACAAAAAGGATTGGGCCACCTTGCTGCACTTTATTTACTTTCATTGCTTGTTACCTGTTACAAATTATCCTATCACAAAACTATCTGTTACCTACAATTTCAGTGCTTGCAGAGAATACCTTACTGAAAACCGCTTGTCATTTCCTTCTGCTCCTTGTTGGGTTCGACACTCTTACTTATCGAAAGGACTACGATAGATCCCCTACACTTGTGGGTCATCAGGACGTTGTGCAGACGAGCTTGTCAGCACCAGCACCCGGGCTGCCAAAGCAGCGCCGGCGCCCGGGCAGCGAGGCCCGAGCGACCAACAGAGGAGCGGGGCCCGAGTTGAGGCAGCCGATGAGCCTAACGCAGCCGTCCCGACGCAGCCGAGGATGAGGCTAGCGGGGTAGACCGCCGGGCCGCCGTGCAGACGCGGCAGAGGCGGTGGCGTGGATCGATTGGCGGGCGGACGCGCGAGCGGCGGCTATGATTGGCCGCCGCATGGCGCGAGGCCGCCGGGTATAGGCGATGCAGGTGTCCCGGTCGGAATAGGACGGTGACGGCTGGCGCAGGGCGATGGGCGGGCCGGCGCGCGGACGACGGCCTTGAGGGCTGCCTATCGCGCGAGGCCGCCGGGTCGGTGAAGTAGCCGGCCAGTTGCACCGGTGTTGGAGTAGAGGCACGGGGTGTCGACGGCGGCAGCAGGCGACGCAAACCGATCAAGCATAGATCGAAAAACCAAAAAGAAAAACGCCGATCAAAACGACCGGTGAGAGAGCGAAAACCCGGATCAAAGGATCGGGAAAAAGACTCTCCAGGGCAGCCGGTCAACACAACCAGCGGACGAACCCTAGGTACGGGCGGCGCGACCCCCGGCGGCGATCATGAAGACCGCCCGCCCTGGGGGCGGCGCACGGAGCGGAAGCGACGGGCGGCTAGGGTTTAGAACCCGGAAACTGATACCATGTTAGACATGAGAGAGGGATTTTGGTGGAATAGTTGTTTTGTTGTATTGCTTGAGCCTCATGGGCATATATATATAGGAGTACAATGATCGTCTTGAAGTACAAGTCAAGGTAGGAACAAATCCCATGTTTCCTAAATAAACATTATACTCAACACAAACGTTACGAGCTCCTTACGCGGATGGTGTCATCCATTAGCTTATACAACCACTTTTCGAACACAGGGGTTGTTTTCAACCACTTTTACTCTTTTGGGGCTTTTCAAATCAAAAGTAAACGGTTAGGAAACCATGCCACTATATTCCCCAGGATATTTTCATGAACTCTCGCCTAATGCTAAGAATCTTTGGGAATTGGAGTAATATATGGCCGTAATACTAAGAAATTTATTATTATACTCCCTCCGTTCCAAAATAGATGACTCAACTTTATACTAACTTTCATCTATTTTGGAAATATCTTTGTTCCAACGAATGACATGCCTAGGGGAAAAAAATCCCAATGCAAAGCGAATGAGAGCCCTTGTCTGTTTTTTCGCACCTTCACGTGCAAGTGCAACGCGTACGTACGATTGACGAACCAGCTGCAGGCACACGACGGACGTCCAGCGGTCCAGGCTCTCAAGCTTGCTCGGTCTACTGCTGTGCTATATAAACACGGCCCCATATGCTTGTTGCAATTCTTATTATCGCACTCAGGAAGAGAGAGCAAACAAACAGACTGCAAAGCTATTTGTTCCTCGTCCATCGGGGCATCTGCCTCGCTCGATTCGATCGCCATGGCTCCACCCGTCTCACCGCTTCGGCTCGCCGTCGCCGTTCTCCTCCTGCTCGCGCTGCTCTGCGGACGAAGACCATGCGGCGGCGTCGGTGCCATGCCGGTGCCGGTGCACGCGGACAGGAGCGGGCGAGCTCGGCGTGGTCACCGACGGGGGAGCACGGTGCCGACTGGCGCCGGCGTCCGGAGGACACCGGGCCTCTCCCCGCGCGGCACTCGTGTCACGCCGTCCGGCCCGTCAGAGCGCCACAACGCGTGGACCGATGCCAGCGACCCCGCCGGGCGTGGCCAGAGCCCGGAGGCGCGGGCGTCACCCTGACCGCCGACGACGGCCGGCCTGGAGCATGCCTATACAATGTAACCGGTGGGATTGTATTTTCCTTTCAGTGCTAGGAGCTAGTAGCTCGGTTTGGTGTGTAAATTTTTTGTGCTGGTATGTGCTGCAGTTAATCGGAGTTGCTTATAGCATTGTTGGTGGTATGAGAATGGTAATGCTGGTATCATTCAGTCCCGTACGTGTCAAGTAATTTAGTCAGTGTCTAGTGTTTGCATGTACTCAGAAATGATAAAAAAATACACCCTCCGTCCGAAAATAAGTGTCTCAATTTTAGTACAATTTTGGGTTCTCAAAAAAAAGTTTAGTACAATTTTATAAACTTATGCTAAAGTTGAGACATTTATTTTGAAACGGAGGGAGTAGTTATTAGCTGTTTTTAAATGTTCTTCCTGGTAACTGAATCCTCATTTGGGTCACTGGAACCCAACCAGACTTGAGCCATTTGCGTCATATGTATGTACTCCCTGATCTAAACGCTCTTACATTAGTTTACGGAGTATGCATTTATTTGCATCTTTGCTGCATTAATATGGGACTGGCTATACGTAAGCTGCCCTGCCTTCCCTGTCACCGGCAGCCGGCGACATACCCTCCATCACCCTTGTGGCGACGTAAGCCCAGCCCCCCACCCCGCTTCGGCGGCGATGCCACTTGTCCCCGTCTTCAGGTCATTCGATTTCGGGCAACTTGCAAATATCAGCTGCGCATATCTGAAACAAAATGCATTTGTTTGCATGTTTCTGTCGTGTAGTAGTTGATGAAGTGGTTGTTCAGTTAGGAAGCTGCGGCTTGATTGACTGGGTCTCTCCCTCCCGAGTACTCCTCCCTCCCTTGCAGTTATGCTGTTGCTGTGCTGATGATTCTACATATCCTGCACCTGATAGAGCTACAGATATGCAGAAATGCTGTGGATTAACTGGATTCAGCATGGGCCCCTTGTTGGTCCGTCACTGGCCTGGGAGCTTGCCCTGCGTGCAACAGATTCATTCACCTGCTCCCACTGAACCCAGCAGCAGTTGACCAATTCACAAACTGAATGTCTGCAATTTCTGTTACGACATCACACTACGGTACCCACATAATTTACACCGGATGTATACCGATGCAGATCGGCGCGACATTTTTCAACTCAGATTTATTACATGTTTTCAGATAATGTGAATGGTTGGTGTGAAGTTCGCAGCACCTCCGCCCTGGTGGAGTTTATTCTGTGCTGCCGGGACCCATCAGACTACATGGTGGAACCACTGCGCTGAAATTTAGAGCTGCGTCGGGATCATGGCTGCCTTAGGAGGTGCGTCCTGGCTAGATCCTGGCTAGATCCTGGCAAAACATTGTGACAGTTCATAGGCCACCTTCTCCTCCTCGGAGACGCCGTTCTCCTGAAGAGTGGAAAACAACAACAGAAAACAGATTGGCTATTGGTCAGTCTCTCGCATAAACACGAGTCTTCACGAGAAGAGTGACCGTGCACTGATAATTACAAGATCCTGGGAGGAATTTAGGCAGTGTCGTTGTATTGGTGCCGGGGGTACCTTTGGGCCTTCAATCTCTTCGATAACACAACTGGAAGCACTGGCACTACCATTCTGCAAGTAATACCCTGAGCAGAAGTTCGGAATGCTTGTGCCATTTTGATAAACATATGCATGTGGCAGCCCCTCTTGTTGTGATCTTATGGTAGTTTGGGCAGCAGAAGATGCTGTCCTCCTCTCATTGTTACAGTCTTGATTATCAATACCCATTGGTGCACAGACTCTTTCCCTGTCACATGAAGAGGAGTGCAGAAGCAAGCGCAATCAGAACCATACCAGAATTTGTGCAGTTACAATAAGTTGAAACTGCTGAAAGTTAATAATGACTCGTGTACCTTGGCAAAGA
Organism: Triticum dicoccoides; assembly: GCF_002162155.2. Taxonomy (NCBI): domain Eukaryota; kingdom Viridiplantae; phylum Streptophyta; class Magnoliopsida; order Poales; family Poaceae; genus Triticum; species Triticum dicoccoides. Next base: position 136,844,795 of record NC_041391.1, read on the forward strand.
TGCATGTCGCCTCCACAGTGGAGTGCCTCTTTCTCCTCTCAGGTGGTTCTCCTCAAGATGTACAAACTGCAGCCTCATACCATCAACCCCACTGCAACGTGGTAGTATTAAATTATGAGCAAGATTATACCGCTGATAAGGGGTATTAAACTAGGTTAGACCTCCCAAGTCCCAATGATTTATGTGTGAAAACAAAATGTGACATGGGCATACAAAGCATACAATTTCATGTATATGCTAAGCATCTATGCTAGTGCTGGTGTGCTGGCAGCAGATGGCAAAGCAACCTAACCTTGGATAGACGAAACTAGTCTGTCCTCCAGCTCTGATATAATCCTGAAGCATCTGTGGATGGTACTCCAAAATCTGTTTGCTTTCAAGAAAAGGAAAAAAAATCCAATTTTAAGTTAGACGGATATAGTCAGCCTAAAACATACACTGAAGTGATGGTTCTCTACCTCTCGATATATCAGATCTCTTACACCATCCTTTGTTAGCTTCCATCTCTCAAATTCAAACTCAAGTTTTGAAAAGGGGTGTGGTGAAGGCTCATGTTCCAAGTTAGGAAATCCTTCAAAATATGGATCAGCTAAAGCCTAGAATACATATACAAAATATTACACTTATGTACTCATCAATTTCGGAATCAGTCATCATAAAAGCAAGAACTCTTTTTTGTGAAAAGTAATACCTCTTCAGCAGTAGGTCGATCTTTAGGATCAAATGCGAGTAAGCGTTCTAGGAGACGGACAGCCTGAGGATCAGCATTACAAAACATACTAGGAAAGGGGATAGGATGTTTCCTCTTCATGCTAGTCAAATATCTCCTGGCCTTCTCATTACGAATCTGCAGTTGTCATAGCCATGTTAAGAAATTCATTGCCTGAGCACTACTGTGCAATGGCATGTGCTAGAAGTAGCATAAATCTCAAACAGGTTATTATCTAGGAAACGATTTACTTAGAGAACGAACCACACAGAAGTAATGTGTTTGTGAGCCAGGTTGGGGTACTCATCATGTGATAGAAATCTGGCTTTCTGTCACATTGTATTGCATTTTACAGAAAGCCAGATTTCTATCTGTGGCCAAGTCTATATATGCTTCATTTTAAAGAAACCACCAGTAAAAAGCAACCAGTATGGTACTAACAAAAGACAGGAAAACAGTGAAATCTTTGTCCACTGGTGAATGGGTAATATGTAGACATACCTGGGATAGGGTTTCATATGATGGAGTTCCAAGGATATTTGTTATCAGATCTAGTTGGTTCGTGACATTCGTCCCAGGAAATAATGGTTTTCGAGTGA
>NC_041391.1:136846363-136867506 GCF_002162155.2 Triticum dicoccoides
ATAATTCTACAAGTGTCCACTGCAAGAAGATAAGTTCAGCAAAATTTGCATGTTTAGAAAGGAAAATTGGTGGCACTGTACTGCTTAGCACTTTACTACTTCAGTTTTCGCCATAATCGGCTGCATTTGGATACTTTCTAAAGGTGTTTTTTCAAAGATATTTCCTGAGTGGTTAGATACTAAAGCGCATGTTCACATTTGAAAGCACAGCTGTATTTGCTGCATAACTCTTAACACTTGTTAGTACAAATGTACTTGTAATCCTTATACAACTGTAATAGCTTTAATATTTACCAGATTAATCTGCACCGTTATAATTTGAGACCACCAAAATAAATGGCGTTGAGATGTCGCTTTCCTCTCCGATTAATGTGGGAATTTCTAACCCCCTTAAGAGCGATATGTGGTGGCTGTTAACTTGTTTTAATAATATGGTAACATAACATCATACACACACTATGACGGCTGGGGGGTTGCAGAAGTGGGTGCCCGAGCGATTCAACAAGAAAACATGAAATTTCTTTTGGCGAGTTCATTGTGAGGCGAAAGGTGGCAACTGCTCAGTGGCTTGGCGAAATCGTGTGCCGCCTGGTCAAGCTCGGCGGTCTGGGCATTGCAGATACGAGGAAGATGGGCTGGGCTCTGAGGACTAGGTGGCCTTGGCTCCAAGCATTGACCCATCCAAGCCATGGGCTCTGTCGGGGGTTGGATACGACATATGCCAAGGGATGGCTTATCATGGTGGGAGCGAGTAGAACGTCGCCGGTGCCTGGAAGCGGGATGAGGCGAAGACATGCACGCCGGCGGAACTTACCCAGCTTCAGGGCTCTCCTAGGAGATAACACCCCTACTGCTGCTTTGCGGGGTCTCCGCATGATCACTAAGGCAAAGTGACTACAATGGGGCTCCTGGAGCTGTATCGGGAGGCAGGAGAGGGCAGGGCTAGCTCTCTCCTCCCTATGCTATCTGGTCTATCTCTATCAAGGTCCGAACCCTTTGCATGGGTGCATCGGGGGGTTTATATAGGCCTACCCCCTGGGGGTACAATGGTAATCTGGCTGGGCGCGGGTCCCAGCCGTCTGTCTCTCAGACCGCCGTCCTTCCCGCCGGCTTCTGGGGCCCGCCGACTGGCGGGCCCCGCGGACAGGCTTGATACTATAGTGGCACTCCTGATGACGCAGGCTTGGTCATTGGGTCGTGGCAACAGTGCCGCCGTCTATCGGGCGATCACCGTCGACATTCCCCATCCTATCTGGTTAATGGCTCGTGGGGCCCTGGGGAGGAGTCGGCCGACCCCAGGGAGGCCGACTCCCACAGGTCCGTCTTCGGGATGCTCAGGCCGCCTTCGGTCCACCCACTGACAGGCGGCCCCGCCGTCTTCGGGCCGTACAGGCCGGCGTCGTGGGCACAGTGCGCTGCGCACTGTGGCTGAGGTCAGGGCAGGCATGGCAACAGTGCCGCGCCTTGCCGAAGATCTTCCAGCGATACGGCTCACTGTAGCCATGCCGGTCCTTCGTAAGCAGGAACGGCCACGCCGTGACCGTACCCTACATCGTACTTCGAGATGAGGGAGGAGTCATGGGCCGACTCTCCATAGTCGGCCTCTCTGGAGGTCGCCAGCTTGGAGTCGGCATATCTCGGAGTCGCCGTCTGGGACTCGGCTTGTCTTGGAGTCGTCCTTGGGACTCGGCACACTTTGGAGTCGCTCCTGAGACTCGGCCTGAGGGGCGCGGCTTGCCCCGATGTCTTGAAAGATCCTTGGACTCGGGTTAGCCTACTCGTGGCCCATTACTCCGACAGTAGTCCCCGAAGCTAGTGAAGCCCTGCGGTCGCTGCATTGTGGGGTTTCAACAGTTTCAACCTCCCCAGAGCGGACTGGGAGGCTCCCCAGCTGGTCTCACCGAGTCAAGACGCTGACTCCCGCCGGAGCCGCCGCCGTACAGCGACTCCGGGTCTTGACGCAGTCGGAGGGTCTCGTCGGGGCCGACTTGCTGGCCGCCTTCGTGGCGCGCCAAGTTCTCCCGCTCCAAGGCCGGCCTCATCTGATCTGTCAGATGAGCGGCCTCCGAGACCCAAGTCGGATGAGCACCAAGGAGATGCCCCGCAAGGAGGTGGCGAACTTGGTGAATAATATCGCGCACTGCGAGTTCGAGGAGGACTGGCAGTTCGGCAAGGAGCCGTACTCGCGCGACAACCCCCCACCAGTGGTAAGTTGCGTCCCCTATTGTTTTGTCTTCTTCGCAGCCGACTCCGGCTTCTGACTCTTGTCGGTGTCTTCTGAGCCAGAACCCCCTCATGCAGCCTGCAGCCGGCGCCGCGAGACAGCCCCGCGAGTATGTTCCCGACCGCGCCGACAGCGACGTCGATGACCCCGATTTGGGGGCGGCGGCGATGGAAGCCGACGCCGAAGGCGGGGGAGAAGGAGCAGAAGGCGGCTTCAGGCCCTCGGCCACCTTCGCTGACTGGCCTGAAGACGACGCTGACGGGGAAGTCGCCCCGCGCCACCAGCCGAGGGCCGGCTCGTCGGGCGCCGGCGCCTCCGCCGGCCAGGCTGGCCAAGGCGGCGCGAAGAGGCGTCACGCCGGGCCGAGTGCGCCCGGCGGCAAATTGAAGAAGCTCAAGGGGGCGGCCGCCGGGACCAAACAGGAGGAGGCGGCCACGAAGGCCAACCGCTTCCGTAGGGAAGTGAGAAGGCCGCCGCTAGTCTCTGCGTAAGTCTTTATGCTCCTTTATTTTCCTTCGTTGAATCTTGTCCGAGTCTTCTTTTATCCTCCCTCCGTTCTTCTTCAGGGCCCCTCTTTCCCTTGAGAGGGTCGCCGTCCCCTCTGTCATGGGGTCGGCAGAGACGTCCGCCAATACTCGGCGGGCCGACCCCGCCGCCGACCTCCGGGAGGCGACGGAGCAAAATGCGCGGGAGAAGCGCGACGAGGAGGAGGCCGACCGTCTGGAGAAGGCGGAGGCTGAGAAGGCGGCCGCCAACGCCCAGAAGAGGCTGAAGGATGCCGAAGCCGCCCTCGTGGCGAGACGGCGAGCCGAAGAGACCGCGCGTCGTCGATCGGCGATGCTCGTCCCCCCACTGTCCTCCGCACCACCGCCTCCGGAATTCATGGAGTAGACCGGAGAAGCCGGCGCCGAAAATCCTATCATGGAAAGGCAGAGCAGCGACGCCTCCATGACGGACATGCTAGTGCCGCCGACCGAGGACGAAGCGAGGCTGCTGCTTCAGGTCGCCTCGCCAGTGCGCCGCCGTCTTGAGAAGGCGACCTCGGCGCGCGGCCTCTGGAGGTCGGAGCCGCCAGCTCGGCCATTCCAGATGCCGAGGCGACGAGTGCCGCACCCGCTGGGTGGGTGCGTGGAGGCGGCACAGGCCAGTTGAACCAGGCACTTCTGGATCTTCAAGCGAAGCTTCGAGCAGAAGGCGACGCCCTCCAGGCCTGCACCAAAGCGCATCTGGCAGCGCGGACGTCCGTCAGAGTACGTTTCCCTCTTCTTTTTGATTCTTGTTTTTCTCTGTGGGGGCGCGCCAGCGCACCCACTGGGTGTAGTCCCCGAGTTCCGGGCCGGCTGCTGAGCAGGCGGTTCGGAACTCCCTCTGGCGAGTTCCAAATACTAGCTTTGTCTCTAATGATTTATTGAGGAGTATCACAACCTCCGCGCCGCTGCCTTCAACCGCAATGTTGAGGATTTGAACAAGCGGACCGCCGACTTGACGGAAAGCCGGAGTAAGCTCTTTTTCTTTTTTTTCGCGGGGGCGCGCTGGCGCACCCGCGGGCTGTAGTCCCCGAGATTCGGGCCGACTGCTGAGCAGTCGGGCCGGATCTCCCCGGCGATCTTCTTTGCTGGTGACTTATTCGTCTCTTTTTCCTTCTTCAGGCGCCAACGCCGCTCTTCAGGAGCAGCTAGGCGAGGCCAATACCGCCCGGCGTGTCAAGGAGGACGAGTGTGGCAAGCTTGCCACGGAGCGCGACCTGCTGGTGGCGCAGCTGGCCGAGCAGAAGGAGCTGCTCAAGAAGGCGCAGGACGAGGCCGAGAAGAGGGAGACCGCTCTCCTGGCCGAGTTCGAGAGCGGGCGCTCCTCCTGGACTGACAGGGAGGCGATGCTGACCTCCGGCTTCCACGAGATCGAGGATATCGTTGATGGTAAGTTTCTTTCGTTTCTTCGGGCTTCCAACTATGTGTCAGGCCGACTTCTGATTTTTCGACTTGCTTCTTTTTTGTCTTGGCAGACTTCTTCCCTGGTCACTCGCAGGCGGCCCCTCTGGCCATCGAGGCTGCTCGTGAGGCGCGAAGGGCGAACGGTGAGGAGATCGCCGCTAATGCCCCCCGAACCATCGACGAGCAGCTTCTGAACATTGAAGCCCGTCTTCGTCCGGCTCACCGGCTGATGTGTCGGCTTCAGCGTGCCGGCGCCCAGGCGGTTGCCGCCCTGTGGCCAAACATGCCGGCTTTGCGCACCGCCAGCCGGACCGCCGATTGGCTGGAAGTCGCCGCTGGCCGTCTTGAGGCTTGGAAGGGTTCCTCGGCCCGGGCCGGAGCGCGTCGGGCCTTGGAGTTCGTCAAGGCGTGGTATCCGGGACTGGACCTGGACCGTCTGGCCGCGTTCCGGTCAGAAGCCCAGGCCGAGCTGGAGGCCGTGGAGGGTGCCCTTATCGAGCGTGCAGCGGCCATCGCCGAGTACACGGACACCAGTGTCTTCGTGCCAGAGCGGGCTGAAGGCGGCGAGGAAGTGCCGCCAGAGTGGTTCGGGATGAACCCGGAGTATGGCGAGGACTCGGCGGAGGTGATCGACTCCATCGCCGAGGAGGAGGACGAGGCGGAGGACGGAGGCGAGGCGGAGGTGCCAGAGGACGGAGCAGGCGGCCAGCCTCAGCTCGACCGCGCCTCCAGCAACGAGCCGCGTCGAGAGAAGGCGACTGCTGCCGGAGGCGATCAAACCGAGACCGCCCAGCCGACTGCCCCGGCGCCTGACACCGCCGTCTCCTCCGATCCTCCGATCCCAGATGCCGCCTCCTAGGCTGCCTTTTCCGCCTCTGCTTGTCTGTCTTAGTAATCTTTTGAAAGCTTTGTTAGTTTCGAACAATTCCACCCACTGGGTGTATCTTGAACTTCTATTCGAAGATTCGGCCAAGGGCCTATGTAAATATTTATCCGATTTCCGTCTTTCTTTGCTTACTGCTCTTTAGGCTTTTCCCTTTGCCACCTTCCTTTAGTTGCTGCCTTGCCAGTCGGACAGCCGCTCTGCGGACTATCGCTGGGTCAAGTGCTTGGCTACTTCGGGAAGGCAAGTACTTGGCCGTTTAGAGTTTCTTTAGCAAGTCGGATAGAAAGCGACAGGCCGACTACCCAAGAGTCGGCCGTCCTTGATAGAGGCTAATAAAGATGGCGAGCCGGCTACTCGTGAGTCGGCTTTCTGCTTTAGGAATGCTGGAGGCCGTCTTACGCTATGTTCGTGCTTTAGGTCCTTAGCCATTTTTCGTGTGGGTGCCCGTTCTTCCTCACTCCTGCCCGCCTCACAGTCGCTCTGCGAGCTGCGGCTTTGGCAGGAGGCGGATTGAGCACCGCGCACTACTTGTCTGACTGCAGGAAGCTCTTCATAGCGCAAGGCGGCGAGTCCCCGGGCCGACTAGTCTGGCCTGGTGCCAAGCGGCTTGTAATGAAAGTAATGCACTCAAAGGCATAATTCTTATCATACAGATAACAAAAAGGGCAGTCCCCGAGCTCGTCTCGGGGGGCCCAAAGTCTTAGTACTTTAATACAAAGGGGTAGTGCGATACATACTGCATCAACTGTAAAATCTTCGAAGAAGATTTGCACTCCATGGGCGCTCTGTCTCTTTGCCGGAGTCGTCCTTCTTGCGCGCTCGGGGCTTCTGAGCGTCGATAAGATAGTAGGCGTCGTTCCCTAGCACCTTGCTGATGATAAAGGGGCCTCCACAAGGTGCCGACAGCTTGTGCTGGCCGGCTGTTCGCTGGATCAGCCGGAGCACAAGGTCGCCTTCTTGGAAAGATCTTGGCCTGACCTTCCTGTTGTAGTATCGACGCAGACTCTGCTGGTAGATGCTGGACCGACTGAGTGCCAACAGCCAGCCCTCTTCCAGCAGGTCGACGCCGTCTTGACGTGCTTCTTCTGCTTCTTCCTCGGTATACATGGTGACTCGCGGGGAGTCGAACTCTATGTCCGTTGGGATGACGGCTTCGGCACCATAGACGAGGAAGAAAGGTGTGAAGCCGGTTGACTTGTTTGGAGTCGTGCGCAGACTCCAGAGGACGGCTGGCAGCTCCTCAAGCCAACAGCCGGCAGATCGCTCCAGTGGTACGACGAGTCGAGGCTTGATGCCGGATAAGATGAGGCCGTTCGCTCGCTCCACCTGGCCGTTTGACTGCGGATGGGCAACGGACGCTAAGTCCAGTCGGATGCCCTGCGTCGCGCAGAAACGGGCCAAGGCGCCTTTGGCAAAATTCGTGCCATTGTCGGTGATGATGCTGTGTGGGATGCCGTACCGAGTTGTGATGTCAGCGATGAAGGTCACTGCAGTCGGACCATTCAACTTCTTGATGGGTTTCACCTCCACCCACTTGGTGAACTTGTCCACTGCGACAAGTAGGTGAGTCAAGCCACCTCGTGCCGTCTTGAATGGTCCCACCATGTCCAGGCCCCAGACTGCAAAGGGCCAGGCGATGGGGATAGTCTTGAGTGCGAAAGCTGGCTGAAGTGGCCTGGAACGAAAAATCTGGCACCCTTTGCACTTTTGGACTAACTCCTTGGCCTCTTCCAGGGCGGTTGGCCAGAAGAAACCGTGCCGGAAGGCTTTGGCGACGAGTGCCCTGAAGGCCGCGTGGTGACCGCACTCGCCCTCATGGATGTCTCTGAGGATTGCTTGGCCTTGTTCTGCCTCGACGCAGCGTTGGAAGACGCCGGTAACGCTGCGCCTGACCAGCTCTCTGTTGACTATGGTGTAGGCTGCTGCTCGGCGTTGCACTTGCCGAGCCAAGGTTTCATCAGTTGGCAGCTCTCTGTTTACTAAGAACCTGAGGATGGGCTGGGCCCATGAAGGTGCTGCTATTTCTTCAACTGCCACTAGTGCGACGTGGACAAGGGCGGCCGGGCTGGGAGGCGGCGGGTTGGAGTCCGCAGCCGCTTGTTGATTTGACAAAGTCCCGGGGCCGACTGGAGCAGTCCCCGGGCCGAGCTCTGGGGTCTTCGATCTTGCCCCTGCAGCCTCCGGGCCGGGTTCTGAAGTCCCCGGGCCGACTTCGACTGTGTGTTTCTTGAAGTCAGATCCGTCTTCCTCAGGCGGAGCCGGCACAAAGATTGAATCTGATTCTGGTGACGGCTTGATAGAAGGCTTGAGGAGGCGCCGAAGGGCGACACCAGATGGTATTGCCTGGCGGGTGGAGCCGATTCGTGCCAAGGCGTCTGCTTGGTCGTTGTCGTTCCTTGGCACATGGAGGAACTCGCACCCCTCGAAGTATCCGCTGAGTTGTTGGACGAGGAAACGGTAGCTCGCCATATTTGCGTCCTTGGCGTCCCAATCGCCGTATGATTGCTGGACCACCAAGTCAGAGTCGCCATAACACAGGATCCGGCGAATGCCGAGCTCTTTGGCAAGCCGGAGCCTGTGGATGAGCGCCTCGTACTCGGCCACGTTGTTGGAGGCGGCGAAGTGGATCTGCAGCGCATATCTGAGCTTGTCGCCCTTGGGGGAAGTGAGGACGACGCCGGCTCCCAGGCCGGTGCGCATCTTGGAGCCGTCGAAGTGCATCCGCCAATGGGTGGAGTCGGGCGCTGGCGGCAGATACTGGGTCTCGGCCCAGTCGACGAGGAAGTCGGCCAGTGCTTGCGACTTGATGGTGGTGCGGGGCTCGTAGTAAATGGTGTAAGGAGCCAGTTCGATGGCCCATTTGGCTACCCGGCCGGAGGCGTCTCGGCTTCCAATGATATCGGCCAGCGGAGCCGTGCAAACCACGGTGATTGGATGCTCTTGAAAATAAGGCTTCAGCTTCTTGGCGGCAAAATGCACACCGTAGCACATCTTCTGGTAATGGGGATAGTTCTGCTTGGAGGTCGACAGTACCTCGCTCAGGTAATATACCGGTCTCTGGATAGGGAGCGCCTTGCCTTCCTCTTTGCGTTCGACTACGATGACTGTGCTGACTACCCGGCTGGTGGCGGCAATGTATAGGAGCATGGGCTCTTTGGGAGTCGGAGCCGCCAGCACAGGGGGAGTAGTCAACATTTTCTTTAGTTGGAGAAAAGCCTCGTCCGCCTTGGGAGTCCACTCAAGAAGGTCGTCTTCTTCATGAGCTGATACAAGGGGAGAGCCTTCTTGCCCAGCCGACTGATGAATCGGCTGATGGACGCCAAACAGTCGGTGAACGTCTGCACATCTAACAGTCGGCTGGGTACCTCCATCCTCTCGATGGCCTTGATCTTCACGGGGTTGCACTCTATGCCGCGTTCGGAGACCAGGAAGCCAAGGAGCTGGCCGGCTGGTACTCCAAAAACGCACTTCTCAGGGTTGAGCTTGATCTGGAAACGGCGCAGGTTCTCAAAGGTCTCCTTGAGGTCTTCTAGCAGCGTCCCACGCTTCTCCGTCTTCACCACCACATCATCCACATAGACGTGGGCATTTCTTCCGAGTTGCTTTAGGAGGCACTTCTGCATGCAACGCTAAAAGGTGGCGCTGGCGTTTCTCAAGCCGAACGTCATGGTCAGGTAGCAGAAGGCTCCAAACGGCGTGATGAAGGCGGTCTTCAGTCTGTCTGCCGGGTTCACCTTGATTTGGTGATATCCTGAATATGCATCTAAGAAACTCAGCAGCTCGCATCCGGCTGTGGAGTCTATCACCTGGTCGATTCTTGGCAGGGCAAACGGATCCTTTGGGCAGGCTTTGTTGAGGCTTGTGTAGTCGATGCACATCCGCCACTGCTTGTTTTTCTTTAGTACCAAAACCGGATTTGCCAACCACTCTGGAAAAAACACCTCCATGATGAAGCCGGCCGCAAGAAGCCGGGCTATCTCTTCTCCAACAACTCTTCTTTTTTCTTCTGACAGGCGGCGCAAGGGCTGTCTGACGGGCTTCACATCTGGCCGGACATGTAGCTTGTGCTCGGCGAATTCCGTCGATACACCCGGCATGTCTTTGGGGGACCATGCAAAGATGTCCCGATTCTCAAGGAGGAAATCGACGAGCTCGCCTTCCTATTTGCTGTCAAGGCCTGTGCCCATGACAGCGTACCTCTCCAGGTGCTCCGGGTCCAACGGTATCTTCTTTGTTTCTTTGGCTGGCTTGAATGATCCATCTGCTTCCGACTCCTTGGGGTCGGGCGATAACTCAGGCTGCTTGCCGGCCATCGCCACGACCCGATCAAGAAGCCGTCTCTCAGCCGTGATCACCAAGGACTCGGCCAGCCGGCTGCTCTAGGCCGCGCAGGCGGACGACTTCCTGTAGTCGCCGGCCACGGTCAGAATTCCCTTGGAACTCGGCATCTTCATTTTGAGGTAGGCGTAGTGGGGGACCGCCATGAACTTGGCCAAGGCAGGTCGGCCGAGCAATGCATGGTATGGGCTTTCAAGGTCCACCACCTCAAACCAAATTGGCTCTCGGCGGAAATGATCCTTGTCTTCGAATAGGACATCTATCAGGATCTTGCCGATTGGTGAGCAGGAAAGGCCAGGGACGATTCCGTGGAACACAGTCCGGCTGCTCTGAAGCTGTCTTTGCTTGATTCCTAATTTCTCCATGGTATCCTTGTACAGGATGTTGATACTGCTGCCTCCGTCTATCAGTACTCGCGAGAAGCGAGCGGCCCGCTTATCTGTGGCGAGTGTGGCGCCTAAGACCAAGGCGTAGGAGCCTGGACTCGGCATCACCTCTGGGTGATCAGCCCTGCTCCAACCGATAGGCCTTTCGGACCAATGCATGAACTCTGGCGTGCTTGAAGCGACCGCATTTACTTCTTGCTGCTGTTGGCGCCTGCTGCGCCGGTCATCTGCTATACTGGTGAACACTACATAAGCTCCGTGCTCATCCGGGAACTCGTCTTGTATCGCGCCGACTGGCCTGGCCGCCGGCTGCTGAGGAGGCGGCGGCCTAGCAGGCGGAGGAGGGAGGAGGCCGTCTCCCTTGGCGATTCTGGTCAGCCAGTGGCATTTCCTGGTGGTGTGGTTTGACGGCTTCGCGCCGCTGTGGAACTTGCAGGGACCATCTAGAGTCTGCTCGTAGGAGAAAGCCGGCAGCCAGTTGGACTTGCCGCCCTTCTGTCGCTTCGCCGGAGGCGGCCCCTCCAACTGCTGGTCCTCTGCTGTTGCCACTTGCCGACTGCTGGAAGTCGGCTGCGGGGCTTTGCGCTTCTGGTCATTCTGCTGTTGCCGCCGACTGGTGTCTCCAGCCAGAGTTCTTGGAGCCTGAGGGGCGACTTTGCCAGTCGTGCTGACCCGGATCTCCGCCTTCATAGAGGAGTCGGCCGTGGCGTACTTGTCCGCTGTGATCAGCAGCTCGTCGAGGGTCTCCGGCTCGTCGCAGAGGAGCTTGTGCTTGAGGAGGGTGCCTTCTCTGCACCCGGCAGTAAAGTACTCGATGGCCTGCACCTCGTGCACGCCCTCGCAGGAGTTCCGGAGTTCGCCCCAGCGCGTGAGGTAGTCGCGAGTAGACTCGTCAGGGCCTTGCACACACAGGGAGAGTTGGTGTGGCTTGGGAGGTCGCTTGTATGTGCTCGTGAAGTTGCGGATGAAAGCCTCGGTGAAGTCGACCCAATTGTTGATGCTGCGAGGCTTCAGGCTGTTTAACCACGTCCGGGCCGAGCCCTGGAGCATGAGCGGGACGTATCTCACGGCAACGCGCTTGTTGCGGTTCGCTATGTTGACGGCCATGGAGTAGTCGATCAGCCAATCTTCCGGCTTCACGGTGCCGGTATATTTGGGCGTGTCGCGGGGGAGCGTGAACCCTTTGGGGAAGGGCTCATCTCGGATGCGGGGTCCAAAGCAGGGGGGACCCAACTCGTCTTCTTCCAGCGCCAGGGATCGGTGGAGTCGGTCGATCCGGTGGCGGGCGTCGTTCTCTCCGACTCCCTCTCGGCGGCCAAGGCGGTCGCCGAGAGTCGGATGTTCCACGGGCGGCGGGGAGACTCGCCTTTCTCTGCGAGGAGGGGGAGGCAGGTAGTCGTCCCGCCGTTCCACCGCCCTGGGGCGGCCGTCTTGGTCGCGCTCGATGGTGATGTGAGTCCGACTGTGGCTTACAGCCGGCTCCTTGTCTTTTCTTCCGCGGACTCCACCAGTCGGCGTCCGAGATGTCGCGCCTTGATCTCGGCGGGGAGGCAAGTCGTCATTCAGCTGCTGCAACGCATCCGCACGGCCGCCGGCCGCGTTCTGCGCTGCAACCGCGTCGAGGAGCTGCTAGACTCGCTCCATCATCACGCGACGCTCTTCGCCCTCGAAGTTCTTCAGCTCGTCAGTCGCCGCCTGGGCGGCGCGAATGTTCTCCGCAGGGGTGGCGTATACGGGGTGACTGGCCCCGAACAAGTCGGCGACAGCCCCGCCGCGCTGTCGGACCGCGCCTAGGCGGCTAGGCCCTGCCGGAGCCGGCGAGACGCCCACGGCGCGATCCATTTCGCGCTGGTAGGCTTCTGACAAGCGCCTCATGCTTGCCAGCTTCTTGGCGCCTTTGATAATCTGAAGGCGGCGTGTCTCCAGTGTCTCAGCGTCAACATCCTCCAGAATGGGCGCTGTCAGGTCTCGCAGAGCCGCATCGAGCGGGTCATGAGCTCCTTCGCCGGAGTGCTCGCCATGGCTAATAACGAGCACCTCCGTGACGGCGCTTCCGCCACTCCCCTCACAAGGGAGCAGCTCGCCATAGATCACCACGTTGGAGGGGAATGCGTCGAGCGACGCGGTGTCGGAGTCGACCAGCATCGGGTCGGTGGATCCTATGGACTCCAGGTCCGCGGCAGGCTCGCCGGCGACGTGGAGTTGGTCGAGGGGGCCCGCGAGGAGGCTCTCGGGGCCACTCGTGCCTGCGTCGGACGCAGGCTCGTCGGAGAGGTGAACCTCGCCGATAAGATCGGTGAGGCAGCTGGCCACACAGGCGATCTCAGCGCCGTGCAGCGCGTCGGCACAGACGCCATCCGGCGTGCCGGGCTGGCTGTGCTCGCCGGGGAGGAACAGGGTTCCCGTCCAGAGCAGATCTCCGAACGACGGTGCACCTCGCCCCACGGTGGGCGTCAAATGTCGGGGGTTGGATACGACATATGCCAAGGGATGGCTTATCATGGTGGGAGCGAGTAGAACGTCGCCGGTGCCTGGAAGCGGGATGAGGCGAAGACATGCACGCCGGCGGAACTTACCCAGCTTCAGGGCTCTCCTAGGAGATAACACCCCTACTGCTGCTTTGCGGGGTCTCCGCATGATCACTAAGGCAAAGTGACTACAATGGGGCTCCTGGAGCTGTATCGGGAGGCAGGAGAGGGCAGGGCTAGCTCTCTCCTCCCTATGCTATCTGGTCTATCTCTATCAAGGTCCGAACCCTTTGCATGGGTGCCCCGGGGGGTTTATATAGGCCTACCCCTCTGGGGGTACAATGGTAATCTGGCTGGGCGCGGGTCCCAGCCGTCTGTCTCTCAGACCGCCGTCCTTCCCGCCGGCTTCTGGGGCCCGCCGACTGGCGGGCCCCGCGGACAGGCTTGATACTGTAGCGGCACTCCTGATGATGCAGGCTTGGTCATTGGGTCGTGGCAACAGTGCCGCCGTCTATCGGGCGATCACCCTCGCCATTCCCCATCCTATCTGGTTAATGGCTCGTGGGGCCCTGGGAAGGAGTCGGCCGCCCCCAGGGAGGCCGACTCCCACAGGTCCGTCTTCGGGATGCTCAGGCCGCCTTCGGTCCACCCACTGACAGGCGGCCCCGCCGTCTTCGGGCCGTATAGGCCGGCGTCGTGGGCACAGTGCGCTGCGCACTGTGGCTGAGGTCAGGGCAGGCATGGCAACAGTGTCGCGCCTTGCCGGAGATCTTCCAGCGATACGGCTCACTGTAGCCATGCCGGTCCTTCGTAAGCAGGAACGGCCACGCCGTGACCGTACCCTACATCGTACTTCGAGATGAGGGAGGAGTCATGGGCCGACTCTCCATAGTCGGCCTCTCTGGAGGTCGCCAGCTTGGAGTCGGCATATCTCGGAGTCGCCGTCTGGGACTCGGCTTGTCTTGGAGTCGTCCCTAGGACTCGGCACACTTTGGAGTCGCTCCTGAGACTCGGCCTGAGGGGCGCGGCTTGCCCTGATGTCTTGAAAGATCCTGGGACTCGGGTTAGCCTACCCGTGGCCCATTACTCCGACAGGCTCGCTCCCTATTAAGATGGAAGGCATGTCGACAGTCTCCTTCATGCAGCGAGCAAGGTCATGTTGAGCGACGGCCGCCATGCCCTATTTTGGTCAGACAGGTGAATAACGGGATGTCAGTGGCCGATCTGCCCCCCATGGTACCTGCTGCAGTCAGCATGCGTGTCATCAATCGCTGCACGGTGAGCAAAGCATGCACTGACGGACACTGGATCCATGATATCTCAAGCGCCCTCATTGTGAAAGGCATTATGGAGTTACTCTACCTTGTGGAGATTGTCGACAGCCCTACCCTCTCCGCCGACACCGACGACCAGTACGTCTGGACTCTCTCCGCCTCCCACCCATACAACCCTCTATCTGCTTACACGGCTCTTTTCGCCAGCAGTGTCTAAAAACCACTCTCAGCACCGATCTGGGGTAGCTGGGCTCCTCTGAAATGCAAAGTCTTTGCATGGCTAGCAGCAGCCAACTGATGTTGACCGTCTCCAAAGGCGAGGCCTACCCAGCCCTAATCAATGCCCGTTGTGCGACCAGGACGACGGGACAAACTCGCATCTGTTAACAGGGTGCGCCTTCGCACATCAGATCTGGCACTCGGTCCTAAGCTACTTCTCGCTCCAGCATCTCTGCCCACAGCCTGGTGATAATTTTCCCACCTGGTTTGAAGTTGCTGTGGAGAGGGCCGGTGGTCAAAGATCCAATGGAGCGTGCTCAATCATCATCCTCACCATGTGGCAGCTATGGAGGCTGCACAACGCTTTGTATTTGATGATGCCTCACTAGACGCACCGGAGTTGGCGGACGCCATTCTCACCGAAGCCCATCTCTGGATGATGCCTGGTGCCAAGGTGCTGAGGGCCTTGCCTCAACAAGGACACCCTCCTGAGCCTTTGCCTTGAGCCATAGCCCATAGCCTAGGACATGTACAGTTCTTTTGTTTTCTTTTTTGTTTTTCTTGGCAGTGTAAGACATCCGCCTTGGAATTTTTCTTCTACTACAATGATCAGCACTTATGTGCCAGTTCGGAAAGAAAAAAACATCATATACACATTTAAAACATTAGAACGATTCACGCATTGGAAACAAGTCTGCAATAACAAGCAACACCGGCGTACAGATTTAGTACTGCAAGAGGCTTCCTTTCTGTACTATTGACAATAGTGAGCTCGGAATTGAGGACTAAGGGGTTGTTTGGTTCTAGGACTAACAATGTCACACTTTGCACAATTGTTTTGCCAAACTTGCCTAAGGTTAGTTCAAATTGGAGCCTAAGGGAATCTTGTCACACTTTGTAAGTGTATGGCATGTGGGACCTTATTGGTGGAAAAAGAATCCTGCCGAAGGTGTGGCTTGAACCAAAGACCTACCTACGTCAATCAAATTGCCCAACCTTAGGTGTGTGATGTGTGTCAACCGGGTTAGGATCCTCTGCAGTACTGTACGGTGCTGTACAGTCACTGCCATGTGGGACCTGGCCCCACATGTCATCCACACTACAGCACCATACGGTACTGCAGAGGATCTCAACCCGTGTCAACCATAGGCAAACTTAGCCTCAAACAAACAGACACTGACTTTGGAGAAAAATGAGCCACATAATTCAGGAGCACGGTACCACCTTGTAGCCACATAGTCCTTCAAATGGCAAAGTGCACTAGGTAAGTAACTTGAGGAGAGAAATAGAAAATAATTATTTAATACACCAAAAAACGCCTTACAGTCCAAAATATAGCCAAGGGAGCATCATCACGCGATGCGCGTGCAAGCCCAAAGTCACAGATCTTTAGTTTGCAATTAGAATTGGCAAGTATGTTGCTCGGTTTTAAGTCACGATGAAATACATTAGCTGCAACAAGATAATCATACGCAGAAAAGTAAGACAGGGTTTCATGAGAGTTCAAAATCAGACTGTACAAACGATTCACACTTGATAAGACGTGATTGTTGATGACAAGGTGAATGATACGCCGACAGTTTCTGAACTAACCTGCATGGATGTACTTGAGGGCATGAAGAAGCTGATACAAGAAATACTGGTGATGCCCTGCGGTGAGGTTCTCATTTACTTGGATCACTTTTTGTAGGTCTGACTCCATGAGCTCAAAAACAACATAAATATCTCTAAACTCCCTTCGGGCAGGGGGAAGCAGGATGTGTTTGATCTCAACTATGTTTGGGTGGCGGAGAAGCCGAAGAAGCTTGATTTCCCGAAGAATGCGGGTGCCATCTGGGGCATGCTCAAACATATCATGTATCTTCTTGATCGCAACCCACTCCCCAGTTTGGGTATCTACTGCAGCAGCAACTACTCCGAAGCTTCCCTGGCCAATGATCTCTTCGATCTGATACTGGCTTGCCTCCCCATATTCTGTGAAGAACTCCATGCCCAATGTTACCTAAAAGATCACAATTTCAGAATGCATGTACAGAAGAATGACGAACGACAATGTTGGTAGAATCTTGAATTCTATAAACATCTGAAGCAAAAACAATACATAGAGCATGTATGAGGGAAAATTCTAGGTAGTCAATTACACAGAAAAAAAAGGATAAGCCAAGAGAAATAACACTAATTCATGTATCGCCAAATTTGTTAACCAGGCGCATTATAAAAACAATGCAAAAGTTGCCGGGCAGATGTACCTAAGAGGGATTACCAAATGATTAACCTAGTAAAACAAATCAATCAGAAAGCAAGTTCAGAAATAATTAAGCCATATATGATATATGTTAACGTGAAGAAGCAAATTTACAACGGAATAGCTTCCGCAAACTACTGGAGAAGAAAAGGTCAAGAAAAATTGTCACAGAAGAACTTAAGCAATTCCCAAGAGCTAAACCACAGTAAAGCGGAAGATTGTTATTCTCTTCTGATGATAATGCACGAGTCTAACAGAAGATTGATAGAAAAGCATTAGATCGGCAAACAAACTTTGAGCAAGCAGCACAGCGAAACCAATAAAGTTCAAGTAACAGAAATGGAATAAATGAATGGAATAGTTTGTATTACTACCATCACACACAACAATATAGCAACATAACTTGAAGCAAATGACCATCATAATCAACGTTCGGAATGGGAGGAAATGAGCTCCGTGTCAACTTTCAAAGTCACCTAGAAAATATCAATCCAAATAACTAGATCCGGATGAAGCACTGTTAAGTTCAAGGTAGACACACAAGTATGAGACGTGCTAGATTGGAGAATTATTCAGTAAATTTCTGCTGAACTGAATAAGAAGAATACTCCACAGCACATGATTGCTTGGAAATTAATGAGTTCACACCAAGTTACCAATTAGCGAGGATGTGATAAGCTAATCGGGATTAGATCCAAAGTCTGCACGCCAAGGCCAAAAAGTGGTGTCTGCAGCCACAAGAAGCAAATTAAACAGATAGGAAGCAATCGGGCATTTGTGCTGATTCGGTACAAGACGGAGGCAAGATGGTGAGCAATGGAGGACAGAGGAGTGAAGAAGAACAAAGAAGATATGCTAGGGACTGGGAGGGTGGGATAGAGGTAGGGGAAAGGGAAAGGAGGGCTAAAGTAGTCAAATTCATGGGCTCACGTTTGCAACGCCAAGTGTGGCTCTAGTGGAGAGTTCATCCTCTCCTCGCGGATGCTACATCTGGTGCAGCACCAATAACTGATCTTTTTAACCTTTTTCGTGGAAAACGCAATTTGTACACCACATATGGAAACAGATCTTTTGTGGCAAGAATTTCAATAGCAAGATTTTCCAGGCGTTTATTGGGGAGATGAACGCTATCTACTTGCAGGTGAGATTTCAAGTCCTAAAAGATATATGTCATTTCCTGAGTCCTAAAATTAGAGTATAGGGAAGCTGCTCGCGCCTCTTCGCTCCTTGATGGCTCAGTCGATTCCTTGCTGCCTAGTGAAATCTCACGCTGGGCATCCAGCTGCACTCCGGTGCCTTCTTGTGTGCACCTCCACTCTGCTGTGGTGGGGTGGCTTGCACGCCGGAGCCAGACAGGAAACGAGTTCGTGGCACAAGGAAAATAGGTGACAAGACCCAGCATCGAGGAACAAGGTGGTAGTGAGCCGACGAGGCTTACTTGTGTAATATAGCAAGGAAGAGAAATTTTGTGAAGAGAGAAGACTAGAAATGACGAGAAAAAAAATGGCTGGGAGAGCAAGAGAGAAAGACGGTGGAAATGTCTAGAAAGACCACGTTAATACGGGTTAACTGTGAGAGTGGTAAAAAGTAAAAAAAAAAAGCAACGGTGAAATTGAAGGGAGTTCGTATATATAAATGCTTAATTAAAATGATCTGCGTGTCACAATCCATACCTTGTGATTTAATCCAACCAAGCATTGAGAAGAAAAAGTGAGTATTTGTCCCATATAAATTACTCCTATGAAACAAATTCTCCCCTCTTCTCATTTTGAGGGGGAGAACAAATTTCTCCTCACATGCAAAGCATGTGCAACTTACTAATAGTAGTAGATACAGATATAAATGTATCCATAATAAAATCCACAGGGTTCATTTAGGCAAGTGCGGCATTTTATTATCTAGTAAGCTTAGCAACTATCTCTAGATAAAATAGGCAGGTTATGCCTTTCCATTTATCTAAGATATCCATAACGAACAAAGGGCCAAGATATGAGGGGTGTTTGGTCGGATACCAAAGTTTGCTACAACTTGAGTAAGAATGGTCCAGAGCAATATAGGCAATGTGTTCCTGTCTCATCAAACAAAAGACAATCTGATGTTTCGCTCAAGATCCCATTTTTCCTCTTTCACATCCAACTCTGTGAATGTATGACATTATCATCTGTACATATGTCAGCCACCTCAGCAACCCTCCCTTTCATCATCCTAACACCTTCACATTATGCGGTGACAGCGCAGCAAATGTAGATGACCGAGATCACGACATCCTTGGCACTAACAGAGCAACAGTCACCCATTAAAGTTACAGCATAGAGTTACCAACTCTTTGTCTTTGCTGCCATGCAACATGTGATCTGCTGCAATAGCACCTGCGCACCAAGATGCTCTTGTCATGGTAGTTTGCACTTCTGTGTAGTAAGAGTACAGTAGCTGCCCAAATTCGTAGACTATTTCTCGTGAGGTTCAATGTCCTCCCTAAACTGTCACCTGAGCTGCAATGGATCAAGATTCGCTTGCACTCATTCGTTTAAAATGGATAGCTAAGATGAAGTGAAAGGTGAAGCATTCCTCTTTCATTGGAAGCAAGGGATTTGAGTCCACAGCTCAAAAGAAAAGATTTTGAGCATCTAAAGACATTTGAAAAAAAGAAGTTCAGAGATACTAAAGTTACACACAGAATTTAAAGGAATGGAAACCCAATTGTCGAAACCTGTCAAAATAGAATGGATGCAAGAATAATCAAGAATGACTCATCATAAAACCTGTTCAATAACAAATGAGTCCGATGTAAAAGACTAATAGAGGAAGAAAATAAGTATAGAGTTTTGAACTGCATCAATCGGGTACTGACAAATAGCAAAATCTTGCCATCAAACAAGGGAACTCAATAGGTTGCAACAGAAAAGCTACACAACCACACGAAGTTTGCAGAAATATTCTCAAGCGTAGTACCTTGTTTAAGAGAGAGCCTACTAAATGCTCATGGAATCACCAGAGAAATTAACAAGGAAGCGAGTAAAATAACAGAGAGATAATAGCTACACACCTATGCTCTTTTCCCTGCGACCATCGTGGCCAGGAACATACACCCGCTTCCAGACAAAAATGCTGTCCCTTTCTGAATGTCAAACTTAATCAATTTTAAAAGGATCTGGCTCCATGGACCATGGTGGAACCGAGAGTTCTTATCAGTGGAACTAGTCCCTGCAGACAACACCAAAGTGATAAGGACACCAGAGTTTTTGCGGGAATGTCGAATAAAATTGGTAAATCTAACTAGTATGAACTACTGGGGGAAGTTGGGCACTCAAACAAATTTGACCTCATGCAGGGAAAAACAAGACCACAAACTCTACAGAAAAAATGGGAGAACTGCACCTTCCTGAAGCAAGCAGCTGCCAAGAACTAATCCGCTTGAATTTGCATAGTCAGATACGAATGAAAAGCTATAATAATTGTCACTCTACAGAATAATCCTCATGGGACACATGACTACAGCAGGAATAGTTTCAATGCTCATGGCCAGCAGAGCAGAGCAGGAAATAAAGCCTTATCGTATACCAACACCAGCAGCCAGCTAAAGTAATTTCCCTGTAAATATCATGACCAATGAGCTAGCATCTCTATTCCAGACTAATAACAATGTGATCTCCTTATGAAGGTCAGACTTGAAAAGAATCTGGTTCCATGGTGCAACCAGGACATGTTGGCGGCAGAATTAGGCCTTGCCGACAACATGAAAAGGACAAGGTCACGGGAGCTTACACAAGACTATCCAAGAAATTAATCTAAATCACAACAGTACGGAGGGAAATCACCCAGCACTAAATAAGTGTTTGACCCCATGAGACGTATAATATAGACGGAAAATGGAGAATAAAATGCGCCTTAGTGGAGCAAGCAACTGAAAAAGGATTAATTCTTTTGGGGTTGCAAACTTGCAATAGTCAGATGTGAACAGCTCTAAAAATTGTTGCTTCCATAGAATAATCGTGATGGCACAGATGAGTACGGCGAAAATAGATTCCGGCACATGGGCAGAGCAGCAACCTAAGCCGTATGATTAGCATTACCAACACCAGAAGCCACCTAAGGAATAGCACCACCACGTAGCCAGATTAGAATAAAAGCATCAGAAAATCAACTTGTACTGCAGATATGAAAAAGGGAACAGAAAACTGTGGATAAGAGAAGGCCTGCATGATCCTGGATGCAGAAATAAGAGATGAGTTTGGGTTAGAAGCGCACAGGCTGCAGGTTCTTGGAACATGAACCTGAACCCATTGAATCACACAACGCCACTACCACATCCATATCTATCAACTGCACGAGCTTTACAGAAGGAAAAGCCTCTGTTGCTCGTCTCAGTGGTACGCCATGGACATGGATGTGCTAACTAGTAGAATAAGAGGCGACGTTTTACCCAATAAATTGCTTGCTGCGAGACCAGGCTTTATTCATTCCACGGGCTCACGCAAGTCAAAACGGGTAGGAGGAAATATCAAGCAATGCAGCCGTCATTTCTACCAAATTTCGTACGGAAAATTTCTGCCGAAGTTTCCAGTGAAAAGCCGGCGGGAGGTTGGACCGGGTGAACTCCCCGAGCACGCAGGACAAGTCAAATCGAGCGAGCGAGCGAGCTTATGCACTGTGTTCAACCAGTAGGAGGCATCGGGGTTGTCGCACGGAAGAATCGACGAGCACGACGGGGACGTTTCTAGGCAAGCCAAATCCAGCCGTTTCTTCAAGAAACATGCGAGCTTACTGAGATCGACGGCGACGAGAGAGATGTTCCGAGGGACTCACCAGCGTCCATGAGGTGGGCCGCGTCGAGCGGCTGCGGCGGCCTGGCGTTGGGGATGCGGTGGAGGCGGCGAGGCCAGCGAGGAGGAGGGCGACGAGCGCGCGTCGTCGCCGGGGCGGAGCCGACGGCGCGGGTGCTTCCCCCTTCCCCTGCCATGTGTGGTGCCCCTCCGGCGACGCCGAGCGGCATTGGGTAGCGCGCTGCTCGCTGCTGCCGCGGGTGCTCCCCGAGGCGGCGCTCCCCTTCTGCGGGGGATTCCGATTCGCCTTTCTCTCCGACGAGTCGCATAGCCCGGAGGTCGCTGCGGTCACTGCCGCCGAGAGGGGGGAGGGGGCGTGGGTCGAGGCACGGGGGATTTTTTTTTTTGA
>NC_041391.1:136867802-136935441 GCF_002162155.2 Triticum dicoccoides
TTTTTTGAGAAACCGAGGCACGGGGGAATGCAGCTGCGGCCCACGGGACGGCACGCCCGTCCTAGCCTAAACGGGCCAGGCACAGCACGGGCCGTGTTATGCCGGCCCGCGTGATGCACTCCCCAGCCCAGGCATGCCCCCATAATAAACAGGCCGGCCTGGCGGCACGTTTCGCCCACTGGCCCGCGTAGGATTCAGTCTATTGGGCTGTTTCGGGCCTAAATTCAGCATATGTGCCTGATTTGGGCCTATATCCAGTCTTCTATGGGCCTAAATTCAGTCTATTGGGCGCGATTACCCTGGAATTTAGGCCCATAACACCATCACTGACTAAATTTGCGCCCAATAGGCTGAATTTTAGGCCCAAAACAGCCCAATGGGCCCAATGTACGAAGGCCTATCTGACCCGGCAAGCTTGGAGGCTCAAGCATGCAGCGAGGCACTAGCCCTCGCACGGGATCTGAACCTACAGGAGCTTGTGATTGCCTCAGACTGTGTCGAAGTAATAACTAACATCAGCAACGCAGGATCACCATCTTATGCTCCAATTCTGAGGGAAATTCAAACTAGTAGGGCAAACTTTACATCTATTTCTTTCCGTTTTGAAAGTAGAGTTAATAATTTGAGGCCCATTCGCTTGCTAAGGGAGCTGCGTCTCTCGCGGTGGGTCGCCATGTGTGGCTAGGGGTTCTGCCAGATATTGCTTGTATTCCGGATGTTTTGAACTTTGAATAAAAGCCCTAGCTTCTTTCAAAAAAAAAAGCACAATCCTTCAATGCACAACACTCACTGAAAACTTTCGATGACAAATCACACTTGGGCAAAGACATAACTTACAAATATATCATTCCTGGAGCTGTCAGCTCAGCAATGGGTTCATAATTTTCAGTAAGTAATAGGGACATCACATCAGGCACATGACAATGATAAGAGTGTGACTAACTTTACAAACTTTTGATATCAAATGATTGTTCTACATCTTTGCCAGGGCCTTGTGGGAGCTTCTCGAAGATGGGATGGTTGTCTTACTATCTCTTTTGCATAGGGCCGCCTAACGGGACCGAGGTCCATCATTAATTGAAAACAAGCAGAAAAGTGTGCATGGTCATAAGGACGAGTAGTCTTGTGCTCAAGCACTAGAGTTTTCAGGTGCCAAATAATTGCAAGTTGTAGCTATCCATTTTGCAAGTTTGTTATTACGTGTAGTCTACAAAAAGTTGGACTAATGATGTATACAATGCTTGACTTATTGAAATTGTCCATTTTCTAGGGTAACTCCAACTTTTTCAGCCAATACCAATAACTTGATAGAGTAAAGGGCGCGATTACCCTGGAATTTCAGCTCACACTTTCAGAAAGCTGAGATATCATACTTGTTATATGCTCGTGCATGCTCACTATGTTGCGCGATCAACCAGGTACATCGACAAACTGGAAGTACTAACATGAATATCATTTAGATTGTAATGGTTTTAGAAATACGATGTGCATGCATCACCGTAAGTGTCTAGACTACTGTATTACACTATATAGACCCGCAATATGGGTTTGCCAAAATAGTTCTGCAGGGTGGATGCTAGTGCTACTATAGCATCATTTACATATTTACGTGAATTATAATCTCTCTGTAAAGTAATAAAAAAAACCTTTTAGATCACTAGCTTTTGCACAAACTATAGCAATATAGGAGTAGTATAGTTATCCACTGTTCTTCTTGCCTTGATGACTGGGGGAATGCAGCTCAACACATCAGCGCAAGGTCGTCAACAGACGCCCCATGGATCCATCTATCGGCCCAAAAGAAACATCTTTATTCATCCCCTAACACTACTCGGACCGCATAAACATGAGTATGTCTTTTATGTTTTTCTAAGGGACTCAATCAAAACCCTGACTTGGATAGGGTGATCTTGAGCTAAAACCAAAGCATATGCCCAACCAGGTGAGCTGGTTTCTGTGCAACAACACCACACCATCGATCATCACTTGTCTCATGCCCCCCTAAAACAATCCCTTGAAACAGCATGCATGCATACCGCGTGCATTTTCTCTAGAAGCCTTTTTTGAATTTTTATAAATTGCTTACGCATGCGGCACGTGGTCTCTAGAAGCCTATTTTACCTGTACACATCTGTTCATCTCCGTACAAATATCAGACTGGTTTTCTTTGTAACATTAATAAGACCAAAATTAACCTTTAACAAGGAGCAACAAACTAATGTATAATTCCAGCATTCGGTATGAGTGGTGAGATATCTCAAAAACTAACTAGTATAATTCGTCTGATACACACCGAAAGATATGTTTAAGCTCGGTTTACAACTACGTGTCCAGAACTCCGGATAACAGACAAAATTAAACGGCAATACGACTCGTGTGCGTGCAAAAGATCGAAGGACCATGCGATCCACAGATAAAAATTGCATTCATCTGCTTAGAAACATGTTGCTCATTTTCTCTCCTATTTTTTTTCTGTCATATTTTTTTTCTCCTATTTTTCTATTAGCCGTTCTAGCTTTGAGTGCTATGTTGTATAGGTATAAGATCGGCAGAGTCAAAAATGCTTTGATCGATCAGTCAATTCATACCATCTTCATGTTGCGCACAAGACCCGTGCATGGAACTAACCATGGAACAGACTCACAGGTGGTTGCACACTGACCGGCCTCGACCATAAATAGATGGATCACCGCCGAGCATCTCTAAGCACCCAAGACTCTCAAGCCAAGCTCACTAATCCTACGTACTACGTGCTTAGTCCTCCCGATCGAAGCCCAAGCTACAATGGCGTCGTCCAACAAGGCCTGCGCCGCCGCCCTCCTCCTGCTGCTGGCCCTCGTCGTCGCCACGGCGGCCGACGCGGCGAAGGGCATCACCGCGTTGGAGCCCACCGCCATCCCGTGGCAGGCGGAGGTGGACGTGTCGGCGACGTGCATGGGGTCGCTGCTGGCGCTGAGCCCGTGCCTGCCCTTCTTCAGGGACGCGGGCACGTCGGGGGCGCCGGCGGGGTGCTGCGAGGGCCTGGGCGGCATCGTCCAAGACCAGCCGGCGTGCCTGTGCCACATCTTCAACCACACCCTGGAGCGGGCCATCGGCGTCGACATCCCCGTCGACCGCGCGCTCGGCCTCCTCAGCAACGTCTGCGGCCTCACCCCGCCGGAGGACCTCATGACCAGCTGCGGCGGCGGCGTCCCCGTGCCGCCGCTGTACATGTGCCCGGCGCCCTCGGCCTGATATCTATCGATCTATCCAGGTGACCAAACCGGCCGTATGATCAATAGGAGCTTCGGTTACGCGTGCTTTTACTCTTACGTGTAGCTAGGGATCTAGGAGTACTAGTTAATTCACTGTTCTTTCTCTTCATAATAGTGTGCAGGTGCAGGAGGAGATGCGTGAGTAAAATAATGATCGAGACCAGAGGCGAAGGTACCTAGCAGCCGAAGATCATCGATCAGCTGCAGCCTCTCTTGGAATTGGAAGTTGAAGAAGGATGCATACGAATGCAACGACTTATAGATACCCCATGGTTCCAATTAGATTTTCGGATTAACAACACATGGAAAGGATACAAATAGGATTGCCGTTATGCCACAATGTGGCTACAGATGGAGTATGTACCGTGTCTCTCTCCGCGCATATAACGATAAATAAATAGAAAAAGATGGGTTTGTCTAGACTATGTGACTTAGTCAAACATAAAAAGAAAAAAAAAATACCCACACGGATCCAGGGCGCAGTGTACATCATCGTCGACGCTTCCTATATGGCTTCTACCAAGTACCAACGGCATGTGCCGATCCTCTAGGTGCTCAAGGTGAGGGGTACGTTGATTCAATCAGGTCTTCAGTCGTGGCCGTGTAACGGTGGTGGCCTTTTCCCATCCTCTCTTGTGGTTGTTGTTTTCTCTCCTACTCCCTGTCAATGAAAAGATTGCGTATTCACCAAAAAAATGCCTCGTAGATTACTCTGATTCCTAAGGGCATCTCCAACAGGTTGTATGCTTGTCTTGTTGGTAAAATGTCCATATCATCAACCAACAAGTTATCATACAACTATTCCAATAGATTATATGTAAGCTATCCAATAGATGATAAGAAAATAAATGTGATTGCTCTCTATTTCACCTTGAAGCTTGTGCAAAGGTTGTTGGTTAATCTACATACAATTTTGCTCCCTCTCCACATTTATTACGTGCCACATCATCACTATGTCTTAGGTGGCAAATTAACCAACACCTATCTTACAACTGTTGGAGATGCCCTAAAAAGGACAGTCCCCTCACTTTGCCAATGACTTCAGCACTGTTTCTCGGTTGAATTGCTCCATCAAGATAATCATAAAGCTTTAGAGGGTGCTTGGATCCAAGGGACTTATTTTAGTCTGACTAAAAATAGTCTTTTTAAGAGGCTAAAGTTCCAAGCACCCCTGACTAAAGAGGGGTTAAAACTAGTCTTGAGACTAAAATGTTTTAGTCAGGGGTACCCCTACTAAAATGTGGATTAGTCCTCTCTCTCCTCATTTAACTCCTCTCCTTTAACACATGTGAGTTCAGGATTGAAGGGTTTGAAGGATAATAAATGCTCATTAACTTGATTTTAGTCTTTTTAGTATTTGGATCCAAGCATGGGTGAGGCTAGCAAGTTTTAGTCCCACTACTTTTACTCATGGGACTAAAACGTATCCAAGCACCCTCTTAGCTAACAGACTGCGGCAGGTCATCCTCAAGCTAGTGCATTTGAATCAACATGATTTTAATAAAAGCGAGACCACTAAGGGTTGCTTGGCCTAGACCTTTGAATATTTGTATCAAGGCCATCGCTATAAAACTCAAGCCATGGTGCTTAAGCTTGACATTGAAAAGACTTTTGGTCACACATGGATCCTCTGGGTGAGAACGATTTTCTCTTACACTTCTACTATTTTCTTGAATGGAGTCCCAAGGAAACCTTTTTTTTGCGAGAGAGGTGTAAGGCAGTGGGACCTTCTACCCCCTCTCCTTTTTGTCCTTGATATTGACTTACTGCAATATGTGCTCAATGAAGCCATGCAACACAAAATCATTAAAGATCCCATGTCAACCAACTCATGTCCTGAGGCTGGTCACAATGGGCAAGAACATAAGCTAGTAACTTACACACTTCCCTAGACTATGTTACTACCTCCATAGTGGGTAGGAACATCTATGTAGTGTCATGCAATGATGTATTTATTAGGTTATAGACTCATTGTTTCTTGGAGTGTGTGATGTTCCGGTAACTTAGCTAGTTACCACAAGCACCTCTCTCTTCATTAAATACGTGCCACATAAGCAAAGTTGTATTGGAATGTGTGATGTTACTCCTAAGTTCCACCCCACTGTAACCAGCCTGAATTTCCAACCATCCAATATGCTAATGACACCGTTTTGGTCATGCCCGCTTAATAAATGTAGCTGATGCAAGTAAAAAAATAATCTTCCTATCCACTTTGCTGCTCACAGCCTCACAATGATCTGAAAGTCAACTACAGTAAATCTATTTTGGTTCCTAATCATGTCCCTGATGAAATATATGATGATTCTTCTCTAGGTTGTCAACAAGGATTTTTTTTTTCTTTCACTTACCTAGGTCTTCCTATGGGCACTTCCAAGGTGACACCATCTTACTCTTGCATGTTAGAGCAACTCTAGCAGACTCCGCATCCCGCCCCGACTCGTAAAATAACCGCCAAAATGCGGGTCGAGGCGGAAAAAGCAGCCCGATCAGACCCCGCATCCCGCCCCGGCCCGCAAAAAAATTTAGGGTGCCCTGCATATAAGCGGAAGCGGTTGGTGGGGAGGACATTTCATCCCGCGCTTTCTCCCACAAACCACCCCTCCTCCCCCCTCACGCCGCCGCCCAAGATTCCGGTGACAGCAGCCGGCAGGAGCACGCTGGAAGGCCTCCACGCGCACGAGGCATCCCTTCCCTTCCCCCCTGCGTCGGCGGGCCGCCGGATTTGCAGATTTGCGGCACTTCATCGCGGGCCGCCGGATTTGTCTTTTTCCGGCTGCCGGTTGCTGCCCCAGGCGATGGAGTGGTCGGGGAGCCTCTACCACAGCCCGGGCAAGGGCGCATCGCCGCATGCAGGCGCGGGTTCGTCCGCCCGCCGCCGCCGAAGCTTTATGGGCATGGACTCGTCCGGCCGTCCACCGGGCTCGGCGCTCGCGCAGCGTCTTTGTGGCCTGCCGATGCCGCTCATACAGTGTGACGACTTGATACGTCTCCAACGTATCTATAATTTTTTATTGTTCCATGCTCTTATATTACCCCTTTTGGATGTTTATGGGCTTTATTTTACACATTTATATCATTTTTGGACTAACCTACTAACCGGAGGCCCAGCCCATATTGCTGTTTTTTTTTGCCTATTTCAGTATTTCGAAGAAAAGGAATATCAAACGGAGTCCAAACGGAATGAAACCTTCGGGAGCGTGATTTTTGGAATGAACGTGATCCGGAGAGCTTGGAGTGCAAGTCAAGAAGCTTCCGAGGGCCCCACGAGATAGCCCCCCCCTGTAGGGCGCGCCCCCTGTCTCGTGGGCCCCTCGGACGGCCACCGACGTACT
Source organism: Triticum dicoccoides (assembly GCF_002162155.2). Taxonomy (NCBI): domain Eukaryota; kingdom Viridiplantae; phylum Streptophyta; class Magnoliopsida; order Poales; family Poaceae; genus Triticum; species Triticum dicoccoides. The sequence continues at coordinate 136,874,389 of NC_041391.1, forward strand.
TCTTCCTCCTATATATACCTACGTACCCCGAAAACATCCAGGGGCACCACGAAACACAATTTCCACCGTCGTAACCTTCTGTATCCGCGAGATCCCATCTTGGAGCCTTCGCCGGCACTCTGCCGGAGGGGGAATCGACCATGGAGGGCCTCTACATCAACATCCTTGCCCCTCTAATGAGTTGTGAGTAGTTTACCACAGACCTACGAGTCCATAGTTATTAGCTAGATGGCTTCTTCTCTCTTTTTGGATCTCAATACAATGTTCTCTCCCTCTCTTGTGGAGATCTATTCAATGTAAACTCTTTTTGCGGTGTGTTTGTCTAGATCCGATGAATTGTGGATTTATGATCAAGTTTATCTATGAATAATATTTGAATCTTCTCTGAATTCTTTTATGTATGATTGAGTTATCTTTGCAAGTCTCTTCGAATTATCAGTTTGGTTTGGCCTACTAGATTGGTCTTTCTTGCCATGGGAGAAGTGCTTAGCTTTGGGTTCAATCTTGCGGTGTCCTTACCCAGTGACAAAAAGGATTGCAAGGCACGTATTGTATTGTTGCCATCGAGGATAACAAGATGGGGTTTATATCATATTGCATGAGTTTATCCCTCTACATCATATCATCTTTCTTAATGCGTTACTCTATTCTTATGAACTTAATAATCTAGATGCAGGCAGGAGTCGGTCGATGTGTGGAGTAATAGTAGTAGATGCAGGCAGGAGTCGGTCTACTTGTTATGGACGTGATGCCCATATACATGATCATGCCTAGATAATCTCATAACTATGCGCTTTTCTATCAATTGCTCGACAATAATTTGTTCACCCACCGTAATACTTATGCTATCTTGAGAGAAGCCTCTAGTGAAACCTATGGCCTCCGGGTCTATCTCGAACGACCCAAAGTCGGACGAAGTTAGGAGCCCATCATCATGGAGCTTCTTCATGCGTTTCAGACTAATGTGTCCAAGCCGGCAATGCTAGAAGTATGTCAGATTTATCTCATTAGGCTTATGCCTCTTGACATTTACGTTATAGACTGGTTCCTGTTCTAGATTCAATATAAATAGCCCATCAATAATGAGTGCACAGCTGTGGAATATACCATTCAAAAATATCGAACAACCATTGTCCTTTAAATTGAATTCATAACCTTGACTCATCAAACATGAGGCAGAAATAATGTTCCGACTAAGTGCAGGAATTGTTGGGGAACGTAGTAATTTCAAAAAAATTCCTACGCACACGCAAGATCATGATGATGCATAGCAACGAGAGGGGAGAGTGTTGTCCACGTACCCTCGTAGACCGTAAGCGGAAGCGTTATGACAACGCGGTTGATGTAGTCGTACGTCTTCACGATCCGATCGATCCAAGTACTGAACGTATGGCACCTCCGAGTTCAGCACACGTTCAACTCGATGACGATCCCCGGACTCCGATCCAGCAGGGTGTCGGGGATGAGTTCCGTCAGCACGACGGCGTGGTGACGATGATGATGTTCTACCAACGCAGGGCTTCGCCTAAGCACCGCTACGATATGACCGAGGTGGAATATGGTGGAGGGGGGGGGCACCGCACACGGCTAAGGAACGATCACGATGATCAACTTGTGTGTCTATGGGGTGCCCCCTGCCCCCGTATATAAAGGAGTGGAGGAGGGGGAGGGCCGGCCCTCTCTATGGCGCGCCCTAGGGGAGTCCTACTCCCACCGGGAGTAGGATTCCCCCTTTCCTAGTAGAACTAGGATCCCTTCCAAGTAGTAGGAGTAGGAGGGAAGGAAAGGGAAGGGAAAAAGAGAAGGAAGGAAGGGGGCGCCCCCCCTCCCTAGTCCAATTCGGACCAGACCAAGGGGAGGGGTGCGGCCACCCTTGAGGCCCCTTTTCTTCTTTCCCATATGGCCCAATAAGGCCCAATACGTATTCCCGTAACTCTTCGGTACTCCGAAAAATACCCGAATCACTCGGAACCTTTCCGATGTCCGAATATAGTTGTCCAATATATCGATCTTTACGTCTCGACCATTTCGAGACTCCTCGTCATGTCCTCGATCTCATCCGGGACTCCGAACTCCTTCGGTACATCAAAACTTATAAACTCATAATAAAACTGTCATCGTAACGTTAAGCGTGCGGACCCTACGGGTTCGAGAACTATGTAGAAATGACCTAGAACTATTCTCGATCAATAACCAATAGCGGAACCTGGATGCTCATATTGGCTCCTACATATTCTATGATAGAGGCGAGGGTGTCCCAATCTTTCGATGAGATGATAACTATCGATTTGGTGGAGACGACTTTGACGATCCGACTACAAACATGCACGACGTTGCGCCTTAGCAATCGCTAAACCAATCTCCTGAGGTTACTGACAATGCTGGAAGCACGGTCAGCCTGACCACGAAGGTCTATTCCTGCAAGCAATCGAAGAACGAGCAAGAGTATGATAAAGCAATCTGAATATTGCAAATATATATGAAGTATTGATAATGGTGGGGATCCGGAAGTGGTCTTGGTCTGGTCGTTGGACACAAACGAAGTACACGAAGTTGCAATGGCTAACTTTTAACTAAACAAATCCCAAGGAAAAGCTACTAGAAGGATCTACTTATATAGGAGCAAGGGGTGGCGGCCAAGGAGGTGGGAGGACGTCCCAAGGCAGCCTAAAACTAAATCTAGGTCGTACAAGGCCAATGAGCCCAAGTGGAGGTGATGTAACATCTTTGGACTTGTAGTTTGACTCGGATTCTGCTGCAGCATCAGATTGTTTCGTCCACAACTCAACGCTCCGGACGAATTTGAAGGTGATTCCAATTGGGTTGGAAAGTGCACAAAATCTAGTTTCCAACAAAAAAAGAATCACCCAATTCGGAGTCCGTATGAAAAACTTGTGTGCGTTTTGAGTCAGGTGTGTCTGTGCAGTCCGAATCTGAATCCAGAACGTGAGAGACTTGGACTCTATCTTCTCTTGGGCCAAAAGTGACGTGAGAGAACTTTTTGGACAGCAAATAAACATCTCTTTCTTCCTTATCTTCATATGTGGATTGTACAAATGTCCCATACACCTGCAATTAGACAAAACACAAAAGTGTGTGAAGTATTTTTGTTCTGGATAACATAAATAGATTATTGAATAGTTTGCACTAGAAATCACCTGACAAATATGCATATATGCAATATTTTTGGTCATATCCAAGGTAGTCATGTCCTCATCACCTTTCTAGGGAAGACCATCAAGGCCTCCGTACGGAGATGAACTGTCCTTTGTATCCTCACCGAGCAACCTGAAAACTGATACCACTTGATAGAGGCAAAGGGTGTCCCGATCACGAAGGTCTATTCCTGCAAGCAATCGAAGAACAAGCAAGAATATGATAAAAGCAATCTGAATATTGCGAGTATATATGAAGTATTGATAAAGGTGGGGATCCGTAAGCGGTCTTGGTCTGGTCGTTGGACACAAACGAAGTACACGAAGTTGCAATGGCTAACTTTTAACTAAACAAATCCCAAGGAAAAGCTACTAGATGGATCTACTTATATAGGAGCAAGGGGTGGCGGCCAAGGAGGTGGGAGGACGTCCCAAGGCAGCCTAAAACTAAATCTAGGTCGTACAAGGCCAATGGGCCCAAGTGGAGGTGATGTAACACCTTTGGACTTGTAGTTTGACTCGGATTCTGCTGTAGCATCAGATTGTTTCGTCCACAACTCAACGCTCCGGACGAATTTGAAGGTGATTCCAATTGGGTTGGAAAGTGCACGAAATCTAGTTTCCAACAAAAAAAGAATCACCCAATTCGGAGTCCGTATGAAAAACTTGTGTGCGTTTTGAGTCAGGTATGTCTATGCAGTCCGAATCTGAATCCAGAACGTGAGAGACTTGGACTCTATCTTCTCTTGGGCCAAAAGTGACGTGAGAGAACTTTTTGGACAGCAAATAAACATCTCTTTCTTCCTTATCTTCATATGTGTATTGTACAAATGTCCCATACACCTGCAATTAGACAAAACACAAAAGTGTGTGAAGTATTTTTGTTCTGGATAACATAAATAGATTATTGAATAGTTTGCACTAGAAATCACCTGACAAATATGCATATATGCAATATTTTTGGTCATATCCAAGGTAGTCATGTCCTCATCATCCTCCCCTTCTTGAAAATAAAGCCGTCCTCGGCGTTGCTTAATCTGAAATGTGGCTAACAAAAGAGACAAGGTGTACATGTTGTATATGTATATGTCATCCATTTTTACTTCCCTTGATTTTTGCATATATGACACATGAATAGATGAGTAACTTGCATAGTTCATAAAACCTAAAGCCAAAAAATTAGCACAAGAAGTAGAAGGCATGAAAATATTGCAACTCAGTTTGCACATATAAGTGAAGCTCTTATTCATTTCAAAAGATTGACAATGTTCATCATTAAACCATCCCAACATTGGTGAATAAACCGTACTTGCATCAAATTTACATGCTACAACATGCTTAAATAAGCAAACATGCAATAAGTCATTCAACACAGAATCATCACCAAGATTAGAGGTCATATCAAAATGATTAAACATTGGTTCTTTTGCATCAATAGTTAATTCAATGGGTGCACTCAAAATTGTTGGTATTTCAGTTGTTTGATCACATGGCAAAGTCAAATTATCAACGTAGTCCTCTAAAATAGGTGGTGTGATCAAAGTAGTGGGTAGCTCATCAGATGGTGCATTCAAATTGACAAGGCATTCATCATTCTCATGTAGAGATGGAAGATCAGTACCTTTGTCATTACCTCTTATGATCAACTCAGATGATGTAGCCACTCTCGGGGGCGATGTGTCACATGGTGGAGGTGATGTAGTCCTGACAACAACGGATGTGGTTGTCATAGTATGCCTAGTAGTTGAAGGAACAATCATATCAACTCTTGGAATGTGCACCGTGCGCTTGTTCTCCTCGTGGCCAACACATCGTTTTATTTCCTATTCAGCTTTGCAAGCAAGATGAAACAAATGGTCCATAGGATAACACTCTTCATAAATTAGTATCTCTTGAATATCACGGTTTAATCCTCCCCAAAATCTATCCATAAAATCATCTTCACTTTCTTCTAAAGAGGAATGCAACAAGGTAGTTTGTAAATCATCATAATATTTTGTTACAGTTTCACTACCTTGTTTTAAGTGTTGCAACTTCTTAATCATGTCACGAGTATAATAAGCAGGGACGAAAGTATGTCGCATGGCAAGTTTCAAATCATCCCAAGTAGTAGGTATATAATCAGGGTGTAACCGACAATATTCACTCCACCAAACCAAAGCATAACCAGTGAAAGAACCAACCGCAACCTTAACCTTTTTATGTTCATCGAAATTATGGGAAGCAAATATATTTTTTTATGTCGAACTCCCATTCAATATATAAAGCAGGTTTAAAACGGCCATTAAATGGTGGTATAGATACATTAACCTGATCATGTGCATTTGGATGTTTGTGCACCTCTCGTGACGGTTGTGGTATTTGCAAAGGTGGTGGCACATCTCTCGCGATCGACAAAGCCCATGAATTGACTCTGGATCCTGTCATGATTAGTAGAACAAGAAACAAAACCCAAAAATAATGTTCCTATAACTACTAGGATGTGGTGGTAAAACGCTCACAGTAAAGCAAATAGCAATGTCTTACAAGTTCTTACCATGCAGCAGGTGGTGATCGGCAACCAGCGGTGTCAAGTAACTCCGAATATTGAGTAAAGCGATTGCCAGGGGAGCGTACGTATACACGGTGTAGAAATATGTGGAGCTGGGTTGGCTATATATGGTAGCAAAAGATTAGCAATAATCAATTCAAAGATGCAATGTTGAATAAACGCACAACAACGATACTGTGCTGGTCCTAGGCTAGACCGGACTAGAGACGCGAGCCTAGAACACTAATGAGGTCACGGCGTAGCACAACTAGCATCAATGAAGGATACTAAGTAGCTCTTGACAGCAAGATATAAGTGAAGATCACAACAGCAGTGAAGATAATGAGGTGAAACAACAGCCAAGCAGGATATATCAACAACTTTGTCTCCAACTTTCCTCTGAAAAAGTTTGTGCCGATTTTTTTGTTTTTTTTTCTTCTCTCTTTTTTTTCCTCACACTTTTTTTTCTTTCTCTCCTTTTTTTTCTCTGACTTTTTTTCCTTTTTTTTCTCTCGTTTTTTCTCTCTCTTTTTTTCTCCCTCTTTCCAAAACAAACTAGATAAGATGCAGATTGGATCAAGTGAAGATGTGAACGATCTCAACTATTATTATGACAATGAATGGTGGGTAGCACGTGGTGGAAATTGATGGATGGGTGGTGGACAGCGGAAGAGATAATGATGCAGCGGTGGCGTGACTAATGTGAACAGAACTCGAAACTCTAAACGAACTAGACACTAAGACCAGCAACTCGATACGGTGATGCAATCGATAATTCAACTATGCAATCAATGAAAAGAAAATTGCAAAGGCTCAGACTGGCTTGGACCAAGGATGAATAGATCTAACTCTTTTTTGTGGCTTTTTCTTGGACAATAGGTAAGAAAGTAAATCTAATCTAGGAAAACTGGAAATTCTCACCGAGCAACCTGAAAACTGATACCACTTGATAGAGGCGAGGGTGTCACAATCTTTCGATGAGATGATAACTATCGATTTGGTGGAGACGACTTTGACGATCCGACTACAAACGTGCACGACGTTGCGCCTTAGCAATCGCTAAACCAATCTCCTGAGGTTACTGACAATGCTGGAAGCACGATCAGCCTGACCACGAAGGTCTATTCCTGCAAGCAATCAAAGAACGAGCAAGAGTATGATAAAGCAATCTGAATATTGCAAATATATATGAAGTATTGATAATGGTGGGGATCCGGAAGCGGTCTTGGTCTGGTCGTTGGACACAAACGAAGTACACGAAGTTGCAATGGCTAACTTTTAACTAAACAAATCCCAAGGAAAAGCTACTAGATGGATCTACTTATATAGGAGCAAGGGGTGGCGGCCAAGGAGGTGGGAGGACGTCCCAAGGCAGCCTAAAACTAAATCTAGGTCGTACAAGGCCAATGGGCCCAAGTGGAGGTGATGTAACACCTTTGGACTTGTAGTTTGACTCGGATTCTGCTGCAGCATCAGATTGTTTCGTCCACAACTCAACGCTCCGGACGAATTTGAAGGTGATTCCAATTGGGTTGGAAAGTGCACAAAATCTAGTTTCCAACAAAAAAAGAAGCACCCAATTCGGAGTCCGTATGAAAAACTTGTGTGCGTTTTGAGTCAGGTGTGTCTCTGCAGTCCGAATCTGAATCCAGAACGTGAGAGACTTGGACTCTATCTTCTCTTGGGCCAAAAGTGACGCGAGAGAACTTTTTGGACAGCAAATAAACATCTCTTTCTTCCTTATCTTCATATGTGGATTGTACAAATGTCCCATACACCTGCAATTAGACAAAACACAAAAGTGTGTGAAGTATTTTTGTTCTGGATAACATAAATAGATTATTGAATAGTTTGCACTAGAAATCACCTGACAAATATGCATATATGCAATATTTTTGGTCATATCCAAGGTAGTCATGTCCTCATCATTCTACGAAGATCTTTATCGGCCAAACCGCATAACAACATACGTTGTTCCCTTTGTCATCGGTATGTTACTTGCCCGAGATTCGATCGTTGGTATCCAATACCTAGTTCAATCTTGTTACCGGCAAGTCTCTTTACTCGTTACGTAATGCATCATTCCGTAACCAACTCATTGGCCACATTGCTTGCAAGGCTTATAGTGATGTGCATTACCGAGAGGGCCCAGAGATACCTCTCCGACAATCGGAGTGACAAAACCTAATCTCGAAATACGTCAACCCAACATGTACCTTTGGAGACACCTGTAGTGCTCCTTTATAATCACCCAGTTACGTTGTGACATTTGGTAGCACCCAAAGTGTTCCTCCGGTAAACGGGAGTTGCATAATCTCATAGTTACAGGAACATGTATAAGTCATGAAGAAAGCAATAGCAACATACTTAACGATCAAGTGCTAGGCTAACGGAATGGGTCATGTCAATCACATCATTCTCCTAATGATGTGATCCCATTAATAAAATGACAACTCATGTCTATGGTTAGGAAACTCAACCATCTTTGATTCACGAGCTAGTCAAGTAGAGGCATACTAGTGACACTATGTTTGTCTATGTATTCTCACATGTATTATGTTTCCGGTTAATACAATTCTAGCATGAATAATAAACATTTATTATGAAATAAGGAAATAAATAATAACTTTATTATTGCCTCTAGGGCATATTTCCTTCAGTCTCCCACTTGCACTAGAGTCAATAATCTAGTTCACCAATATTCATATCTGTATATGATTAATACCCATAGTTCACATCGTCATGTGACCAACACCCAAAGGGTTTACTAGATTCAATAATCTAGTTCACATCGCTATGTGATTAACACCCAAAGAGTACTAAGGTGTGATCATGTTTTGCTTGTGAGAGAAGCTTAGTCAACGGGCTTGTCACATTCAGAGCTGTATGTATGTTGCAAATATTTTATGTCTACAATGCTCTGCACGGAGCTACTCTAGCTAATTGCTCCCACTTTCAATATGTATCCAGATTGAGACTTAGAGTCATCTGGATCGGTGTAAAAGCTTTCATCGATGTAACTCTTTACGACGGGCTCTTTTATCACCTCCATAATCGAGAAATATTTCCTTAGTCCTCACTAAGGATGTTCTTGACCAATATCCAGTGATCTACTCCTAGATCACTATTATACTCCCTTGCCAAATTCAGAGCAAGGTATACAATAGGTCTGGTACATAGTATAGCATACTTTATAGAACCTATGACTGATGCATAGGAAATGACTTTCATTTTCTTTCTATTTTCTGCCGTGGTCGGGATTTGAGTCTTACTCAATTTCACACCTTTGCAACACAGGCAAGAACTTTTTTTTCTTTTACTGTTCCATTTTGAACTACTTCAAAATCTTGACAAGGTATGTACTTATTGAAAAACTTATCAAGCATCTTGATCTATCTCAATAGATCTTGATGCTCAATATGTAAGTAGCTTTACTGAGGTCTTTCTTTTAAAGAACTCATTTCGAACACTCCTTTATGCTTTGCAGAATAATTCTACATTATTTCCGATCAACAATATGTCATTCACATATACTTATCAGAAATGATGTAGTGCTCCCACTCACTTTCTTGTAAATACAGGCTTCACCGTAAGTCTGTACAAAACTATATGCTTTGATCAACTCATCAAAGCGTATATTCCAACTCCGAGATGCTTGCACCAGTCCATAGATGGATCGCTGGAGCTTGCACATTTTGTTAGCACCTTTAGGATTGACAAAACCTTCTGGTTGCATCATATACAACTCTTCTTTAAGAAAACCATTAAGGAATGCAGTTTTGACATCCATTTGCCAGATTTCATAAAATGTGGCAATTGCTAACATGATTCGGACAGACTTAAGCATCACTACAGTTGAGAAAATCTCATTGTAGTCAACACCTTGAACTTGTCAAAAACCTTTTTGCGACAAGTCGAGCTTTGTAGATAGTAACACTACTATCAATGTCCGTCTTCCTCTTGAAGATCCATTTATTTTCTATGGCTTGCCGATCATCGGGCAAGTCCACCAAAGTCCACACTTTGTTCTCATACATGGATCCTATCTCAGATTTCATGGCCTCCAGCCATTTTGCTGAATCTGGGCTCATCATCGCTTCCTCATAGTTCGTAGGTTTATCATGGTCTAGTAACATGCCTTTCAAAATAGAATTACCGTACCACTCTGGTGCGGACCGTACTCTGGAAGACCTACGAGGTTCTGTAGTAACTTGATCTGAAGTTTCATGATCATCATCATTAGCTTCCTCACTAATTGGTGTAGGAATCACTGGAACTGATTTCAGTGATGAACTATTTTCCAATTCGGGAGAATGTACAGTTACCTCATCAAGTTCTACTTTCCTCCCACTCACTTCTTTCGAGAGAAACTCCTTCTCTAGAAAGGATCCATTTTTAGCAATGAATAACTTGCCTTCGGATCTGTGATAGAAGGTGTACCCAACAATTTCCTTTGGGTATTCTATGAAGACACACTTCTCCGATTTGGGTTTGAGCTTATCAGGATGAAACTTTTTTCACATAAGCATCGCAGCCCCAAACTTTAAGAAACGACACCTTGGCTTTCTTGCTAAACCACAGTTCATATGGTGTCGTCTCAACGGATTTAGATGGTGCCCTTTTAACGTGAATGCAGCTGTCTCTAATGCATAACCCCAAAATGATAATGGTAAATTAATAAGAGACATCATAGATCGCACCATATCCAATAAAGTGCGGTTACGACGTTCGGACACACCATAACGTTGTGGTGTTCCAGGTGGCGTGAGCTGTGAAACTATTCCACATTGTTTTAATTGAAGACCAAACTCGTAACTCAAATATTCGTCTCCGCGATCAGATGGCAGAAACTTTATTTTCTTGTTACGATGATTTTTCCACTTCACTCTGAAATTCTTTGAACCTTTCAACTATTTTAGACTTATGTTTCATCAAGTAGATATACCCATATCTGCTCAAATCATCTTGTGAAGGTCAGAAAATAACGATACTTGCCACGAGCATCAACACTCATTGGATCGCATACATCGGTATGTATTATTTCCAATAAGTCAGTAGCTTGTTCCATTGTTCCAGAGAACGGAGTTTTAGTCATCTTGCCCAAAAGGCACGGTTCGCAAGCATCAAGTGATTCATAATCAAGTGATTCCAAAATTCCATCAGCATGGAGTTTCTTCATGCGCTTTACACCAATATGACCTAAACGGCAGTGCCACTAATAGGTTGCACTATCATTATTAACTTTGCATCTTTTGGCATCAATATTATGAATATGTGTATCACTACGATCGAGATCCAACAAACTATTTTCATTGGGTGTATGACCATTGAAGGTTTTATTCATGTAAATAGAACAACAATTATTCTCTGACTTTAAATGAATAACCGTATTGCAATAAACATGATCAAATCATATCCATGCTCAACGCAAACACCAAATAACATTTATTTAGGTTTAACACTAATCCCGAAAGTATAGGGAGTGTGCGATGATGATCATATCAATCTTGGAACTACTTCCAACACTCATCGTCACTTCCCCTTCAACTAGTCTCTGTTTATTCTGTAACTCCTGTTTCGAGTTACTAATATTAGCAACCGAACAAGTATAAAATACTCAGGGGCTACTACAAACACTAGTAAGGCATACATCAATAACCTGTATATCGAATATACCCTTGTTTAATTTGCCATCCTTCTTATCCACCAAATATTCAGGGCATTTCCGCTTCCAGTGACCATTTCTTTTGCAGTGTAAGCACTCAGTTTCAGGCTTTGGTCCAGCTTTGGTCTTCTTCACGGGAGTGACAACTTGTTTGCCATTCTACTTGAAGTTTCCCTTTCTTTCCCTTTGCCCTTTTCTTGAAACTAGTGATCTTTGTCAATCATCAACACTTGATGCTCTTTCTTGATTTCTACCTTCGTCGATTTCAACATCACGAAGAGCTCGGGAATCGTTTTTGTCATCCCTTGCATACTATAGTTCATCACGAAGTTCTAGTAACTTAGTAATGGTGACTAGAGAATTCTGACAATCACTATCTTATCTGGAAGATTAACTCCCACTTGATTCAAGCGATTGAAGTACTCAGACAATCTAAGCACATGCTCACTAGTTGAGCGATTCTCCTCCATCTTTTAGCTATAGAACTTGTTGGAGACTTCATATCTCTCAACTCGGGTATTTGCTTGAAATATTTACTTCAATTCCTGGAACATCTCATATGGTCCATGACGTTCAAAGCGTCTTTGAAGTCCCGACTCTAAGCCGTTAAGCATGGTGCACTAAACTATCAAGTAGTCATCATATTGAGCTAGCCAAACGTTCATAACATCTGCATCTGCTCCTGCAATAGGTCTGTCACCTAGCGGTGCATTAAGGACATAATTCTTCTGTGCAGCAATGAGGATAAACCTCAGATCACGGATCCAATCCGCATCATTGCTACTAACATCTTTCAACACAATATTCTCTAGGAACATATCAAAATAAACATATGAAAGCAACAACGCAAGCTATTGATCTACAACATAATTTGCAAAATACTACCAGGACTAAGTTCATGATAAATTTAAGTTCAATTAATCATATTACTTAAGAACTCCCACTTAGATAGACATCCCTCTAATCCTCTAAGTGATTACGTGATCCGTATCAACTACACCATGTCCGATCGTCACGTGAGATGGAGTAGTTTCAACGGTGAACATCAATATGTTGATCATATCTACTATATAATTCAAGCTCGACCTTTCGGTCTCCGTGTTCCGAGGCCATATCTGTTATATGCTAGGCTCGTCAAGTTTAACCTGAGTATTCCGCGTGTGCAACTGTTTTGCACCCGTTGTATTTAAACGTAGAGCCTATCACATCCGATCATCATGTGGTGTCTCAGCACGAAGAACTTTCGCAACGGTGCATACTCAGGGAGAACACTTCTTGATAATTTTAGTGAGAGATTATCTTAAAATGCTACCGTCAATCAAAGCAACATAAGATGCATAAAGGATAAACATCACATGAAATCAATATAAGTGATATGATATGGCCATCATCATCTTGTGCTTGTGATCTCCATCTCCGAAGCACCGTCGTGATCACCATCATCACCGGCGTGACACCTTGATCTCCATTGTAGCATCGTTGTCGTTACGCCATCTATTGCTTCTACGACTATCGCTACCGCTTAGTGATAAAGTAAAGCAATTACAGGGCATTTGCATTTCATACAATAAAGCGACAACTATATGGCTCCTGCCAGTTGCCGATAACTTCGGTTACAAAACATGATCATCTCATACAATAAAATATAGCATCACGTCTTGACCATATCACATCACAACATGCCCTGCAAAAACAAGTTAGACGTCCTCTACTTTGTTGTTGCAAATTTTATGTGGCTGCTACGGGCTGAGCAAGAACCGTTCTTACCTACGCATCAAAACCACAATGATAGTTCATCAAGTTAGTGTTGTTTTAACCTTCGCAAGGACCGGGCGTAGCCACACTCGATTCAGCTAAAGTGAGAGGGACAGACACCTGCCAGTCACCTTTAAGCACGAGTGCTCGTAACGGTGAAACCAGTCTCGCATAAGCGTACGCGTAATGTCGGTCCGGGCCGCTTCATCTCACAATACCGCTAAGCCAAAGTATGACATGCTGGTAAGCAGTATGACTTGTATCGCCCACAACTCACTTGTGTTCTACTCGTGCATATAACATCTACGCATAAAACCAGGCTCGGATGCCACTATTGGGGAACATAGTAATTTCAAAAAAATTCCAACGCACACGCAAGATCATGGGGATGCATAGCAACGAGAGGGGAGAGCGTTGTCCACGTACCCTCGTAGACCGTAAGCGGAAGCGTTATGACAACGCGGTTGATGTAGTCGTACGTCTTCACGATCTGATCGATCCAAGTACCGAACGTACGGCACCTCTGAGTTCAGCACACGTTCAGCTCGATGACGATCCCCAGACTCCGATCCAGCAGGGTGTCGGGGATGAGTTCCGTCAGCACGATGGTGTGGTGACGATGATATTGTTCTACCGACGCAGGGCTTCGCCTAAGCACCGCTACGATATGACCGAGGTGGAATATGGTGGAGGGGGGGCACCGCACACGCCTAAGGCCCAATACGTATTCCCGTAACTCTCCGATACTCTGAAAAATACCCGAGTCACTCGGAACCTTTCCGATGTCCGAATATAGTCGTCCAATATATCGATCTTTACGTCTCGACCATTTCGAGACTCCTCGTCATGTCCCCGATCTGATCCAGGACTCCGAACTCCTTTGGTACATCAAAACTTATAAACTCATGATAAAACTGTCATCGTAACGTTAAGCGTGCGGACCCTACGGGTTCGAGAACTATGTAGACATGACCTAGAACTATTCTCAGTCAATAACCAATAGCGGAACCTGGATGCTCATATTGGCTCCTACATATTCTACGAAGATCTTTGTCGGTCAAACCGCATAACAACATATGTTGTTCCCTTTGTCATCGGTATGTTACTTGCCCGAGATTCGATCGTCGGTATCCAATACCTAGTTCAATCTCGTTACCGGCAAGTCTCTTTACTCGTTACGTAATGCATCATTATGTAACCAACTCATTGGCCACATTGCTTGCAAGGCTTATAGTGATGTGCATTACCGAGAGGGCCCAGAGATACCTCTCCGACAATCGGAGTGACAAAACCTAATCTCGAAATATGCCAACCCAACATGTACCTTTGGAGACACCTGTAGTGCTCCTTTATAATCACCCAGTTACGTTGTGACGTTTGGTAGCACCCAAAGTGTTCCTCCGGTAAACGGGAGTTGCATAATCTCATAGTTACAGGAACATGTATAAGTCATGAAGAAAGCAATAGCAACATACTTAACGATCAAGTGCTAGGCTAACAGAATGGGTCATGTCAATCACATCATTCTCCTAATGATGTGATCCCGTTAATCAAATGACAACTCATGTCTATGGTTAGGAAACTCAACCATCTTTGATTCACGAGCTAGTCAAGTAGAGGCATACTAGTGACACTATGTTTGTCTATGTATTCACACATGTATTCCGGTTAATACAATTCTAGCATGAATAATAAACATTTATTATGAAATAAGGAAATAAATAATAACTTTATTATTGCCTCTAGGGCATATTTCCTTCAGGAATGTAATAACAATTATTCAATTCCATAATGAATCCGGAAGGAAGCTGGAGCTTGATACGTCTCCAACGTATCTATAATTTTTGATTGCTCCATGCTACTTTATCTACTGTTTTGGACTATATTGGGCTTTATTTTTCACTTTTATATTATTTTTGGGACTAACCTATTAACCGGAGGCCCAGCCCAGAATATCTATTTTTTTGCCTATTTCAGTGTTTCGGAGAAACGGAATATCAAATGGAGTCCAAACGGAATAAAACCTTCGGGAACGTGATTTTCTCACCGAACGTGATCCAGGAGACTTGGACCCTGCTCCAAGGAACAAAAGAGGCGGTCACGAGGGTGGGGGCACCCCCCTAGGCGCGCCCCCTACCTCGTGGGCCCCCTGCTGCTCCACCAACGTACTCCTTCCTCCTATATATACCTACGTATCCCCAAACGATCAGAACAGGAGCCAAAAACCTAATTCTACCGCCGCAACCTTCTGTATCCATGAGATCCCATCTTGGGGCCTGTTCTGGAGCTCTACCGGAGGGGGCATCCACCATGGAGGGCATCTACATCAACACCATAGCCCCTCCGATGAAGTGTGAGTAGTTTACTTCAGACCTTCGGGTCCATAGCTAGTAGCTAGATGGCTTCTTCTCTCTTTTTGGATATCAATACAATGTTCTCCCCCTCTCTCGTGGAGATCTATTCGATGCAATCTTCTTCTTTTTGCGGTGTGTTTGTTGAGATCGATGAATTGTGGGTTTATGATCCAACTTATCTATGAATAATATTTGAATCTTCTCTGAATTCTTTTATGTGTGATTGAGTTATCTTTGTAAGTCTCTTCGAATTATCCTTTTTGGTTTGGCCAACTAGATTGGTAGTTCTTGCAATGGGAGAAGTACTTAGATTTGGGTTCAATTTTGCGGTGTCCTTTCCTAGTGACAGCAGGGGCAGCAAGGCACGTATTGTATTGTTGCCATCGAGGATAACAAGATGGGTTTTTTATCATATTGCATGAATTTATCCCTCTACATCATGTCATCTTGCTTAAGGCGTTACTCTGTTTTTAACTTAATACTCTAGATGCATGCTGGATAGCGGTTGATGAGTGGAGTAATAATAGTAGATGCAGAATCGTTTTGATCTACTTGTCTCGGACGTGATGCCTATATACATGATCATACCTAGATATACTAATAATTATGCTCAATTTTGTCAATTGCTCAACAGTAATTTGTTCACCCACCGTAGAATACTTATGCTCTTGAGAGAAGCCACTAGTGAAACCTATGGACCCCGGGTCTATTCTCATCATATCAATCTCTATTGCTTATTTACTTGCTTTGTTTTTACTTTGCCTTTTACTTTTCACTTTGCATCTATCTATCAAAAATACCAAAAATTTTATTTATCATCTCTATCAGATCTCACTCTCGTAATTGACCGTGAAGGGATTGACAACCCCTAATCGCGTTGGTTGCGAGTAGCGCTATCATTTTGTGTAGGTATGAGGGACTTGTGTGTGGTCTCCTACTGGATTGATACCTTGGTTCTCAAAAACTGAGGGAAATACTTACGCTACTTTGCAGCAGCATCCTCTCCTCTTCGGAGAAATCCAACGCAGTGCTCAAGAGGTAGCAAGAAGAATTTCTGGCGCCGTTGCCGGGGAAGGCTCACGCAAGCAAGTCAACAATACCAAGTACCCATCACAATCCCTATCTCTCGCATTACATTATTTGTCATTTGCCTCTCGTTTTCCTCTCCCCCACTTCACCCTTGCCGTTTTATTCGCCCTCTCTTTCCCAATCTCCTCCTCTCTTTCCCGTTTGCCTTTTCTCGTTGCCTTTCTGTTTGCTTGTGTGTTGGATTACTTGTTGCCATGATGCAAGATAATACCAAATTGTGTGACTTCTCGAATACCAATAATAATGATTTCCTTAGTACTCCGATTGCTCCTCTTAATAATGTTGAGTCTTGTGAAATCAATACCGCTTTGCTGAATCTTGTTATGAAAGATCAATTCGTCGGCCTTCCTAGTGAAGATGCCGCTACTCATCTAAATAATTTTGTTGATTTGTGTGATATGCAAAATAAGAAAGATACGTATAACAATATTGTCAAGTTGAAGTTATTTCCTTTTTTGCTTAGAGATCGTGCTAAAGTTTGGTTTTCGTCTTTGCCTAAAAATAGTATTGATTCTTGAAACAAGTGCAAAGATGCTTTTATCTCTAAGTATTTTCCTCCCGCTAAGATCATCACTCTTAGGAACGATATCATGAATTTTAAACAACTTGATCATGAGCATGTTTCTCAATCTTGGGAAAGAATGAAATTGATGCTTCGCAATTGCCCTACTCATGGTTTGAATTTATGGATGATCATACAAAAATTTTATGCCGGATTGAATTTTGCTTCTAGAAATCTTTTAGATTCGGCCGCGGGAGGCACGTTTATGGAAATTACGTTAGGAGATGCTACAAAATTGCTTGATAATATTATGGCTAATTATTCTCAATGGCACACCGAAAGATCTTCTAGTAAAAAAGTGCATGCTATAGAAGAAATCAATGTTTTGAGTGAAAAGATGGATGAACTTATGAAGATGTTTGCTCCTAAAAATACTCCTCTTGATCCCAATGATATGCCTTTGTCTACCTTGCTTGAGAATAATAATGAATCTATGGATGTGAATTTTGTTGGTAGGAATAGTTTTGGAAACAACGGGTATAAAGGGAATTTTAATCCTAGGCCTTATCCTAGTAATCCTTCTAATAATTATGGAAATTCCTACAACAACTCTTATGGAAATTTTAAGATGCCCTCTGAATTTGAGAGTAGTGTTAAAGAGTTTATGAATTCACAAAAGAATTTTAATGCTTTGCTTGAAGAGAAATTGCTTAAAGATGATGATTTGGCTAGGAACGTTGATAGAATTTCTCTTGAAATTGATTCTTTAAAGCTTAGTTCTATTCCTCCTAAGCATGATATCAATGAGTCTCTCAAAGCCATGAGAATTTCCATTGATGAGTGCAAGGAAAGAACCACTAGGATGCGTGCTTCCAAAGATGCCTTTATTAAAGCGTGTTCTTCCAATTCCTATAAAAATCAAGATGAAGATCTAAAAGTTATTGATGTGTCCCCCATTAAATCTTTGTTTTGCAATATGAATCTTGATGAAACTGAATATGATCTTCCTTTACCTAGAAGGCGTACTAAGAATTCAGAGTTTCTAGATCTTGATGATGAATTTGATGAAAGTGGGATTGAAAGAAATAAAAACCTAGATGTTGCTAAACCCACTATTTTGGATCTCAAGGAATTTAATTATAAAAATTCCTCTTTAATTGGTTGTATTTCCTTTTGCAATCCGTGCTAGATTCTCCTCATGCTTATAGTCAAAATAAGGCCTTTACCGAACACATTGTTGATGCCTTGATGCAATCTTATGAATAAAAACTTGAGTTGAAAGTTTCTATCCCTAGAAAACTCTATGATGAGTGGGAACCTACTATTAAAATTAAAATTAAATATTATGAGTTTCATGCTTTGTGTGATTTGGGTGATAGTGTCTCTACTATTCCCAAAATTTTATGTGATTTGCTAGATTTCCGTGATTTTGATGATTGCTCTCTAAACTTGCATCTTGCGGATTCCACTATTAAAAAGACTATGGGAAGAATGCCCGTAGATTTTATCGTTCTTGATATAGATTTCAATCCTTCATGTCATATTATTCTTGGTAGACCTTTCCTTAGAACAATTGGTGCAATTATTGATATGAAGGAAGGGAATATTAGATTCCTGTTTCCCTTAAAGAAGGGCATGGAACACTTCCCTAGAAAGAAAATAAAATTACCATATGAATCTATCATGAGAGACACTTATGGATTGCCTACCAAAGATGGCAGTACCTAGATCTATCCTTGCTTTTATGCCTAGCTAGGGGCGTTAAACGATAGCGCTTGTTGGGAGGCAACCCAATTTTATTTTGTGTTTTTTGTTTTTGCTTCTGTTTAGGAATAAATAATCCATCTAGCCTCTGTGGATGTGTCTTTATCTTTTATTTAGTGTGTGTGTGCCAAGTAGAACCTATAGGATAACCTACGATGATAGTTGATTTGATTCTGCTGAAAAACAGAAACTTTGCGCACACGAATATAATTTTGTTAAATCACAGGAACGTGCTTTTGCATTGATTCTTGTTTCTGCTGTTCAATAAACAAATTTTCCAGGACTTCCTATTTTGGTAGAAGTTTTATAGTTCCAGAAGTTTGCGTTAGTTACAGATTGCTACAGACTGTTCTGTTTTTGACAGATTCTGTTTTTCGGGTGTTGTTTGCTTATTTTGATGAATCTATGGCTAGTAAAATAGTTTATAATCCATAGAGAAGTTTGAATACAGTAGGTTTAACACCAATATAAATAAAGAATTAGTTCATTACAGTACCTTAAGTAGTTCTTTGTTTTCTTTCTCTAACGGAGCTCACAAGATTTCTGTTGAGTTTTGTGTTGTGAAGTTTTCAAGTTTTGGGTGAATTCTTTTGATGGATTATGGAACAAGGAGTGGCAAGAGCCTAAGCTTGGGGATGACCATGGCACCCCCAAGATAATCCAAGGACACCAAAAAGTCAAAGCTTGGGGATGCCCCGGAAGGCATCCCCTCTTTCGTCCACTTCCATCGGTAATTTACTTGGAGCTATATTTTTATTCACCACATGATATGTGTTTTGCTTGGAGCGTCTTGTATCATTTGCGTCTTTGCTTATTAGTTTACCACAATCATACTTGCTGTACACACCTTTTGAGAGAGCCATACATGAATTGGAATTTGCTAGAATACTCTATGTGCTTCACTTATATCTTTTGAGCTTGATAGTTTTGCTCATAGTGCTTCACTTATATCTTTTGAGCATGATAGTTTTTGCTCTAGTGCTTCACTTAGATCTTTTAGAGCACGATGGTGGATTTGTTTTAAAGAAACTATTGATCTCTCATGCTTCACTTAGATTATTTTGAGAGTCGTTAATAGCATGGTAATTCGCTTAATGTTAATATACTTGGTGTTCAAGATATGTGAAACTTTCTTTTGAGTGCGTTGAATACTAAGATAAGTTTGATGCTTGATAATTGTTTTGAGATATGAAGATGGTGATATTAGAGTCATGCTAGTTAAGTAGTTATGAATTCAAAGAATACTTGTGTTGAAGTTTGTGATTCCCGTAGCATGCACGTATGGTGAACCGTTATGTGATGAACTCAGAGCATGATTTATTTATTGATTGTCTTCCTTATGAGTGGCGGTCGGGGACGAGCGATGGTATTTTCCTACCAATCTATCCCCCTAGGAGCATGCGTGTAATACTTTGCTTTGATAACTTCTAGATTTTTGCAATAAGTATATGAGTTCTTTATGACTAATGTTGAGTCCATGGATTATACGCACTTTTTCCCATCCTTCCACCTTTGCTAGCCTCTCTAATACCGCACACTTTTCACCGGTATCATACACCCACCATATACCTTCCTCAAAACAGCCACCATACCTACCTATCATGGCATTTCCATAGCCATTCCGAGATATATTGCCATGCAACTTTCCACCGTTCCGTTTATTATGACGCGCTCCATCATTGTCATATTGCTAGCATGATCATGTAGTTGACATCGTATTTGTGGCGAAGCCACCGTTCATAATTCTTTCATACATGTCACTCATGATTCATTGCATATCCCGGTATACCGCTGGAGGCATTCATATAGAGTCATACTTTGTTCTAAGTATTGAGTTGTAATTGTTGATCATCATTATTAGAGCATTGTCCCAAGTAAGGAAAGGATGATGGAGACTATGATTCCCCCATAAGTCGGGATGAGACTCCAGACGAAAAATAAAAAAAAAAGAGGCCAAAAAAAAAGAAAGGCCCAAATTAGAAAAAAGAGAGAGAAAAAGAGAGAAGGGACAATGCTACTATCCTTTTACCACACTTGTGCTTCAAAGTAGCACCAAGATCTTCATGATAGAGAGTCTCTCATTTTGTCACTTTCATATACTAGTGGGAATTTTTCATTGTAGAACTTGGCTTGTATATTCCAATGATGGGCTTCCTCAAAATGCCCTAGGTCTTCGTGAGCAAGCGAGTTGGATGCACACTCACTTAGTTTCTTTTGTAAGAGCTTTCATATACTTATAGCTCTAGTGCATCCGTTGCATGGCAATCCCTACTCACTCACATTGATATCTATTGATGGGCATCTCCATAGCCCGTTGATACGCCTAGTTGATGTGAGACTATCTACCCTTTTTTGTCTTCTCCACAACCACCATTCTATTCCACATAGTTCTATATGCATGGCTCACGCTCATGTATTGCGTGAAGATTGAAAAAGTTTTGAGAATGTCATAAGTATGAAACAATTGCTTGGCTTGTCATCGGGGTTGTGCATGATTTAAATATTTTATGTGGGGAAGATGGAGCATAGCTAGACTATATGATTTTGTAGGGATAACTTTCTTTGGCCATGTTATTTTGAGAAGACATGATTGCTTTGATTAGTATGCTTGAAATATTATTATTTTTTATGTCAATATGAACTTTTGTCTTGAATCTTTCGGATCTGAATATTCATATCACAATTAAGGAGATTTACATTGAAATTATGCCAAAGTATCACTCCGCATCAAAAATTCTTTTTTATCATTTACCTACTCGAGGACGAGCAGGAATTAAGCTTGGGGATGCCTGATACGTCTCCAACGTATCTATAATTTTTGATTGCTTCATGCTACTTTATCTACTATTTTGGACTATATTGGGCTTTATTTTCCACTTTTATATTATTTTTGGGACTAACCTATTAACCGGAGGCCCAGCCCAGAATTGCTGTTTTTTGCCTATTTCAGTGTTTCGAAGAAACGGAATATCAAATAGAGTCCAAACAGTAAAACCTTCGGGAACGTGATTTTCTCACCGAACGTGATCCAGGAGACTTGGACCCTGCTCCAAGGAACAAAAGAGGCGGTCACGAGGGTGCCCCCCTGGGTGCGCCCCCTACCTTGTGGGCCCCCTGCTGCTCCACCGACGTACTCCTTCCTCCTATATATACCTACGTATCCACAAACGACCAGAACAGGAGCCAAAAACCTAATTCCACCGCCGCAACCTTCTGTATCCACGAGATCCCATCTTGGGGCCTGTTCCGGAGCTCCACCGGAGGTGGCATCCACCACGGAGGGCTTCTACATCAACACCATAGCCCCTCTGATGAAGTGTGAGTAGTTTACTTCAGACCTTCGGGTCCATAGCTAGTAGCTAGATGGCTTCTTCTCTCTTTTTGGATCTCAATACAATGTTCTCCCCCTCTCTCGTGGAGATCTATTCTATGTAATCTTCTTCTTTTTGCGGTGTGTTTGTTGAGACTTATGAATTGTGGGTTTATGATCCAACTTATCTATGAATAATATTTGAATCTTCTCTGAATTCTTTTATGTGTGATTGAGTTATCTTTGCAAGTCTCTTCGAATTATCCTTTTTGGTTTGGCCAACTAGATTGGTAGTTCTTGCAATGGGAGAAGTGCATAGCTTTGGGTTCAATCTTGCGGTGTCCTTTCCCAGTGACAGCAGGGGCAACAAGGCACGTATTGCATTGTTGCCATCGAGGATAACAAGATGGGGTTTTTATCATATGGCATGAATTTATCCCTCTACATCATGTCATCTTGCTTAAGGCGTTACTCTATTTTTAACTTAATACTCTAGATGCATGCTGGATAGCAGTCGATGAGTGGAGTAATAGTAGTAGATGCAGAATCGTTTCGATCTACTTGTCTTGGACGTGATGCCTATAAACATGATCATACCTAGATATACTCATAATTATGCTCAATTCTGTCAATTGCTCAACAGTAATTTGTTCACCCACCGTAGAATACTTATGCTCTTGAGAGAAGCCACTAGTGAAACCTATGGCCCCCGGGTCTATTCTCATCATATCAATCTCTATTGCTTATTTACTTGCTTTGTTTTTACTTTGCCTTTTACTTTTCACTTTGCATCTATCTATCAAAAATACCAAAAATATTATTTATCATCTCTATCAGATCTCACTCTCGTAAGTGACCGTGAAGGGATTGACAACCCCTAATCGCGTTGGTTGCGAGTAGCTATCATTTTGTGTAGGTACGAGGGACTTGTGCGTGGTCTCCTACTGGATTGATACCTTGGTTCTCAAAAACTGAGGGAAATACTTACGCTACTTTGCTGCATCATCCTCTCCTCTTCGGGGAAATCCAACGCAGTGCTCAAGAGGTAGCAGAGCTGCATCGTGCCGACCTCCAACGCAGCAACTTTGCTTTGTTGCCGACCCTGATGTCAATATCCCCTTGTGCCACACGCCTATTTCTTATCAGCCCCTGCATCGAGTTGCAAATATGAACAACTGATCCGGTATCAAATACCCAAGAGCTACTAGGTATGTCAGCAAGGTAGATGTCTATAACATATGCAACAAGTGTACCTTTGCCTGAAGCAGCATTCCCGGCCTTCTTGCAATGCTCAAGCCACTTGCTACAGTTCCTCTTCCAGTGACCGGTCTCCTTGCAGTGATAGCAAACGGTCTTTGAGTCCGGTCCAGACTTCGGCGCAGCGGCGGAGGTTACCGTCTCCGTGCCCTTTGCCTTAGCCTTTTTCTTGGACCAACTCTTCTTGAACGTAGCCGATTTCTGCACCATCAACACTTGATGCGTGCCTTTCTTAATATCATGCTCTGCCACTTTGAGCATCCCATGCAATTTAGTGAGCTTCTTATCCATGCCATGCATATGATAGTTCGAGATGAACGTCCCATAGCTGGGCGGAAGAGAACCCAGAACAGCATTAGTAGTGTAACGCCCTGGATACAACTTTCCATATTCGTAACTCCAACTCTTGCCTTTTTCGGAGATGCGATATGATATTTCCTTCGTGGTTGGGTTTTGTCTTTTGTTTTGCATGTTGTTCATGTCATGCATCACATCGCATAGCATCATGCGCATTGCATCTGCATGTTTTCATAAAGCTTGCTCCCGTTCGTAGTTGCCGCGTTCCCCCTTACTTTCGTTGACCGATCCAAGACCAATCGGGTTTTCGCTTCCCTCTTGACCGTGACCACCTAACCTCTCTTGCCAGCTCGCAGCCCCCTCGCGCGCGCGTCCGAAACTCCCCCGAACCGGACCTGAGCTGTCGTGACCGATGAGTCCGGATCATCCCCTAACATCTATAAAACATCTTCGTTTTCTTAATTGGACTTCCTAACATATATTTTTTCTCAGCCATTCGTTTTCGATCGTTGGGACGAGATAGCCCTACCTTAATCCCCTTGCTATATAAACTAGACCCTAACCCTAAATTTTAGGAGCAATGTCCCATCCCTGCCCGCCGCCACCTACCTACCTTCTTCCTCGGGATCTGTCCGATCCATCTACCAACCAACCCAAGCCTTCCCTCGATCCCTTCGCCCTGCCGAGCCGTAGCAATCTGCCTCGCGCGCATGATCCAAGGAGAGGAGATCCTCCTCGCTCTCCTGTAGACCCAAGCCTCCTCTTGATTCCGAGCCTCTTCCATCCAATGCCCGAAGGAGCAAGGCCCCTCGCGCCCGATCTCCCTCACCTCCTCCGTCCCGCGAGCAGCAGCAACAGGACCATGGCCGTCGCCCCGCTTCTTCGAGACCAGCCGCCGCTGATCTACATCCATGCCGCCTCCCGCCGTCGGCCGCAAGCCAGGAGCCCGAGCTCCTCCTTCCCGAGCTGCAGGCCCCCGCAGCCGTTCTACCTCGCCGGACCCCTCCCGCAGACCAGCGCCACCAGGCCGTGCCCTGCTTCCTTCCTCCCCGTGCTGCTCTCTCGAAATCTCTCATCTCTCTAGCCTCACTCTCTCTGTTCCTCTTCTTCAAGTACCCCATCCCCGTCGCCAGGAGCTCTGAAGCGCCGGCCGCCGCTAGGTTCGACCGGGCCCGAGGTCCTCCGTCTATTCATCGGCGCTCCCCTTCGGATCCCGTCGCCAGAGCCCCATCCCCGCTGTCTCCGCCCGTTTCCCCGGATCTGCTCGTCCTCGCGCATCCCTGTCACCAAGTCCGGCCGCGACCATTACCCCTGCATCCCCTGCTTCACGACCAGCGCCGCCCCTGCTTCAGGTCGAGCAGTGCTCGCTGCCTCGCTCATCGCCCCGGTCCAGCCGCGCGTTGACCGTGTTGGTTAGCTGCGTGGGCTGCGAGCCGCGCAAGGCCCAGTGAGCGCCTCCTCAGCCGGCCTACCTCACCACCGAACCGGGCCTTGGCCCAGGGTGAGCAGCCCCGCCCCCTCTCCTGTGCACTTTCGGGCCAGCCAGATTCGGCCCAGCTCCTGTTTTTTTCCTTCTGCGAATTTAGCATTTATCCAGTGATTTAACAGATTTGCAAAAACCCCCTTGCACTTCATGCATATAATAACTCATGATTTGTGCATCACATGTAAAAACTTTATATATGTTTAATAATTTGTGTAGATTAATTTAGAATTTGTGCATCACATGCAAATTTAGAATTTAGAATAATTTGTGCATCACATGCGAATTTAGAATTTAGAATTTTGTGTAGATTAATAATTTGCCACTTTCATTCGTGTTAAATATGTTTAAATATGCTGTTTGATTAAACTTGCTCAAATGCCATGTTAAAATGATTTATTACATAACTAATTAACCGTAGCTCCAATTTTAATGAACTTTATATGTAAATGGGGTGGAAAAATGCCTAGTTTAACATGGTGCACTCATCCTTCATGTTTAACAACTCTAAAAATATGGTTTAGGGCAGAACAGTACCAAATTCATAATATGCATACGAGGATTTTCTGGAATTGTTGTTTGTTCTTCCGGCCTCATTTAAACTTGCCTAGGTAGGTAGTTTCATTATGCTTCACCCCTTGCCATGTTTAACAACGTTTAATATTGATGAGTAGCATAACCGAGAGAGAACTAAATAATTGATGTGGTGTTTTGTCAATATGCAACTCGTTGCATATTGAGCTCCAATTAACTTGTAGTGTTGTTTGTTGCACTTTGCCATGCCTCATTAAACCGGACATGCATCATACTTGTTGTGCATCATGCCATGTTTATGCTTGTGCGTTTACCATGTTGTTTGTTTCTTTCCGGTGTTGCTTCCTAGTTCCGGTAATGTTGCGATTGTGAGGATTCGTTTGACTACTCCCGTTCGTCTTCTTCATGGACTCGTTCTTCTTCCTAACGCGATTTCAGGCAAGATGACCGCTACCCTGGATCTCACTACTATCATTGCTATGCTAGTTGCTTCGTTCTATCGCTTTGCCCCGCTACCTATCTCTTGTTGATCAAGCCACCCAAATTGCCATGTCAGCCTCTAACCTTTTTCACCCTTCCTAGCAAACCGTTGTTTGGCTATGTTACCGCTTTGCTCAGCCCCTCTTATAGCGTTGTTAGTTGCAGGTGAAGTTGAAGATTGCTCCATGGTGGATAGGATTATGTTGGGATATCACAATATCTCTTATTTAATTAATGCATCTATATACTTGGTAAAGGGTGGAAGGCTCGGCCTTATGCCTGGTGTGTTGTTCCACTCTTGCCGCCCTAGTTTCCGTCATACCGGTGTTATTTCCCGGATTTTGCGTTCCTTACGCGGTTGGGTGATTTATGGGACCCCCTTGACTGTTCGCTTTGAATAAAACTCCTCCAGCAAGGCCCAACCTTGGTTTTACCATTTGCCTCACCTAGCCCTTTTTCCCTTGGGTTTCCGGAGCCCGAGGGTCATCTTTATTTTACCCCCCCCCCGGGCCAGTGCTCCTCCGAGTGTTGGTCCAAACTAGAGCACCATGCGGGACCATTCCTTGGCAACTTGGATTACGTCGGTACCTGTACGCTTAACTTATCCGGTGTGCCCTGAGAACGAGATATGTGCAGCTCCTATCGGGATTTGTCGGCACAGCGGGTGGTCTTGCTGGTCTTGTTTTACCATTGTCGAAATGTCTTGTAAACCGGGATTCCAAGACTGATCGGGTCTTCCTGGGAGAAGGAATATCCTTCGTTGATCGCGAGAGCTTATCATGGGCTAAGTTGGGACACCCCTGCAGGGTATAAACTTTCGAGAGTCGTGCCCGCGGTTATGTGGTAGATGGGAATTTGTTAATGTCCAGTTGTAGTTAACTTGACACCAGATTCGAATTAAAACGCATCAACCGCGCGTGTAGCCATGATGGTCTCTTCTCGGCGGAGTCCGGGAAGTGAACACAGTTTTGGGTTATGTCTGACGTAAGTAGGAGTTCAGGATCACCTCTTGATCATTACTAGTTGACGGCCGTTCCTTTGCTTCTCTTCTCGCTCTTATTTGCGTATGTTAGCCACCATATATGCTTAGTCGCTGCTGCAACCTCACCACTTTACCTTTTCCTTACCCATTAAGCTTTGCTAGTCTTGATACCCATGGTAATGGGATTGCTGAGTCCTCATGGCTCACAGATTACTACAACAACTGTTGCAGGTGCAGGTTATGCGATGATCTTGATGCGAGAGCGATGATTGCTTGTCTTGGAGTTCTTCTTCTGCTTCTTCTTCGATCAGGGGATAGGTTCCAGGTCGGCAGCCTGGGCTAGCAGGGTGGATGTTGTTTGAGTTGATGTTTGTGTTTCATCCGTAGTCGGATGGTGCTCTTATGTAAGATGGTGTTGTATTCGTGTGGCATGGTATGCCTTTTGTATGTATCCCCATCTATTATGAAATGTTGATGTAATGATATCCACCTTGCAAAAGCATATCAATATGCGGTTCTATCCTTGGTGGGACCTTCGAGTCTCTTTAGGATAGCATCGCATATTGGGCGTGACAAGTTGGTATCAGAGCCTCGACCGACCATAGGAGCCCCCTTGATTGTTGGTCGTTGTTGAGTCTAGAAGAAAACTATTTTGAGTCTTAGGATTATATATATCGGAGAGTAGGATTCTTTTTACTCCTCAGCCCCCTTCGTCGCTCTGGTGAGGACTCTCGACGTAGATGTTTTGTCTTTCCTCTCCTCAATTTTTCATAATTTTTTTTAGGATCACGCGGGTATCTTGGGATCGTTCTGATATTCTTGTGACGAGAACATTATTCTTGGTGCCTCCTGACATTTAGGGGTTGTGGCAGTGTCCCGGGGATTTGAGCTCCGAGGTGTTGTCGTCACAATTTTATCGTTGCAGTTATGGAATACCTGAGTTTTGCCGACATCGAAAATCTCTTTTATGCAGCTAGTGGTAAGATAACCTCGACATCACCCAGTACTGGGGAGGTCAGGAGTATTGCCATAGCTCGTATAACGGATGCTTTTCGAAGGTTGAGGTACACGATTTCCGGAGTTTTCTTGGTTATGTGTTGACGGATGGATACAGCTGGATGTAGGGATTGTTAGTTTGGGTGAGATATATTGCTTCCCCTGTATCCCCAACACCAGATTGCATAACCAGAATGTTTCGGGAGTTTTATAGGTGGGAATTCAAGTAGCTCCTAGAATATCTTTCCGACAGATGCATGATATGGGATTGGCATATGTATTTGTTCCGGCTTATTCTGCAAGCCAAATCCTTTGTTTTGTTTTATTTGTGGTATTCGAGTTGCTTTGAAGTCAAATGTTGAATCCATACCTTTCCTAAACGGTGTTCTCATATTGCTATGTGAATACTAATCCTTCTTGATCATCGAGGTCGTCATGTTAATTCTTTTTCAACCGGCGTGCTTCTCTTCAAGTGAATCCGATCATTTCAACATTTGCGAGATCAATTCTAAGTTTTCTCAATGGTGTTTGTTTCATCCGTCCCAAGTTGTCCTTGTTTTCCCGCCCTCCCACCCTTTTTCTTCAAGGACTCAGTTTTCTTAATCATGCATTATTTTATTTGTGGGAAGTCTCTTCATTCTTTTCAATCAATATTCTTATCCGGGTGATTCTCAGGAAGATACTAACGGAGCTTCAAGTCTATTATTCTTCGTTCTCTTTTCTTCTCCGATGGATTAATTTCAAACTTCGGTGTTGATTATATCTCTTCCTTTTGTTTCACATATCTTCCCATGTGAATTTCTTATCCAAGGCTCTCTTATTTATTCACCTTGCCCAGTTCATATCCGGAGTGTTGAAGATATCTTGGAAGATTCGTGTTTCCATTCTCAATCCGTTCAAGTTATTTTGAGGTTGTTATCTCATTCAAGCCATTTAATTCAACCGGTGCAATCCTCCTTCCAATGAATCGTTCAATGGTGTATCTTTTAGTGGGCCCTAACCCACAGGTCTTTTCCCAGGATCTTACCCGACTCTTCTAATTATCAGGAGAGATTCTCAAATTCATTTCCAAGTTTGACGTAAGAATGAATATCATCAGTCAGCTGTTTTCCAAGATCGATCTCAAAATTATTTTTTCATTGTTGGCTCAACCTCTTTGTTTTTCATTCTCCCGGAATATCTCAACAATTCATGGTGGTTCCCATCATCATTCTCAACATTTGAAGACCGAAGAAGGATTTCTCTTAAACCTTGCTCCATTCTCTTCAAGATTCATGGTTCTAGCTGATGCCATCCTCTCATAATTGTTTTCGATTGTGAGAGTTCTTTTCACCCATCCAGAGCATTTCATGAGTTTTTCTCCATTTCTTTCCTCCGAAGGCCATCATGTCATAATTCTTCATTCTCAGCGTGTAGCTATCGTTCTCCAAATCTTACCGGTGCATCGTTCAAATAACCTCTAATCAGTTCATGGCCTCTTCGTTCTCATGTATCTAAATCCCCTCAAGTATCTTCATTCGTTTTCCAATTCTTTCCGGTGAATTGTGCCCTTGCTACTCTCTTTTCCAATTTTTACAGTGGTTCGTTCAAGATTTCACTTCCTTCGTTATCATATCAATTCATTCGTTGTTTCCAAATCCCACCGGTGGTTCCATCAATACCTTCTCAAGTTTGCGCTATATCTCTCTTAATCCTTTCTACGAGAATAAGTAGTATGCCAAATCCGTTGCTTGTCATCAATTAAATTGGTGAAGGATACGCATAACGTAATTCTTATTATTGTTTCAAGTGATCTAGTTTCTTCTTTCCAGAGTTGTTCATCATGTTACATTTCTCGGTTCGAGATGTTTCATCTTTTCTTTTCTGGAGTTCCAAGTTTTCCGCATTATATCGTCCTGAAGCTCCATCTAAATCATTGCAAGATTTCACCTTGTTCTTTCAACTTCACTTTTCTTTCTATCATCCTTTTATTACCGGAGTTCTTCATGGAGGCTCTACATGATGGTTCGTCAAGGATTCTTTTCATTCTTCAATTGTTCTTCAAGATTTCTCTTGAAGTTATGACCCGCCAAGCTTTACTCTAAAATAAACATGGTCCTCAACACATGTTTTGTTTTGGGGAGTTCAAGTATTCTTCATCTTGCATTCCAAAGTGCAATTCTTTATACCTTATCATTTGAGGTGGTGTTATGTCACTCTTGACAATTTCCTTCATGTTTCATGATTCATATGTTGTCAAGAATGAGGTATTTTAAATCCATCAATCTCTTCGTTGGAGTTATCTTGTGTCATATTTCACCTAAAGCCTTCCCTAAGGAATGTTGCTAATTGTGGTGTCTATCGATAATCCAAGTTTCCTCCTATTCTCGCGATGAAAGAAGTTTTCATCTCTTCGTTGCTCTCAAGCAATAAATTGTTTTTCGTTAGTGGCCGTTTGTCACCTCATAATTTTGAGTTGTCTTCCATAAGCCCACTAAAATCTTATTCGTTTCGTTGTTGGTTTTCCAAGAACTCCGTTATAACTGAGGGAGTCCTGGACTAGGGGGTGTCCGGATAGCCGAACTATCACCGTCGGCCGGACTCCAAGACTATGAAGATACAAGATTGAAGACTTCGTCCCGTGTCCACATGGGACTTTCCTTGGCGTGGAAGGCAAGCTTGGCGATACGGATATGTAGATCTCCTACCATTGTAACCGACTCTGTGTAGCCCTAGCCCTCTCTGGTGTCTATATAAACCGGAGGGTTTTAGTCCGTAGGACAGATAACAATCATACCATAGGCTAGCTTCTAGGGTTTAGCCTCCTTGATCTCGTGGTAGATCTACTCTTCTACTACCCATATCATCAATATTAATCAAGCAGGAGTGGGGTTTTACCTCCACCGAGAGGGCCCGAACCTGGGTAAAAACATCATGTCCCTTGTCTCCTATTACCATCCGCCTAGACGCACAGTTCGGGACCCCCTACCCGAGATCCGCCGGTTTTGACACCGACATTGGTGCTTTCATTGAGAGTTCCTCTGTGTCGTCACCTATAGGCCCGATGGCTCCTTTGATCATCAACAACAACGCGGTCCAGGGCGAGACTTTTCTCCCCAGACAGATCTTCGTATTCGGCGGCTTTGCACTGCGGGCCAATTCACTTGGCCATCTGGAGCAGATCGAAAGCTACGCCCCTGGCCATCAGGTCAGATTTGGAAGTTTCAACTATACGTCCGACATCCGCGGAGACTTGATCTTCGACGGATTCGAGCCACAGCCGAGCGCGCCGCACTGTCACGATGGGCATGATTTAGCTCTGCTGCCGGACAGTGCCCTGGAGGCCGTACAAGAGTCTGCTCCGACCTTTAGCGCGGAACCGACTGCGCTGATCGAGGATGGGTGGCTGGACACCACCTCGGGGGTTGCTACCTCTACGGCGATGGAGCCGAATACCGACCCTGTCCCTTGTGAAGCTCGTGACTCCAAGGTGCCAGACTCCTCTCCGGACCCCGAACCTTCCGCGCCCCTGCCAATCGAATCCGATCGGGCGCCGATCATCCAGTTCACCACTGCGAACATCTTTCAGTACTCGCCTTTTGGCGACATTCTGAATTTGCTAAAGTGTCTCTCTTTATCAGGAGAGCCCTGGACGGATTATGGTCAAAACGGTTGGGATGCGTGTTGGGGAACGTAGTAATTTCAAAAAAATTCCTACGCACACGCAAGATCATGTGATGCATAGCAACGAGGGGAGAGTGTTGTCTACGTACCCAACGCAGACCGACTGCGGAAGCGATGACACGACGTAGAGGAAGTAGTCGTACGTCTTCACGATCCAACCGATCAAGCACCGAAACTACGGCACCTCCGAGTTCGAGCACACGTTCAGCTCGATGACGATCCCCGGACTCCGATCCAGCAAAGTGTCGGGGAAGAGTTCCGTCAGCACGACGGCGTGGTGACGATCTTGATGAACTACAGTAGCAGGGCTTCGCCTAAACTCCGCTACAGTATTATCGAGGTATATGGTGGCAGGGGGCACCGCACACGGCTAAGGAATAGATCACGTGGATCAACTTGTTGTGTCTTTGGTGCTAGCCCTGCCCCTCTATTTATATGTTGAGCCCCGGGGTCGAAACTTGGAGCAAAAGCCTCCTCAAAGTCGGTTTTGCCCGAAAGGCAAGAGTCCCACTCGGACTCCAGGACCAAACGCCACAATCCTTGGCGTCTGGCCCAGACGCCATGGGCCTCGGCGTCTGGCCCAGGGCCAGACGCCAGGGTCTCCGGCGTTTGGCCCCCTGGCCTCCGCAAAACTCCTTTTTGCACCGATCTAAAGCCTCATGGGCTTGACCCCTTGGCCTAACCATATCATCCAATATATGAATCTTTACGTCTTGACCATTTCGAGACTCCTCGTCATGTCCCCGATCTCATCCGGGACTCCGAACTCCTTCGGTTCATCAAAACATGTAAACTCATAATATAACTGTCATCGTAACCTTAAGCGTGCGGACCCTACGGGTTCGAGAACAATGTAGACATGACCGAGACACGTCTCCGGTCAATAACCAATAGCGGGACCTGGATGCCCATATTGGCTCCTACATATTCTACGAAGATCTTTATCGGTCAGACCGCATAACAACATACGCTGTTCCCTTTGTCAACGGTATGTTACTTGCCCGAGATTCGATCGTCGGTATCCAATACCTAGTTCAATCTCGTTACTGGCAAGTCTCTTTACTCGTTCCGTAATACATCATCTCACAACTAACATATTAGTTGCAGTGCTTGCAAGGCTTATGTGATGTGCATTACCGAGAGGGCCCAGAGATACCTCTCCGACAATCGGAGTGACAAATCCTAATCTCGAAATACGCCAACCCAACATCTACTTTTGGAGACACCTGTAATGCTCCTTTATAATCACCCAGTTACGTTGTGACGTTTGGTAGCACCCAAAGTGTTCCTCCGGCAAACGGGAGTTGCATAATCTCATAGTCATAGGAACATGTATAAGTCATGAAGAAAGCAATAGCAACATACTAAACGATCAGGTGCTAAGCTAATGGAATGGGTCAAGTCAATCACATCATTCTCCTAATGATGTGATCTCGTTAATCAAATGACAAATCTTTTGTCCATGGCTAGGAAACATAACCATCTTTGATAAACGAGCTAGTCAAGTAGAGGCATACTAGTGACACTATGTTTGTCTATGTATTCACACATGTATTATGTTTCCGGTTAATACAATTATAGCATGAATAATAAACATTTATCATGAAATAAGGAAATAAATAATAACTTTATTATTGCCTCTAGGGCATATTTCCTTCAGTCTCCCACTTGCACTAGAGTCAATAATCTAGTTCACATCGTCATGTGATTTAACACCAATATTCATATCTGTATATGATTAACACCCATAGTTCACATCTTCATGTGACCAACACCCAAAGGGTTTACTAGAGTCAATAATCTAGTTCACATCACTATGTGATTAACACCCAAAGAGTACTAAGGTGTGATCATGTTTTGCTCGTGAGAGAAGCTTAGTCAACGGGTCTGTCACATTCAGAGCCGTATGTATTTTGCAAATATTCTATGTCTACAATGATCTGCACGGAGCTACTCTAGCTAATTGCTCCCACTTTCAATATGTATCCAGATTGAGACTTAGAGTCATCTGGATTGGTGTAAAAGCTTGCACCGATGTAACTCTTTATGGCGGACTCTTTTATCACCTCCATAATCGAGAAATATTTCCTTAGTTCTCACTAAGGATTTTCTTGACCGCTGTCCAGTGATCTACTCTTAGATCAAAATTGTATTCCTATGTCAAACTCAGAGCAATGTATACAATAGGTCTGGTTCACAGCATAGCATACTTTATAGAACCTATGACTAAGGCATAGGGAATGACTTTCATTCTCTTTTCTATTTTCTGTCGTGGTCGGGATTTGAGTCTTACTCAATTTCACACCTTTGCAACACAGGCAAGAACTCTTTCTTTGACTGTTCCATTTTGAACTACTTCAAAATCTTGACAAGGTATGTACTTTTGAAAAAACTTATCAAGCGTCTTTAACTATCTCAATAGATCTTGATGCTCAATATGTAAGTAGTTTTTACTGAGGTATTTCTTTTAAAGAACTCCTTTAAAACACTCCTTTATGCTTTGCAGAATAATTCTACATTATTTCCGATCAACAATATGTCATTCACATATACTTATCAGAAATGCTGTAGTGGTCCCACTCACTTTCTTGTAAATACAGGCCTTTTCAAAAGTCTGTATTAAACCATATGCTTTGATCAACTCATCAAAGTGTATATTCCAACTCCGAGATGCTTGCACCAGTCCATAGATGGATCGCTGGAGCTTGCACACTTTGTTAGTATCTTTAGGATTGACAAAACCTTTTGGTTGCATCATATACAACTCTTCGTTAAGAAAACCATTAGGGAATGCAGTTTTGACATCCATTTACCAGATTTCATAAAATATGGCAATTACTAACATGATTCGGACAGACTTAAGCATCGCTACAGTTGAGAAAATCTCATTGTAGTCAACACCTTGAACTTGTCAAAAAACCTTTTTGCGACAAGTCGAGCTTTGTAGAGAGTAACACTACTATCAACGTCCGTCTTCCTCTTGAAGATCCATTTATTTAACATGGCTTGCTGATCATCGAGAAAGTCAATCAAAGTCCATACTTTGTTCTCATACATGGATCATATCTCAGATTTTATGGTCTCAAGCCATTTTGCGGAATCTGGGCTCATCATCGCTTCCTCATAGTTCGTAGGTTCATCATGGTCTAGTAACATGACTTCCAGAACAGTATTACCGTACTACTCTAGTGCGGACTGTACTTTGGAAGACCTCTGAGGTTTTGTAGTAACTCGATCTGAAGTTTCATGATCATCATCATTAGCTTCCTCACTAATTGGTGTAGGAATCACTGGAACTGATTTCCGTGATGAACTACTTTCCAATTCGGGAGAAGGTACTATTACCTCATCAAGTTCTACTTTCCTCCCACTCACTTCTTTTGAGAGAAACTCTTTCTCTAGAAAGGATCCATTCTTAGCAACGAATGTTTTGCCTTCGGATCTGTGATAGAAGGAGTACCCAACGGTTTCCTTTGGGTATTCTATGAAGACGCACTTCTTCGATTTGGGTTTGAGCTTATCAGGTTGAAACTTTTTTCACATAAGCATCGCAACTCCAAATTTTTAGAAACGACAGCTTAGGTTTATTGCTAAACCATAGTTCATACGGTGTCGTCTCAACGGATTTAGATGGTGCCCTATTTAATGTGAATGCAGCTGTCTCTAATGCATAACCCCAAAACGATATTGGTAAATCAGTAAGAGACATCATAGATCACACCATATCCAATAAAGTGCGGTTACGATGTTCGGATACACCATAACGTTGTGGTGTTCCAGGTGGCATGAGCTGTGAAACTATTCCACATTGTTTTAATTGAAGACCAAACTCGTAACTCAAATATTCATCTCCATGATCAGATCGCAAAAACTTTATTTTCTTGTTACGATGATTTTCCACTTCACTCTGAAATTCTTTGAACCTTTCAACTATTTCAGACTTATGTTTCATCAAGTAGATATACCAATATCTGCTCAAATCATCTGTGAAGGTCAGAAAATAACGATACCCGCCGCGAGCCTCAACACTCATCGGATCGCATACATCAGTATGTATTATTTCCAATAAGTCAGTTGCTCGCTCCATTATTCCGGAGAACGGAGTTTTAGTCATCTTGCCCAAAAGGCACGGTTCGCAAGCATCAAATGATTCATAACCAAGTGATTCCAAAAATCCATTTTTGTGGAGTTTCTTCATGCGCTTTACACCGATATGACCCAAACGGTAGTGCCACAAATAAGTTGCACTATCATTATTAACTTTGCGTCTTTTGGCATCAATATTATGAATATGTGTATCACCACGATCGAGATCCAACAAACTATTTTCATTGGGTGTATAACCATCGAAGGTCTTATTCACGTAAACAGAATAACAATTATTCTTTAACTTTAAATGAATAACCGTATTGCAATAAACATGATCAAATCATATTCATGCTCAACGCAAACGCCAAATAACATTTATTTAGGTTTAACACTAATCCCGAAAGTATAGGGAGTGTGCGATGATGATCATATCAATCTTGAAACTACTTTCAACACTCATCGTCACTTCACCCTTCAACTAGTCTCTGTTTATTCTGTAACTCCTGTTTCGAGTTACTAATCTTAGCAACCGAACAAGTATCAAATACTCAAGGGCTACTATAAACACTAGTAAGGCACACATCAATAACCTGTATATCAAATATACCCTTGTTCACTTTATCATCCTTCTTATCCACCAAATATTTAGGGCATTTCCGTTTCCAGTGACCATTTCCTTTGCAGTGTAAGCACTCAGTTTCAGGATTTGGTCCAGCTTTGGTCTTCTTCACGGGAGTGACAACTTGCTTGTCTTTCCACTTGAAGTTCCCTTTCTTTCCTTTTGCCCTTCTCTTGAAACTAGTGGTCTTGTCAATCATCAACACTTGATGCTCTTTCTTGATTTCTACCTTCGTCGATTTCAACATCACGAAGAGCTTGGGAATCGTTTTCGTCATCCCTTGCATACTATAGTTCATCATGAAGTTCTAGTAACTTAGTGATGGTGACTAGAGAATTCTGTCAATCACTATCTTATCTGGAAGATTAACTCCCACTTGATTCAAGCGATTGAAGTACCCAGACAATCTAAGTACATGCTCACTAGTTGAGCGATTCTTCTCCATCTTTTAACTATAGAACTTGTTAGAGACTTCATATCTCTCAACTCGGGTATTTGCTTGAAATATTAACTTCAATTCCTGGAACATCTTATATGGTCCATGACGTTCAAAACGTCTTTGAAGTCCCGATTCTAAGCCATAAGGCATGGTGCACAAAACTATCAAGTAGTCATCATATTGAGCTAGCCAAACGTTCATAACGTCTGCATCTGCTCCTGCAATAGGTCTGTCACCTAGCGGTGCATTAAGGACATAATTCTTCTGTGCAGCAATGAGGATTAACCTCAGATCACGGATCAAATCCGCAACATTGCTACTAACATTTTTCAACACAGTTTTCTCTAGGAACATATCAAAATAAACATATGAAAGCAACAACGCGAGCTATTGATCTACAACATAATTTGCAAAATACTACCAGGACTAAGTTCATGATAAATTTAAGTTCAATTAATCATATTACTTAAGAACTCCCACTTAGATAGACATCCCTCTAATCCTCTAAGTGATTACGTGATCCAAATCAACTAAACCATGACCGATCATCACGTGAGATGGAGTAGTTTTCAATGGTGAACATCGTTATGTTGATCATATCTACTATATGATTCACGCTCGACCTTTCGGTCTCCGTGTTCCGAGGCCATATCTGCATATGCTAGGCTCGTCAAGTTTAACCTGAGTATTCTGCGTGTGCAAAACTGGCTTGCACCCGTTGTAGATGGACGTAGAGCTTATCACACCCGATCATCACGTGGTGTCTGGGCACGACGAACTTTGGCAACGGTGCATACTCAGGGAGAACACTTCTTGATAATTTAGTGAGAGATCATCTTATAATGCTACCGTCAATCAAAGCAAGATAAGATGCATAAAAATATAAACATCACATGCAATCAATATAAGTGATATGATATGGTCATCATCATCTTTTGCTTGTGATCTCCATCTCCGAAGCACCGTCATGATCACCATCGTCACCCGCGCGACACCTTGATCTCCATCGTAGCATCGTTGTCGTCTCGCCAATCTTATGCTTCCACGACTATCACTACCATTTAGTAATAAAGTAAAGCATTACATCGCGATTGCATTGCATACAATAAAGCGACAACCATATGGCTCCTGCCAGTTGCCGATAACTCAGTTACAAAACATGATCATCTCATACAATAAAATTCAGCATCATGCCTTGACCATATCACATCACAACATGCCCTGCAAAAACAAGTTAGACGTCCTCTACTTTGTTGTTGCATGTTTTACGTGGCTGCTACGGGCTTAAGTAAGAACCAATCTCACCTACGCATCAAAACCACAACGATAGTTTGTCAAATAGACTCCGTTTTAACCTTCTCAAGGACCGGGCGTAGCCATACTCGGTTCAACTAAAGTTGGAGAGACAGTCGCCCGCAAGCCATCTATGTGCAAAGCACGTCGAGGGAACCGGTCTCGCGTAAGCGTACGCGTAAGGTTGGTCCGGGTCGTCTCGTCCAACAATACCGCCGAACCAAAGTATGACATGCTGGTAGGCAGTATGACTTGTATCGTCCACAACTCACTTGTGTTCTACTCGTGCATATAACATCAACAAAAATAACCTAGGCCCGGATGCCACTGTTGGGGAACGTAGTAATTTCAAAAAATTTCCTACGCACACGCAAGATCATGTGATGCATAGCAACGAGGGGAGAGTGTTGTCTACGTACCCAACGCAGACCGACTGCGGAAGCGATGACACGACGTAGAGGAAGTAGTCGTACGTCTTCACGATCCAACCGATCAAGCACCGAAACTACGGCACCTCCGAGTTCGAGCACACGTTCAGCTCGATGACGATCCCCGGACTCCGATCCAGCAAAGTGTCGGGGAAGAGTTCCGTCAGCACGACGGCGTGGTGACGATCTTGATGAACTACAGCAGCAGGGCTTCGCCTAAACTCCGCTACAGTATTATTGAGGTATATGGTGGCAGGGGGCACCGCACACGGCTAAGGAATAGATCACGTGGATCAACTTGTTGTGTCTTTGGTGCTAGCCCTGCCCCTCTATTTATATGTTGAGCCCCGGGGTCGAAACTTGGAGCAAAAGCCTCCTCAAAGTCGGTTTTGCCCGAAAGGCAAGAGTCCCACTCGGACTCCAGGACCAAATGCCACAATCCTTGGCGTCTGGCCCAGACGCCATGGGCCTCGGCGTCTGGCCCAGGGCCAGACGCCAGGGTCTCCGGCGTTTGGCCCCCTGGCCTCCGCAAAACTCCTTTTTGCACCGATCTAAAGCCTCATGGGCTTGACCCCTTGGCCTAACCATATCATCCAATATATGAATCTTTACGTCTCGACCATTTCGAGACTCCTCGTCATGTCCCCGATCTCATCCGGGACTCCGAACTCCTTCGGTTCATCAAAACATGTAAACTCATAATATAACTGTCATCGTAACCTTAAGCGTGCGGACCCTACGGGTTCGACAACAATGTAGACATGACCGAGACACGTCTCCGGTCAATAACCAATAGCGGGACCTGGATGCCCATATTAGCTCCTACATATTCTATGAAGATCTTTATCGGTCAGACCGCATAACAACATACGTTGTTCCCTTTGTCATCGGTATGTTACTTGCCCGAGATTCGATCGTCGGTATCCAATACCTAGTTCAATCTCGTTACTGGCAAGTCTCTTTACTCGTTCCGTAATACATCATCTCACAACTAACATATTAATTGCAGTGCTTGCAAGGCTTATGTGATGTGCATTACCGAGAGGGCCCAGAGATACCTCTCCGACAATCGGAGTGACAAATCCTAATCTCGAAATACGCCAACCCAACATCTACTTTTGGAGACACCTGTAATGCTCCTTTATAATCACCCAGTTACGTTGTGACGTTTGGTAGCACCCAAAGTGTTCCTCCGGCAAACGGGAGTTGCATAATCTCATAGTCATAGGAACATGTATAAGTCATGAAGAAAGCAATAGCAACATACTAAACGATCAGGTGCTAAGCTAACGGAATGGGTCAAGTCAATCACATCATTCTCCTAATGATGTGATCCCGTTAATCAAATGACAAATCTTTTGTCCATGGCTAGGAAACATAACCATCTTTGATAAACGAGCTAGTCAAGTAGAGGCATACTAGTGACACTATGTTTGTCTATGTATTCACACATGTATTATGTTTCCGGTTAATACAATTATAGCATGAATAATAAACATTTATCATGAAATAAGGAAATAAATAATAACTTTATTATTGCCTCTAGGGCATATTTCCTTCAATGCGGACGACGAAGAAATTCAAAGCCCACCCACCACCCACTTCGTAGCTACTGTCGATGACTTAACCGACATGCTAGACTTCGATTCCGAAGATATCGATGGTATGGACGATGATGCCGGAGAAGACCAAGAACCAGCGCCTATAGGGCACTGGAAGGCCACCTCAACTCACGATGTTTATATGGTGGACACACCTAAAAGAAGCAATAACGAGGAACAACTGGACGCTGCGAAGGATAACTCCCTCGAAAAACAGCCGAAACGGCGACGCAAGCGCCGCCCAAAGTCCCGCCTCGACAACGACAACACCCATACGGACCCAGCCATAGAGCAGGGCGAACCGGCGGACGACGAACATGCCCCCGAGCAACCATCCAAACAGGATAAATTGGATAAACAATCCATCCCTGGTGAAAACAACAGTCCGGATGATCTCACACCGAACACATCATTGGAACAGAAGAACCTCCAAAAAAGGCTCGTCGCCACTGCACGAAGTCTGAAGAAGTAGAAGTGGAAGCTCAAAACAGCGGAAGACGTACTCAGAATGAGATGGAGCAAAGTACTCAAGGCCGCAGACAAATATGGCGATAGTCGCCAAGCAAAAAGCTACCCGAAGCGCAAACTACTGCCCGAATTTGACGAGGAGGCCGTAGAGCCCCCACAATCAAAGAACAAAGAGGCCGCCCGGTCGGATAGACAACCACATGACAAACAAAGAGCGACAAGCGGCGCCGCACATAAGCCGACACGCGATCCACATAAGGATCCTCACAAAAAGGATGGCCCGGTCAGGTCCATCTATGGGCCAAGAAAGCAAGCCCCAGAAAGCAATACAACATGTCGAGTATTCGAACATCATGGCACACCCAAATACAGGGGCGCTGCACACCCCTTATGTTTCACCGATGAGGTGCTGGATCATGAATTTCCAGCGGGATTCAAACCCGTAAACATAGAGGCATACGACCGAACAACAGACCCTAGAGTCTGGATTGAGGATTACATCCTGCACATACATATGGCTAGAGGAGATGACCTCCACGCCATAAAATACTTACCCCTCAAGCTCAAAGGGCCAGCTCGGCATTGGCTCAAAAGCCTCCCAGAAAATACCATTGGAAGTTGGGAAGAGCTCGAGGACGCGTTTCGGGCAAATTTTCAGGGGACTTACGTCCGCCCTCTAGATGCAGACGATTTAAGTCACATAACTCAACAGTTCGGAGAGTTAGCCCGCAAGTTCTAGAACAGGTTCCTCACCAAAAAGAACCAGATAGTCGACTGTCCGGACGCCGAAGCCTTAGCAGCCTTCAAACATAACGTCCGGGACGAATGGCTCGCCAGACACCTCGGCCAGGAAAAGCCAAGGACAATGGCCGCACTAACAAGCCTCATGACCCACTTTTGCGCGGGAGAGGATAGCTGGCTGGCAAGATGCAGCACCAGCGACCCAAGTACATCCGAGGTCAGGGATGGAAATGGGAAACCACGACGCAGAAAGGACCAGCGCCGGACTAAGGGAAATGGCCCAAAGAGCACGGCAGTCAATGCCGGATTCAAAAGCTCTCGGCAGAACAACAAAACATTGCCTCTCAAGGACAACAGCGACGAGCTATCCAACCTAAACAAAATCTTGGACAAAATATGCCAAATCCACAGCACCTCCGGGAAGCCTGCAAACCACACCCATAGAGATTGTTGGGTCTTCAAACAGTCCGGCCGACTTAATGCCGAACACAAGGGGCTCGAAACACCAAGTGAGGACGATGACAAAATCCACAAGCAGAGCACCGACAAACAAAGGAATTTCCCACAAGAGGTCAAAACAGTAAACTCACTTCATGTGACAATATGCAAAAATAGAGCGACGCCCATTAAAATGCGCGCCGCACGGTCCACCCCAGCGGAGCCCCGACACTGGATGTCAAAACCAATCACTTTCGACCATCAAGATTACTCCAGAAGTATCCGGAACGCAGGATGGACTGCCCTGATATTAGATCCTATAATCGACGGACTACAATTTACACAAGTCCTAATGGACGGCGGCAGTGATCTAAACCTACTATATCAGGATACAATCCGCAGAATGGGGATAGACCCAACCAAAATATGCCATAGCAACACTTCCTTTAAAGGAGTGATGCCAGGCCCATATGCCCATTGTACGGGCTCTCTACCACTAGAAGTTGTGTTCGGCTCATCCGACAACTCCCGTCGCAAAAAGTTAGTCCTCCACATCGCCCCATTTAAAAGTAGCTATCAAGCACTATTGGGACGCGAAGCTTTTGCCCGCTTTAACGCAATACTGCATTATGCATCTCTTACACTTAAAATGCCCGGTCCACGCGGCATAATCTCCTTAAAGGGAAACTTCGAGTGTTCCTTGAACACGGAAGAAAGTGAGACTGCCTTGACAGCCACACATTAATCCGGCTCTGCCAATCAAAGCACCCAAACAGGTCATTCAGATCCCGGACACGGTTAGACGAGTCCGGCACAAATAAACAAGGGGCTTACTAGTCGCGTCCCCCCTTACAAGGGGCTGCACGCATGTACAATCACTACTAGGGAAAAGCCTATACACAGAATCTTACTAGCAGCGAGGGTTAAAAACCCTCGCTACTGCTACTTACTAGTAGCGCGGGTTTTTAAACCTCGCTACTACTAAGTAGATAGCAGTAGCACGGGTTTTTAACCCTCGCTACTACTAAGCGGTCTCTACCGTGCCCCCCGGGACATGCCATAGTAGTAGCGCCGGTTTTTAACCCTCGCTACTACTAAGGGAGATAGCAGTAGCGCTGGTTTTTAGCCCTCGCTACTACTAAGTGGTGCCATAGCAGCAGCGAGGGTTAAAAACCCGCGCTCCTACTAAAGGTCCCATTTTCAAACTCTACCCCCCCCCCACCGTGGATCGCCTTTTCAGTTTAAAATAAAATAAAATAAAATGATGAAAATGTCAAAAAAAATAAAAGAAAATAAGTTTCCCATGTGATATGTGGTCTAGTTGTTGGGAAAATTTGCAAATATGAATTTCGACTTTATTTGCAAAATCTCTCGAAAATTTGTAAAAATGGGCATAACTTTTGCATACTAACCCCGTTAAACATTTTTAAAATCCTCAAAAACCTAACAGAAAAAAGTTACGGGGCTTTTAAGATGTGGAGGCAAAAAAATTCAAAAAAAATCAGTTTTTTTTAAAATTTTTGTTAAATCTGGTCAAACTATGGTCAAACTAATTATTCAAGAATATTAGTGTTACTAAATAATTATTTTAGTTTTTTTGAATTTTTGTCAAATCTGATCAAACTATGGTCAAACTGTGGTCAAATCTGGTCAACCTGTGGTCAAACTGTGGTAAAACTAATTATTCAAGAAATATTAGTGTTACAAATTTTTTAGAACAATAGTTTCAAACTCAAACAGTGAAATGTGTGACTTCATGCTCAAGCTAAATTCCTGAGGTTAATAGGATTGACATCTTACTATTCTCAGGAAAACAACAAGTGCAGACTTGGAAACGAGGGAGAATAGAACCCGGAAGTTAAGCGTGCTCAGGCTGGAGTAGTGAGAGGATGGGTGACCGTCCGGGAAGTTAGATGATTTGGAATGATGAGGGGTGATTAGAGATTAAATTGAGCAGCGATGAGGGGTGATTAGAGATTTGAGGTTAAAATAATTCAGAAATTTGAAAATTAGGGAAAAAATCGATTTTTTTTCGAAAAAATTCAAAAAAATCAGAGATTAGTAATAGCGCGGGTTGGCACCCGCGCTACTGCTAAAGGACATAGTAGTAGCGCGGGTCGCACCCGCGCTACTGCTATACGTTAGCT
Organism: Triticum dicoccoides; assembly: GCF_002162155.2. Classification (NCBI taxonomy): domain Eukaryota; kingdom Viridiplantae; phylum Streptophyta; class Magnoliopsida; order Poales; family Poaceae; genus Triticum; species Triticum dicoccoides. The sequence goes on from NC_041391.1 coordinate 136,918,468, forward strand.
GTAGCGCCTTATTAGTAGCGCCGGCCCCGCGCTACTAATAGGCCCAAAACCCGCGCTGCTGCTAGGCTTTTCCCTAGTAGTGAATAAGAGACAATAAAGCTCAATTTTATTCGTTTTTTGACTTATACTCTGTTTATATATTTTTCGCACAATCTCTTTTTCAAGCTAAAGATCTTCTCTTTTACAGATGAACACCGTGCTACACCCATCCAGGATACGACACAACGGAGACACATGCGCAGACGTGCAGTAGGGACCCGTTGCAAGGATTCTTTTCAGATTAAGACCCTGCGTAAACCTTTCTTACTGTCTCTTGTTGATACACATCCCCCGGTTTCTCACTATAACCGAGGAGGAGGCTGGCGTTTTGGCATCGGCCGCGTCCGAAATTTTTGCGAGTACCTGGACACTAGGGGCTTAGGGCATTGTTCTGCCCGTTTTCATAAAAACCGAATACCTTAGGGAGTGTTCGGCATCTCGTGTTAGGCCTTATATGCATCAGCTCCGAATCATGTCTTTGGTCAAATGTTGGGTTTGCCCGGCTCCTGTGTTTTGCTGCCTTACGTTCCGCTCTATCGGCTAACGTGGCACCAGGAGAACTACTGCGATTGTGCCCCCGTTCGTCCAGGCGAGCACCTCAGTAGAGAAAGCCGAAAACTGACTGTCATGATATAGCGAGAGACTGGTCAACCACTCGATCGACCACCTGAATGTTTAGAATTCCTCCGCTTTAATGAAGGACTGTTTCCCGGTCAGGCACATATGCGCCCCGAAATTCAGAGAGCGCAGTGGCCCTAGGGGCTATATAGTAGCCCCACCATCCAACTCCTACGACTAAGTGAAAGTGATAAAGCATTATAGTCCGGTTGCCTAGTTTGCTAAGCTATCACCTCCTTCACAGGACCAAGATGTTGGATTAAGTGTGAAAATGCGCTTTTTTGCAAACACCCCCGCACTATGTGCATGGGGGCTGAAGCCGAAGACTGCCATCTTTCAGGTTATATACACATATACGTTAACAGCGACACATGAGGCGTTTCAATACTTGAAAGCACAAGTATAAAAAGCCCTTATATTATATTCAAAACATGGTTTCACAAATCATACATGTCATTTGAACATAACATCCTTCGAGCACTGCGTCTCTATTAAACGAGCGCCCTGCAGGACTTCCTCAAAATAGTGCTCGGCTGGTAATCGGCTTCTGTCCGAATCCTAGGATGCAACATCGGTGGCCTCCATCTCTGCCCAGTATGTTTTGACACGGGCGAGAGCCATCCGTGCACCCTCTATGCATGCCGACCGCTTCATCGCCTCGATATGCAGCACCGCATCAAGGAACTGCTGCACCAAGCCAAAATAACTCTTCGAATCGGGCCTCTTCGGCCACAAATGAGCCACGACATCCTTCATGGCAAGTCCGGACAACCTATTCAGCTCAGCCCACTCGGCTAACCGATCGGTTAATGGAAGTGGACGCTCCGGACTATGGAATTGCGCCCAAAAAAGCTCTTCCATTCCGTGATCCTTTAGGCCTTGGAAGTGTGCGACTGCGTCTGCAGCACTCGCCGCCAAATTCAGATAAGCATCCTCCGCACCCCACAACTGGCCCAACTGAGCATACTTCGGATCCGTGAACTTCCTACGCAGCAGAAAGGGCTTTCGAGCCGCAATATCCCCGGCCTGACGTAGCTCCTCCTTTATAGCTCTCATCGCGGAGCGGGCATCCTTGGCTTCGGCGGTGGCCTTCTTCAGGTCCTCTTGCTCCGCTCGGCGTTCCCCTTTAAGAAACTCGTAGCGGTCGGTAGCATCCTTCAGCTTCACGGCCATCTCGGCCATTTCCTCCCTGCTTCGGCAGTGAGCAGCCTATTCGGCTTTTAGCTCTTCGGCCACCTTCAAGGCAGCCGCATTACTTTTTCTGGCTTGCTCCTTGGCTCGGGCGAGCTCTGCCCGAAGGTCCTCCATAGCAGCGGCACCATCTGCATTAAGCATACACATAGTAAGGCACGGGCGTCAAGCTCCCTTACCAGGTGTCCGTGGAGAAGCCACATACCTTGCGACTCGTCAAGTCGCTTATTGACCAGTGCGATGTCCGCATCCGCAACGTCAAGTTGCCGCTTAAGTTCGGCAAATTTATCAGTCCGGCTAGCCACCGAACGCCCCGCCACCTGAATAGGAAGGGTGACATCTTATAACTGAGATTATGATCCTCGGCACGCCGTCGCTTTTTTACAACGTACCGAGTCTCAGGGGCTACTATCTATACAGGGCACATTTTATGTGCAAAACTGTTAGAAGGTATATCATTTTTTTGCGTACCTCAAACCCCGTCAGTAAACTTCTGACGGCCTCGTGCAACCCGCTCTCAGCGGATCAAATCCTTTCAATCACCGTACCCATTAATGTACGGTGATCTTCTGAGATAGACGCTCGCCCGAGCAGATCCTTCAGCTCCTCCGACCGTACACCAGTTGGTGCCGAACCTTCCGGCCCCGCCGGACTCGGGGAAACCCTCCCGGACGACACCTCCGGGTCGTCCGCCCCGCCTGACAGTGCGGCAGATGGAGGCGTTTCACTCTCCATCATCTCCGGACGAAGATCCCCCGAAGATGAGCTTTGCTGAGAAGGGCTGAGATCCGAACTACAAGGTAAAAACTTCGTTTATCTTCAGAAATAAAAACAAAGAAGTTCCTTATTACAAAACTCCCCTTTCTACTTACGGCTTGCTAGAGGGCTGATTTCCTTGGGGAAATAGTGCGGCCGGGCTTCTCCCAGCGCAGGACCCTCTGGTGAAGATTTCTTCCCCCGCTTTGAGGCCTTGGCCTCCGAATCTTCAGAAGCTGTCCTCTTCTCCCCCGGGAGGGAGGGATTCTCGATCCCCCCTTTCTTGAGAGCCTCCTTAGCAGAGGCAGTAGCTTTCCTGTTCCCCCCTTTGCCTTCTTCAAAAGGCGCAGCCGCCAGCATCTTGGTTAACACAGGATCCGGCGTGGTCTCAGGGAGGGGGGCCGGACACCTTATCAGTTTTGCTTTTGCTATCCATTCCTGTTCAAGGGACAGCTCTTTAAAAGGGCAAGTTTATGATAAATGTGCGGATAGCATGTCCGGGCACGGGACTACTTGAAGGAAATATGCCCTAGAGGCAATAATAAAGTTATTATTTATTTCCTTATTGCATGATAAATGTTTATTATTCATGCTAGAATTGTATTAACCGGAAACATAATACATGTGTGAATACATAGACAAACATAGTGTCACTAGTATGCCTCTACTTGACTAGCTCGTGAATCAAAGATGGTTAAGTTTCCTAACCATAGACATGTGTCGTCATTTGATTAACGGGATCACGTCATTAGGAGAATGATGTGATTGACTTGACCCATTCCATTAGCTTAGCACTTGATCGTTAAGTATGTTGCTATTGCTTTCTTCATGACTTATACATGTTCCTGTAACTATGAGATTATGCAACTCCCGTTTACCAGAGGAACACTTTGGGTGCTACCAAACGTCACAACGTAACTGGGTGATTATAAAGGAGTACTACAGGTGTCTCCAAAGGTACATGTTGGGTTGGCGTATTTCGAGATTAGGTTTTGTCACTCCGATTGTCGGAGAGGTATCTCTGGGCCCTCTCAGTAATGCACATCACTATAAGCCTTGCAAGCAATGTAGCTAATGAGTTAGTTACGGAATGATGCATTACGTAACGAGTAAAGAGACTTGCCAGTAACGAGATTGAACTAGGTATTGGATACCGATGATCGAATCTCGGGCAAGTAACATACCGATGACAAAGGAAACAAAGTATGTTGTTATGCGGTTTGACCGATAAAGATCTTCGTAGAATATGTAGGAGCCAATATGGGCATCCAGGTTCCGCTATTGGTTATTGACCGGAGACGTGTTTCAGTCACGTCTACATAGTTCTCGAACCCGTAGGGTCCGCACGCTTAAGGTTTCGATGACAGTTTTATTATGAGTTTATGAGTTTTGATGTACCGAAGGAGTTCGGAGTCCCGGATGAGATCGGGGACATGAAGAGGAGTCTCGAAATGGTCGAGACGTAAAAATCGATATATTGGACGACTATATTCGGAGTTCGGAAAGGTTCCGAGTCATTCGGGTATTTTTCGGAGTACCGGAGAGTTACGGGAATTCGCCGGGGAGTATATGGGCCTTATTGGGCCATACGGGAATAGAGGAGAGAGGCCGAAAGGAAGGAGGGGCGTAGCCCCCCTCTGGTCCGAATTGGACAAGGGGTGCAGCCCCCTTTTCCTTCCTCCTCTCCCCCTCTTTCCTTCTCTCCTACTCCAACAAGGAAGGGGGGAGTCCTACTCCCGGTGGGAGGAGGACTCCTCCTGGCGCCCCCCTCCTGGCCGGCCGAACCCCTCCCCCTGGCTCCTTTATATACGGGGGCAGGGGGGCACCTCTAGGAACAACAACACAAGTTGATCTACGGATCGTTCCTTAGCCGTGTGCGGTGCCCCCCTCCACCATATTCCACCTTGGTCATATCGTCGCGGAGTTTAGGCGAAGCCCTGCGCCGGAAGAACATCATCATCGTCACCACGCCGTCGTGCTGACGGAACTCATCCCCGAAGCTTTGCTAGATCGGAGCCCGGGGATCGTCATCAAGCTGAACGTGTGCTGAACTCGGAGGTGCCGTACGTTCGGTACTTGGATCGGTCGGATCGTGAAGACGTACGACTACATCAACCGCGTTGTCATAACGCTTCCGCTTACGGTCTACGAGGGTACGTGGACAATACTCTCCCCTCTCGTTGCTATGCCATCACCATGATCTTGCATGTGCGTAGGAATTTTTTTGAAATTACTACGTTCCCCAATAGTGGCATCCGAGCCTAGGTTTTATGCGTTGATGTTATATGCACGAGTAGAACACAAGTGAGTTGTGGGCGATACAAGTCATACTGCTTACCAGCATGTCATACTTTGGTTCAGCGGTATTGTTGGATGAAGCGGCCCGGACCGACATTACGCGTACGCTTACGCGAGACTGGTTTTACCGCCGTGCTTTGCACACAGGTGACTAGCGGGTGTCTGTTTCTCCAACTTTAGTTGAACCAAGTGTGGCTACGCCCGGTCCTTGCGAAGGTTAAAACAGCACTAACTTGACAAACTATCGTTGTGGTTTTGATGCGTAGTTAAGAACGGTTCTTGCTCAGCCCGTAGCAGCCACGTAAAACTTGCAACAACAAAGTAGAGGACGTCTAGCTTGTTTTTGCAGGGCATGTTGTGATGTGATATGGTTAAGACATGATGAGATATAAGTTGTTGTATGAGATGATCATGTTTTGTTGAAGTTATCGGCAACTGGCAGAAGCCCTATGGTTGTCTCTTTGTTGCATAAGATGCAAGTATCAAATAATTGCTTTACTTTATCGCTATGCGATTGCAATAGTTGCAAGAGCAATAGTTGGCGAGATGACCATGTGACGACACATTGATATAGATCAAGATGATGAAGATCATGGTGTCGTGCCGGTGACGATAGAGATCATGACAGTACTTTGGAGATGGAGATCAAAGGCGCAAGATGATCATGGCCATATCATGTCACATATTTTGATTGCATATGATGTTTATCTATTATACATCTTATTCTGTTTTGTTTGACAGTAGCATTTTAAGATGATCTCTCACTAATTATCAAGAAGTGTTCTCCCTGAGTATGCACCGTTGCGAAAGTTCTTCGTGCTGAGACACCACGTGATGATCGGGTGTGATAGGCTCTACGTTCAAATACAACGGGTGCAAAATAGTTGCACACGCGGAATACTAAGGTTAAACATGACGAGCCTAGCATATACAAATATGGCCTCGTAACACGGAGACCGAAAGGTCGAGCGTGAATCATATGGTAGATATGATCAACATAGTGATGTTCACCATTGAAACTACTCCATCTCACGTGATGATCGGACATGGTTTAGTTGATTTGGATCACGTGATCACTTAGATGACTAGAGAGATGTCTGTCTAAGTGGGAGTTCTTTAGTAATATGATTAATTGAACTTAAATTTATCATGAACTTAGTCCTGGTAGTATTTTGCAAATTATGTTGTAGATCGATAGCTCGCGTTGTTGCTTTCACATGTTTATTTTGATATGTTCCTAGAGAAAACTATGTGTTGAAAAATGTTAGTAGCAATGATGCGGATTGGATCCGTGATCTGAGGTTTATCCTCATTGCTGCACAGAAGAATTATGTCTTTAATGCACCGCTAGGTGACAGACCTATTGCAGGAGCAGATGCAGACATTATGAACGTCTGGCTAGCTCAATATGATGACTACTTGATAGTTTAGTGCACCATGCTTAACGGCTTAGAATCGGGACTTCAAAGACGTTTTTTAACGTCATGGACCAAATGAGATGTTCCAAGAGTTGAAGTTAATATTTCAAGCAAATACCCGAGTTGAGAGATATGAAGTCTCCAACAAGTTCTATAGCTAAAGGATGGAGGAGAATCGCTCAACTAGTGAGCATGTGCTCAGATTGTCTGGGTACTTCAATCGCTTGAATCAAGTGGGAGTTAATCTTGTAGATAAGATAGTGATTGACAGAATTCTCTAGTCACCATCACTAAGTTATTAGAACTTCGTGATGAACTATAGTATGCAAGGGGTGACAAGAACGATTCCTGAGCTCTTCGTGATGTTAAACTCGACGAAGGTAGAAATCAAGAAAGAGCATCAAGAGTTGATGGTTGACAAGATCACTAGTTTCAAGAAAAGGGCAAAGGGAAAGAAAGGGAACTTCAAGTAGAATGACAAGCAAGTTGTCACTCCCACGAAGAAGCCCAAAGCTGGACCAAAGCCTGAAACTGAGTACTTACACTGCAAAAGAAATGGTCACTAGAAGCGGAAATGCCTTGAATATTTGGTGGATAAGAAGGATGGCAAAGTGAACAAGGGTATATTTGATATACAGGTTATTGATGTGTGCCTTACTAGTGTTTATAGTAACCCTTGAGTATTTGATACTTGTTCGGTTGCTAAGATTAGTAATTCGAAAAAGGAGTTACAGAATAAACAGAGACTAGTTGAAGGGGAAGTGACGATGAGTGTTGGAAGTACTTCCAAGATTGATATGATCATCATCGCACACTCTCTATACTCTCGGGATTAGTGTTAAACCTAAATAAATGTTATTTGGTGTTTGCGTTGAGCATGAATATGATTTGATCATGTTTATTGCAATACGGTTATTCATTTAAAGTCAGAGAATAATTGTTGTTCTGTTTACATGAATAAAGCCTTCAATGGTCATACACCCAATGAAAATAGTTTGTTGGATCTCGATCGTAGTGATACACATATTCATAATATTGATAACAAAAGATGCAAAGTTAATAATGATAGTGCAACTTATTTGTGGCACTGCCGTTTGGGTCATATCGTTGTAAAGCGCATGAAGAAACTCCATAAAGATGGATTTTTTGGAATCACTTGGTTATGAATCATTTGATGCTTGCGAACTGTGCCTTTTGGGCAAGATGACTAAAACTCCGTTCTCCAGAACAATGGAACGAGCTACTAACTTGTTGGAAATAATACATACCGATGTATGCGATCCAATGAGTATTGATGCTCGTGACAAGTATCGTTATTTTCTGACCTTCACAAGATGATTTCAGCAAATATGGGTATATCTACTTGATGAAACATAAGTCTGAAATAGTTGAAAGGTTCAAAGAATTTCAGAGTGAAGTGGAAAAATCATCGTAACAAGAAAATAAAGTTTCTGCGATCTGATCGCGGAGACGAATATTTGAGTTACGAGTTTGGTCTTCAATTAAAACAATGTGAAATAGTTTCACAGCTCACGCCACCTGGAACACCACAATGTTATGGTGTATCCGAACGTCATAACCGCACATTATTGGATATGGTGCGATCTATGATGTCTCTTACTAATTTACCACTATTGTTTTGGGGTTATGCATTAGAGACAGCTGCATTCACGTTAAAAGGGCACCATATAAATCCGTTGAGACGACACCGTATGAACTATGGTTTAGCAGTAAACCTAAGCTGTCGTTTCTTAAAGTTTGGAGTTGCGATGCTTATATGAAAAAGGTTTTCAACCTGATAAGCTCGAACCCAAATCGGAGAAGTGCGTCTTCATAGAATACCCAAAGGTAACTATTGGGTACACCTTCTATCACATTTCCAAAGGCAAGTTATTCGTTGCTAAAATGGATCCTTTCTAGAGAAGAAGTTTCTCTCGAAAGAAGTGAGTGGGAGGAAAGTAGAACTTGATGAGGTAACTGTACCTTCTCCCGAATTGGAAAAAAGTTCATCACTGAAATCAGTTCCAGTGATACCTACACCAATTAGTGAGGAAGCTAATGATGATGATCATGAAACTTCTGATCAAGTTACTACAGAACCTCGTAGGTCTTCCAGAGTACGGTCCGCACCAGAGTGGTACGGTAATCCTGTTCTGGAAGTCGTGTTACTAGACCATGATGAACCTACGAACTATGAAGAAGCGATGGTGAGCCCAGATTCCGCAAAATGGCTTGAGGCCATGAGATCTGAGATAAGATCCATGTATGAAAACAAAGTATGGACTTTGATTGACTTGCCCAATGATCGGCGAGACATTGAGATTAAATGGATCTTCAAGAGGAAGACGGACGCTGATAGTGTTACTATCTACAAAGCTAGAATTGTCGCAAAAGGTTTTCGACAAGTTCAAGGAGTTGACTACGATGAGAATTTTTCACTCGTATCTATGCTTAAGTCTATCTGAATCATGTTAGCAATTGCCGCATTTTATGAAATCTGGCAAATGGATAAACAAAACTACGATGAGAGTTGTATATGATGCAACCAGAAGGTTTTGTCAATCCTAAAGGTGCTAACAAATTGTGCAAGCTCCAGCGATCCATCTATGGACTGGTGCAAGCATCTCGGAGTTGGAATATACGCTTTGATGAGTTGATCAAAGCATATGGTTTTATACAGACTTTTGAAGAAGCCTGTATTTACAAGAAAGTGAGTGGGAGCTCTGTAGCATTTCTAATATTATATGTGGATGACATATTGTTAATTGGAAATGATATGGAAATTCTGGATAGCATGAAAGGATAGTTGAATAAGAGTTTTTCAAAGCAAGACCTCGGTGAAGCTGCTTACACATTGAGCATCAAGATCTATATAGATAGATCAAGCCGCTTGATAAGATTTTTTCAATGAGTACATACCTTGATAAATTTTTGAAATAGTTCAAAATGGAACAGTCAAAGAAGGAGTTCTTGCCTGTGTTACAAGGTGTGAAGCTGAGTATGACTCAAGACCCGACCATTGCAGAAAATAGAAAGAGAATGAAAAGTCATTCCCTATGCCTCAGTCATAGGTTCTATAAAGTATGCTATGTTGTGAATCAGACATATTGTATACCTTGCTCTGAGTTTGACAAAGGAATACAATTTTGATCTAATAGTAGATCACTGAACAGCGGTCAAGAATATCCTTAGTGAGGACTAAGGAGATGTTTCTCGATTATGGAGGTAATAAAAGAGCCCGTCGTAAAAGTTACAATGATGCAAGCTTTTACACCAATCCAGATGACTCTAAGTCTCAATCTGGATACATATTGAAAGTGGGAGCAATTAGCTAGAGTAGCTCCATGCAGAGCATTGTAGACATAGAATATTTGCAAAATACATACGGCTCTAAATGTGACAGACCCGTTGACTAAGCTTCTCTCACGAGCAAAACATGATCACACCTTAGTAACCTTTGGGTGTTAATCACATAAGCGATGTAAACTAGATTATTGACTCTAGTAAACCCTTTGGGTGTTGGTCACATGACGATGTGAACTATGGGTGTTAATCTTATACAGATATGAATATTGATGTTAAATCACATGGCGATGTGAACTAGATTATTGACTCTAGTGCAAGTGGGAGACTGAAGGAAATATGCCCTAGAGGCAATAATAAAGTTATTATTTATTTCCTTATTGCATGATAAATGTTTATTATTCATGCTAGAATTGTATTAACCGGAAACATAATACATGTGTGAATACATAGACAAACATAGTGTCACTAGTATGCCTCTACTTGACTAGCTCGTGAATCAAAGATGGTTAAGTTTTCTGACCATAGACATGTGTTGTCATTTCATTAACGGGATCACATCATTAGGAGAATGATGTGATTGACTTGACCCATTCCATTAGCTTAGCACTTGATCGTTAAGTATGTTGCTATTGCTTTCTTCATGACTTATACATGTTCATGTAACTATGAGATTATGCAACTCCCGTTTACCGGAGGAACACTTTGGGTGCTACCAAACGTCACAACGTAACTGGGTGATTATAAAGGAGTACTACAGGTGTCTCCAAAGGTACATGTTGGGTTGGCGTATTTCGAGATTAGGTTTTGTCACTCCGATTGTCGGAGAGGTATCTCTGGGCCCTCTCGGTAATGCACATCACTATAAGCCTTGCAAGCAATGTAGCTAATGAGTTAGTTACGGAATGATGCATTACGTAATGAGTAAAGAGACTTGCTAGTAACGAGATTGAACTAGGTATTGGATACCGACGGTCGAATCTCGGGCAAGTAACATACCGATGACAAAGGGAACAAAGTATGTTGTTATGCGGTTTGACCGATAAAGATCTTCGTAGAATATGTAGGAGCCAATATGGGCATCCAGGTCCCGCTATTGGTTATTGACCAGAAACGTGTTTCAGTCATGTCTACATAGTTCTCGAACCCGTAGGGTCCGCACGCTTAAGGTTTCGATGACAGTTTTATTATGAGTTTATGAGTTTTGATGTACCGAAGGACTTCGGAGTCCCGGATGAGATCGGGGACATGACGAGGAGTCTCGAAATGGTCGAGACATAAAAATCGATATATTGGACGACTATATTCGGAATTCGGAAAGGTTCCGAGTCATTCGGGTATTTTTCGGAGTACCGGAGAGTTACAGGAATTCGCCGGGGAGTATATGGGCCTTATTGGGCCATACGGGAATAGAGGAGAGAGTTCGAAAGGAAGGAGGGGCGCAGCCCCCCTCTGGTCCGAATTGGACAAGGGGTGCAGCCCCCTTTTCCTTCCTCCTCTCCCCCTCTTTCCTTCTCTCCTACTCCAACAAGGAAGGGGGGGAGTCCTACTCCCGGTGGGAGGAGGACTCCTCCTGGCGCGCCCCTCCTGGCTGGCCGAACCCCTCCCCCTGTCTCCTTTATATACGGGGGAGGGGGGCACCTCTAGGAACAACAACACAAGTTGATCTACGGATCGTTCCTTAGCCGTGTGCGGTGCCCCCCTCCACCATATTCCACCTCGGTCATATCGTCGCGGAGTTTAGGCGAAGCCCTGCGCCGGTAGAACATCATCATTGTCACCACGCCGTCGTGCTGACGGAACTCATCCCCGAAGCTTTGCTGGATCGGAGCCCGGGGATCGTCATCGAGCTGAACGTGTGCTGAACTCGGAGGTGCCGTACGTTCGGTACTTGGATCGGTCGGATCGTGAAGACGTACAACTACATCAACCGCATTGTCATAACGCTTCCGCTTACGGTCTACGAGGGTACGTGGACAATACTCTCCCCTCTCGTTGCTATGCCATCACCATGATCTTGCGTGTGCGTAGGAAAAGTTGTGAAATTACTACGTTCCCCAACACTACTTACTTGAGTATCCGGGCGATTACAGCTCAGATCTGCGTCCTCGGTCAAGTCCGAACACATCTCTTGTGTTCCGAAGAACAGTTTATACATCTCCACGGGCGTCGCGCCCATGAAGTGTTGGAGAGCTCGTGGTCCCTCCGGGTTGAATTCCCATAGGTGTAGGGGGCGACGCTTGTAGGGCAGAAGGCGCCGAATCAGCATGACTTGTGCCACTACAACCAGATTGATCTCCCTCTCTTGGAGGTCTCGGATACAGCCCTGCAGCAGAGGTACGTCCTTGGATGGCCCCCAGTTGAGCCCTTTGTTGACCCACGACGCCAGCCGTCGTGGAGGACCCGAGCGAAAGGCAGGTGGCGCCACCTGTCTGGTGCCCCTGGGAGCGGTGATGTAGAACCACTCCCGTTGCCACAAGCCAAGCTCCTCTTGAAAAGAGCCCTCATGCCATGGAGCGTCAACACCTTTGCTTATAACATCCCCTCCGCACTCTACCTGCCACCCCTCGATCATCTTCGGCTCCACATTGAAGGTCTTGAGCCACAATCCGAAGTGAGGGGTAGTGCGGAGGAAGGCTTCGCATACAACAATGAACGATGAGATGTGGAGGATGGACTCCGGATCCAAGTCGTGGAATTCCAGCCCATAGTAAAACATGAGCCCCCTCACAAAGGGGTCCATCGGGAAGCCTAAACCTCGACGGAAGTGAGACATGAACACCACGCTCTCACCAGGCTCGGGAGTAGGAATGACTTGCCCTTCGGCGGGCAGCCTATGCGAAATTTTGCCGGTTAGATACCCGGCGTCTCTCAGCTTTAGCACATCTTCTTCCGTGACGTAAGAAGACATCCATCGGCCTTGTAGGTCAAAGCCGGACATTGTCGAAGGTCCGAAGCGCCTGAATCTGGAGCCTTGGGTGTTGGAACTCGGGGCGAGGGGCGGATTCGATTGAAGATTGAAGAAAAGGAACATGCCTTGGTCTCGTTATAAAGGGGTTGAATACCAAGAGCCATCCCCGTGACCGTTTGGGACTCGCCTTCGATGGAGGGGGCGTGCCAACGGGTGAGGTTGGGTTACCCACGCCCGTATTGATGAGAATCCCGAAATAAGGGGACACGATCTTTGCTTTGACAAGACGGGCCAAGGAAACCGCTGCGCTAAACATGCTGAGGTGGAACAGTTAAAACAATTCGAGTAAAGGCTTGGCCGTGGTGTGACGACATGCCGCGAAATACGTCAGCAGATTGAACTTGTGTAAATATTATTCTCTCTACGGTGGTATGTGGAATTTATTTTGCAGAGCCGGACACTATCCTGGTGTTCACAATCTTCTATGAATTATTCGGAGGAGGAACCCGCCTTGCAATGCCGAAGACAATATGCGCGCCGGACTCGTCGCCATTGAAGCCTGGTTCAGGGGCTACTGAGGGAGTCCTGGACTAGGGGGTGTCCGGATAGCCGAACTATCACCGTCGGCCGGACTCCAAGACTATGAAGATACAAGATTGAAGACTTCGTCCCGTGTCCGGATGGGACTTTCCTTGGCGTGGAAGGCAAGCTTGGCGATACGGATATGTAGATCTCCTACCATTGCAACCGACTCTGTGTAACCCTAGCCCTCTCCGGTGTCTATATAAACCGAAGGGTTTTAGTCCGTAGGACAGATAACAATCATACCATAGGCTAGCTTCTAGGGTTTAGCCTCCTTGATCTCGTGGTAGATCTACTCTTGTACTACCCATATCATCAATATTAATCAAGCAGGAGTAGGGTTTTACCTCCACCGAGAGGGCCCGAACCTGGGTAAAAACATCGTGTCCCTTGTCTCCTGTTACCATCCGCCTAGACGCACAGTTCGGGACCCCCTACCCGAGATCCCCCGGTTTTGACACCGACAATAACCTTCTTGGAAGGGTGCTTTCCAAGTTCTTTTGTGGAAGAAGTTGGCTTTTTCTTCTCCATTCTTTTATCCCAATGATCTATCTTCTATTCTTTCTTCCGGAGGCATGGTGATGTTGCTCTCTTCACTCATGATCTCGAATTGTGAGGATCGTGTTCTTCTCATGCTTATCCATTTAACCAGAGTGTTGTGTCATCTCTTCAAGTTCTTTTCATCCTATCAAGTTTTCCTTCTTCTTTCAGTCGGAGTGCTGCCCAAGTTATATCAATCTTATCCCTTCTCTATCTAGTTTTAACCGGAGTGGTTTCAATATCTATCTTATCACTAAACCTCTTGGTTCTCATTGTATCCCTTGTTCCTCTTTTCTAACGGAGTGTTTTCAACTTTGCTCATCTTCGTTGTTTTCTTCCTTTCATTTTGGTCAACCTATCAAGGTTCATGGTTTTCACTCGTTTGTCGAAGAAGCAACTTAGTTTTACCTCCTCTCTTCCTCTTCCGTTTCTCTCTGGTGCCATCCTAGATCTCGGGATGAGATCCTCTTGTAGTGGTGGAGTGTTGTAACGCCCCGGATACAACTTTCCATATTCGTAACTCCAACTCTTGCCTTTTCCAGAGATGTGATATGATATTTCCTTCGTGGTTGGGTTTTGTCTTTTGTTTTGCATGTTGTTCATGTCATGCATCTCATCTCATAGCATCATGCGCATTGCATCTGCATGTTTTCATAAAGCTTGCTCCCGTTCGTAGTTGCCGCATTCCCCCTTACTTTCGTTGACCGATCCAAGACCAATCGGGTTTTCGCTTCCCTCTTGACCGTGACCACCTAACCTCTCTTGCCAGCTCGCAGCCCCCTCGCGCGCGCGTCCGAAACTCCCCCGAACCCGACCCGAGCTGTCGTGACCGATGAGTCCGGATCATCCCCTAACATCTATAAAAACATCTCCATTTTCTTAATTGGACTTCCTAACATATATTTTTTTCTCAGCCATCCGTTTTCGATTGTTGGGACGAGATAGCCCTACCTTAATCCCCTTGTTGTATAAACTAGACCCTAACCCTAAATTTTAGGAGCAATGTCCCATCCCTGCCCGCCGCCACCTACCTACCTTCTTCCTCGGGATCTGTCTGATCCATCTACCAACCAACCCAAGACTTCCCTCGATCCCTTCGCCCTGCCGAGCCGGAGCGCTCTGCCTCGCGCACACGATCCAAGGAGAGGAGATCCTCCTCGCTCTCCTGTAGCCCCAAGCCTCCTCTCGGTTCCGAGCCTCTGCCATCCAATGCCAGAAGGAGCAAGGCCCCTCGCGCCTGATCTCCCTCACCTCCTCCGTCCCGCGAGCAGCAGCAACAGGACCATGGCCGTCGCCCCGCTTCTTCGAGACCAGCCGCCGCTGATCTGCATCCATGCCGCCTCCCGCCGTCGGCCGCAGGCCAGGAGCCCGGGCTCCTCCTTCCCAAGCTGTAGGCCCCCGCAGCAGTTCTACCTCGCTGGACCCCTCCCGCAGACCAGCACCACCAGGCCGTGCCCTGCTTCCTTCCTTCCCGTGCCGCTCTCTCGAAATCTCTCATCTCTCTCGCCTCACTCTCTCTGTTCCTCTTCTTCAGGTACCCCATCCCCGTCGCCAGGAGCTCTGAAGCGCCGGCCGCCGCTAGGTTCGACCGGGCCCGAGGTCCTCCGTCTATTCACCGGCGCTCCCCTTCGGATCCCGTCACCAGAGCCCCATCCCCGCTGTCTCCGCCCGTTTCCCCAGATCTGCTCGTCCTCGCGCATCCCCGTCGCCAAGTCCGGCCGCGGCCATCGCCCCTGCATCCCCTGCTTCACGACTAGCGCCGCCCCTGCTTCAGGTCGAGCAGTGCTCGCTGCCTCGCTCATCGCCCCGGTCCAGCCGCACGTTGACCGTGCTGGTCAGCTGCGTGGGCTGCCAGCTGCGCAAGGCCCAGTGAGCGCCTCCTCAGCCGGCCTACCTCACCAACGAACCGGGCCTTGGCCCAGGGTGAGCAGCCCCGCCCCTCTCCTGTGCACTTTTGGGCCAGCCAGATTCGGCCCAGCTCCTGTTTTTTTCCTTCTGCAAATTTAGCATTTATCCAGTGATTTAATAGATTTGCAAAAACCCCCTTGCACTTCATGCATATAATAACTCATGATCTGTGCATCACATGTAAAAACTTTATATATGTAAAATGCTTAGAATTTTGTGTAGATTAATAATTTGCCACTTTCATCCATGTTAAATATGTTTAAATATGCTGTTTGATTAAACTTGCTCAAATGCCATGTTAAAATGATTTATTACATAACTAATTAACCGTAGCTCCAATTTTAATAAACTTTATATGTAAATGGGGTGGAAAAATGCCTAGTTTAACATGGTGCACTCATCTTGCATGTTTAACAACTCTAAAATATGGTTTAGGGCAGAACAGTACCAAATTCATAATATGCATACGAGGATTTTCTGGAATTGTTGTTTGTTCTTCCGGCCTCATTTAAACTTGCCTAGGTAGGTAGTTTCATTATGCTTCACCCTTGCCATGTTTAACAACATTTAATATTGATGAGTAGCATAACCGAGAGAGAACTAAATAATTGATGTGGTGTTTTGTCAATATGCAACTCGTTGCATATTGAGCTCCACTTAACTTGTAGTATTGTTTGTTGCACTTTGCCATGCCTCATTAAACCGGACATGCATCATA
The DNA here is from genome assembly GCF_002162155.2 of Triticum dicoccoides. Classification (NCBI taxonomy): domain Eukaryota; kingdom Viridiplantae; phylum Streptophyta; class Magnoliopsida; order Poales; family Poaceae; genus Triticum; species Triticum dicoccoides. The sequence goes on from NC_041391.1 coordinate 136,934,750, forward strand.
CTTGTTGTGCATCATGCCATGTTTATGCTTGTGCATTTACCATGTTGTTTGTTTGTTTCCGGTGTTTCTTCCTAGTTCCGATAATGTTGCGATTGTGAGGATTCGTTCGACTACTCCCGTTCGTCTTCTTCATGGACTCGTTCTTCTTCCTAGCGGGATTTCAGGCAAGATGACCGCTACCCTGGATCTCACTACTATCATTGCTATGCTAGTTGCTTCGTTCTATCGCTTTGCCCCGCTACCTATCTCTTGTTGATCAAGCCACCCAAATTGTCATGTCAGCCTCTAACCTTTTTCACCCTTCCTAGCAAACCGTTGTTTGGCTATGTTACCGCTTTGCTCAGCCCCTCTTATAGCGTTGTTAGTTGCAGGTGAAGTTGAAGATTGCTCCATGGTGGACAGGATTATGTTGGGATATCACAATATCTCTTATTTAATTAATGCATCTATATACTTGGTAAAGGGTGGAAGGCTCGGCCTTATGCCTGGTGTTTTGTTCCACTCTTGCCGCCCTAGTTTCCGTCATACCGGTGTTATGTTCCTGGATTTTGCGTTCCTTACGCGGTTGGGTGATTTATGGGACCCTCTTGACAGTTCGCTTTGAATAAAACTCCTCCAGTAAGGCCCAGCCTTGGTTTTACCATTTGCCTCACCTAGCCCTTTTTTCCCTTGGGTTTCCGGAGCCCGAGGGT